>NC_086159.1:79272069-79579430 GCF_035149785.1 Candoia aspera
GACCAACTCGCCTGTCTTTACTCAAATTTACCCTGTTTTTCCTAGCAGGAGGAGCCAGTTAGGAGCACTGAAAGACTCCAGTGAAGAGGACACTGAACTGGGGAAAACTAATCTGCTGTTTCTGCCCACTGTAAAGGTAAGGTCCCGATTTCAGTAACCCTGAAGTTACTGAAACATTAACATTATTGAATAATGGAAAGGCCAATAGTAAAAGCCAAAAGACTCCTGTACTAGCAACCCTTTTTACTCACACAGATCCAAGGACTGGTTCTATTTTGGGACTATCCCGATCTATTAAAAAAAAAAGTAATAAAAGGGGTTCATTCTTATTAGCTTCCTATTAAGACCACAAGGTGAATGATTTGTGGTGGTGCTGGATAACCATCTGCTCAAATCCACGATCCAATAAATAAATAAATAAAGGCAAAGCTGCCATGCCTCTTGGCAGTTTCTGCTCAGCCCAGAGAATTCCACCTCCCCATTCCATCCAACATTGGCAGATAGGCCTTTAAGCTGTATGCAGGTGCTTTATGCACCTTTATGCACCTTTGTGCAGATGCTGTACAATTTCGTCTGCTGTGGCAGTTGGTCTTTAGGACTTTGGCATTAAGTTGCTGGGAAGATCATCTACACGTAGATTAGAGTCAAGGTTGGACTTGCATTGAGACCTGAGGCTTCTGAATCAAGGACCACTCCATGTTGCTGGATTAAGCCTAAGCGTGTTTCTCCGTTCCAGGGCCGTGCAACCCTCCGGGCCTGGGCTGGGCTTGGGCTGCATCCTCTCACCAGCCTGGGATAGGCATTTGCAGCTGAGTTGCCTTGACCTCCCCAGCGGCTGACGCAGATATCAGAGACGAGGGGCAAAAAGGCCAGGTTGGAGCGGCTTTTCTAAACATCAGTCAGTCAGTCAGTCAGTCAGTCAGTCAGTCACTGCCCCCCTCCCCAATGGGAGTTAGTTTTGATTCCCACAAGCAAAACCAATCCAGGACAGAATAGTAAACATTTTATTATTGTAATGATTGCCTATTCCAATAAAAGGAGTCTCATCAGTAGTTACTAGAGAAAACTAATTTATTGAATGAATAGTATGCAAAGTACGAAGAAAGCTGAGAATGAGCAAAAGCGCGCCAAATGCAAACTTAAAAAGCCTTGCTCCCGTTGCGAACCCTCCCCTCAGGCTAGCATAGCAACCACCCCCCCAGATGCTAGCAACTGTTAGAATCGGCCTGAGAAAGTAACCTTGAACAGCAGAGATAACCCAAACATACATTCCAGAAGATCACAAGTCAGCACAAAGGAAATTTACCAGCGTGGCCAGGCAGGCACGCAACTGCAGATATGACATGTGAAACGTTACGAGGAACCATAAACATCGGAATGGGAACATGACAATTATCTTGTTTATTGGGTTATGCAGGGCTAGATTTAATTTTTCAGAAGGATTTGGGGACTTATGACTCTTCTAGACGACTCTATGGAGGGATCTTGCTTGGTGATTTTGCTGATATAGGAGGCAGCTCTAGGCAGCTGGGGACACGAGGCGATCTCTGCCTTGCTAGAATTGCGCTGAACTCTCGAACAAGCAAAATTGTAGCTGCTCTAAGGTGTTTCTCATAAGTGCAAGATGTACTCCCACAAGCATTCTGAATCGTATTTTGTCCTTTGAATCCATATCACCACCAAGTCCTAATGTATATATGTTTTTTCTTGTTAGTTTGATATGGTAAGTAAAGTTGCATAGAGAATTGCTGGGGATGACCTGGACAGATCACAGAGCGTAGGGGGGGTGCAGTACATCCAACTTAGCTACTTCCACTGCCTCTTTGAAATGTCTTCCCACTTAGCATACTTCCGTATTGCTGCCATTTTGATTCCAAAGTTCCTCAGAAACCATTTGAAATGAACCTGTGTTTTTTTCCATTGCTGCCAACCTCAATATACTAAGCAAATGATGAAACAGTGATAAGTCAGTCAGCTTTAGCTTTAGCTGATAAACTGGAAAATGAAACCCCATCCATTTTTTAAATTTCCCAGGGAATCTGAGCAATGGCTATGGGGGGAGGACTGCAAAGCTACCAAGGCACTATCCTTCTGCTTCTTTTAGCATCTTGCTAAGATGTTGCAACCTTGGTAAGAAAGTTCAAGAGCTGGAAATGAGAAGATCTAAGAGTTCTCTCCCTTAGGAAAACAGACTGCCTATGAGTCCTGCAGGACTTCAGGATCTCCAGAAGATGCAGTTTATGCTACACTGAGGCTGACCCAGGAACAAATTGATTCAGCTGATGAACAGTGATGTTGACATGGGATCATGCAATCAGGGGCAGCACAAAGATTGTGTTTTGAAGTGTCTCTAGACATATCCTGCTGGCCCAGGTTTAGGCAATGATGCTTTTGTTAAAGCACGTTTTAAGTCTTCCCTTAATGTGCTGTTTTCCTGGGATTTTGGAAATTGTATTTTGCAAAACCTGTTTCATCCAGTTTTCTATGTGCCTTTGTTTCAGGATCCATAATGGAAGTGATTTCATCCTGGGCTGCAGCTGTAGTTTTCACAGTCTTGCCTAATATAGGAGGTCTTTGCACAGCTCCGATAGTCAAGAGGGAAATGGCTTGGTATAGATCCCTGAAACTGCCACCCTGGCGCCCACCAAACTGGGTGTTTGGGCCTGTGTGGGGAATTCTGTATACATCAATGGGGTAGGCAATTTCTTTGTTTGGTTACTTACAGGGCAATTTGTCTGTTATCCTGAATTGCTAGAAATATCGTAACTAGGATCAGCCCATGCAGCAACAGTATACCATGACCCTTGGCGTTTGTTTGATATTGAGGTACATCCAAACTACTATTTGTTTAATTAATTAATTAACAAAATTTGTGGGTCAACTTAGTCACCCTAGGAGGATTATTAAGTATAATAATTAGGGCTAAAACAGCAGTCGAGGCGAAAATGAATAATTACAGGCAACAATACTAAACAGACACATTGAGAATTGCAGCATCCTGAATGGTTTGGAGTCAGATCATTGCTGACAACTTTTCCTCCCATATGTTCTTGCCTAAATGATGTGACCCAAATGGCAGGTTACCTGAGTCACAGGATGCCAAGAAAGACGCACTTTGAACTTCTTTTCAGTGCCAGGCTTTTAGGTTTTAGCACCCCTTAAGTTCTTTGTGTCATTATTGCATTCTGTTGCCTTTTTATTTTTTATTTTAATCATATGCCATAGCAGTTTGGTGTTCATGCTGTTTTTTCTTGCTGGGAAATCCTTGTATTTTTAAGGGTTGTTACTGTGCGTTGTTTCATTTTTTGACTCTATTTTTTTGGTCCGCCAAGTACAGTTCTTTCCTTACTCAGATGCAAATTATTTTCTTACTGTGTAAAAAGTCAAGACTCCCTTGAGGCAAACTCAACTTTTGCTGATTTCATGGCTACAGTATATCCATGTTGTTCTCTTGGCTACTTGATGGCAGTGGCTTCCATTGCTGCCTTCTGGATTTTGTTCAACTTCTCAGTCTAATCTAAAGCCCTGGGATTTTCTGGTAGTCTCCCATTCAAGTACTAACCAACTAACCCTGAATGCTAGGAGCTTCAAGACAGGGATTTTTGTCAGTCCTCTCTGGAAATCTTGGGGTTTGAAAGTCAAATGGAAGAAGGAATTCTTCACTCCCCAAAGTGGTTGTTTCTGTCCATCTTTCAGCAGCATCTGAAGAAAATGAACAGTGCCATCTAAAAGGGAATTAGTTTCATTCCTTTTTAGATAAGACATCTCCTTTTACTTGTAGAAGTATTTCATGACAACATCTAATTAAGGATTAAATACATGCATCAAGGTCATATTTTAGGGGATATCTCAGTTTAAAGTGCTGAGAAACAGGGATGTATATTGGCTCTTCTGTTTTCAGCTTTTATATTTAGCTGAAATCCTAAATGATATGCTTTTCATTTAGGCTGATCTCAAAAACCTTAAACTGGGTTGGTCCTATTCCCTATTGGATGCAAAACTACTAAGCTGGACTGGGAGGTTGTGGGGAAAAATCCCAGAAGGAGGCCATGAGAAATGACTTCCATATAGTTGCCTGGGCAGGTTTCTGCAAGCACCAGCTGAGCTCAATTGGAGGGTGCCTTTGATCTTGGCTGATCTTGGAAAACTAAGCAGGGTCAGGTTTCATTAGTGCTTAACTGGGAAACCGCAAAGAAATCCCAGGGCTTAGACGAGATAGGGAGATTAAAAAGCCAGCCTCAGGAAAATGCCATGGCCACGATTACCCTGGTTATTAAGCAAATTACGAGACCATATCCAGGAATAGAACTGAGCTTGGAGATTATGACTGTGAGAGAGAAATACGATGCCAGTATTTTTCTAATGAATTGTAGACAAAAAATGAAAATATCTCTTTGGTGAATATCCAGATGATTTCAGCATTGTAAATACAAATATTTAAACTACAAGTTTATCGCTAGTTTTAAAACGCCCTGTCTGGTTTATTTTTGTCTTCTGTCCTTTTAGATACGGATCTTACCTGGTGTGGAAAGAGTTAGGAGGTTTCAATGAGAAGTCCTTTGCTCTGCTTGGACTGTATGTGGGGCAGTTAGCCTTAAACTGGTCATGGACTCCTGTCTTTTTTGGACAACACAGAATAGGACTGGTAAGTGTAGGAATATATGCGCAGTGTGCATGTTGTTGGCTCAGGAGCCTTGAGCTTTAAGATTTATTTTTTTCAGGATTTTTTCCCCATAACAATTTATGTGCCACAATAACTACTGTTTATTGCAGAGGGTGGGCAAACTGAGTTTTACTTTTCTAAATAAATAAATTAACCTTCTGGCCTATCACTCTAAATATACCATCAAATGCTACTAATAATGCTGATATATCCAATAAAGGCTTTCTGTCTGCCATAGAGGAGCAGCTGTGGCAAACCTGACTTTTAAAATAACTTGTTTTGTCTGCCATGACTAAAGCTTTAGGCTTCCCACAAGTTACAGTCTGTAAACTAGGTGCTTTCAATATTCATGTACT
The DNA here is from genome assembly GCF_035149785.1 of Candoia aspera. Taxonomy (NCBI): domain Eukaryota; kingdom Metazoa; phylum Chordata; class Lepidosauria; order Squamata; family Candoiidae; genus Candoia; species Candoia aspera. The sequence goes on from NC_086159.1 coordinate 79,277,089, forward strand.
ATAATATACAGGTAGGATTTTTAAAGATTTTCTTGTGCAGTTTTTCTTAGGGAAAAAAGAAATAGAACACCTGAACTAGGGATTTTTGCTGAAAAAATATGCAATGAATGGCACCTTTTGAAACAGGCTGCTTGTCATGTTCATCGTTCCAATGGTTTGAATACATCGTAACGTTTCACATGTCACTCTCCTGTTCCGTGTCTGTCATTTGCGGGGAGGGGAATTTCAGCCGTGCCAGGCTGTAATCTCCTTGCTGTTCTGCAGGAATGTATGTTTGGGTTATGACATGTCTTCAAGGTTACTTTCCCAGGCCGATGTGTGACGGTTGCCAACACCTGGGAGGGGGTGGTTGCTATGGTGGGGCGAGGGGCGGGATTGGGTTTGAAGCGAGGGTATTTAGTTTGTATTTGGCGCGTGCTTTTGCTCATTCTCAGCTTTCTTCGTACTTTGCATACTATTCATTCAATAAATTAGTTTTCTCTAGTAACTACTGATGAGACTCCTTTTATTGGAATAGGCAATCATTACATAAAGCTGAGAATCATAATGAAATTTTCCGCTAGCCCCCATCCAAGCCTTTGGTGAAGGGGAGAGCTAGCGATGACTTTAACAATGGATGGAGGAATCGGGGCCCAACAGCGCTCCAGCGGGGACGGCGTGGCGGAGGCTCGGTCGGGGCTAGCTCATGCCACCTGGAGACCCCAATACCCCACGTTTCTGGAGGTGGAATTCGCTGATCGGCGGGTCAGGCCGCAACGGGCAGAGTCGCGGGGGAGCGACCTCAGCGCGGTGGCCGGTAGCGATGTTCCGGAGTCGGGGATGGGTTTGGAGGTGGAGAGCGGCGCCCCGGTGTGGTCCCCGGAGTGGCTGGCATCCTTGATGGCCCGGGCTGGGACGCGGCGTGGCTGCATGGTTCCGGCGAAGGAGGGCGGCACATCGGCATTTTCGTTGGAGTGGTGGGTGTTCCTGCTGACCGAAGCCGAGCTGCGGTGCGAGCGCTCAGAGGCGCAGCGGGACTGGATGAGGAACTTCCTGTGGCTGGAGATGGCACTGCTCCACGGGATGCAAGCGCGGCGGGAGAGAGCCATCGTTCCTGCCTGCGTCAGCGCCAAGAAGGGTGCGGCCTCGAGGGGCCTGGGCTGCGTGGAGAGCGGCGGCGGCCGGGCGGGATGCAGCAGAGAGGCCGAGATGAGACAGCCCGCCTTGGGGCCCGAGGAAGAAGGCGACGCATTCATCGCACTGAGGGCGGAGGAGGTGGACCCACAGAGCGAGGCTGGCGATCAGCGAGAAATCCTGGATTTCGGGCGAGATAGGGATGGGTTTCAGGGCTTTGTTTGCTGGAAGCATGTCCCTCCAGACTGAGTGGAGGGGCGGGGCTCTGTGGTTTGCTTTAGCATTCTCATGCTGTTTAGCCTTTTGCATTTATATGCTGTTTAACCACTGTAACCTGTTCCTTGCGTTTTGTCATGATCGCAATGTTCAATGCTAATATCTGCATCGCTAATATTTTCATGCCAATGCTTAGATCTTGTGTAGAGATGAATGGGAGCGTTTCACATGTGGATTCTTTGATGCGTGTCTTCCTATGTATAGGTGCTGATGCGTGTCCCACACTGTAAAATCACTTCGCCCGTCTTTATTCTGCCTGGCCGCATGAACTTGCTGCTTAGTTTAGTTTCTTTAAGGGGGGCGATATGTCATGTTCATCGTTCCAATGGTTTGAATACATCGTAACGTTTCACATGTCACTCTCCTGTTCCGTGTCTGTCATTTGCGGGGAGGGGAATTTCAGCCGTGCCAGGCTGTAATCTCCTTGCTGTTCTGCAGGAATGTATGTTTGGGTTATGACATGTCTTCAAGGTTACTTTCCCAGGCCGATGTGTGACGGTTGCCAACACCTGGGAGGGGGTGGTTGCTATGGTGGGGCGAGGGGCGGGATTGGGTTTGAAGCGAGGGTATTTAGTTTGTATTTGGCGCGTGCTTTTGCTCATTCTCAGCTTTCTTCGTACTTTGCATACTATTCATTCAATAAATTAGTTTTCTCTAGTAACTACTGATGAGACTCCTTTTATTGGAATAGGCAATCATTACACTGCTTTGATAAATTAACCCTGGGGACAACCTAGGGAGGTTGCTGGCCTTTAGGGTTGGTAATAGCTCCTCTTGAGGACTGTAAGGGGAAGAGCGATCACGAAGTGCTGTCAGCCAGGCACGTACACGGACTCTCCATATTCAGAGGGCTACTATTTGCACAATCAAATTAACCAGATCTTTCAGTTAGAAATAGCAACCATTTAATTCATCACTGGTAGAAATACAACGTTTAGTGCCCCATTTTGGGAAGGGTGTTTAGTGCCTGGGGTGTTCTTTCGTTCTCCAGGATGATCCCAGAAAGATCTCCTTCTGGAGGTGGCAATGGCTGTATTTGCAACAGCCTTCTGGAAGTCACTTAAAACCAAATTATTGCAGAAGCCATTTATTTGTTGTACATTATAATTGTTGTTAACCACCAAGAGTCACAAGATGTGGTGATGTATACATTTCATAAAATACATAAACAGATGAATTTTCACAGAAGAAACTTTTCTTTGCCCTCACTGAATTTGCATTTGGGGCCAAGACTGACTTACAATCTTACTGCTTCCTTTTCCCTCCTCCTGAATGTCCCTGTTCCCCAGGCATGATAAAATCTTTTGCTCAACTGCTCCTGTAACAGAGAGGGAAAGATAAGGTAGGGTTTTCTTCCATCAAAAACTCCTTCATGGAAGCCCCCGTTTGCCAGAAGTTTCTAAAACTGTTTACTGGTTTCTCTTGGTCCTGGTCCAGATGTGGTGCTGCTTCAAGCAGACAGGGCAAATCTGATCTGAAGTGGTTGGTGGGCTTAATCAGATTCCCATGAACCATTTGCAGACAAACACAGTTCTCAGTTATTACTGTAAAATCCAAACTATAGCGCATTTTCCTCGGTTTTGTACAACTCCTTTAACTGTCCAACATTCTTGGAGATATCACTGGTCCCTTTCCTAAACTTCTGGAGAACTTTATCTAAATTGCTTCCACCCTGTTGATGAGGAATTAGCTCAGCAAATGAGAGATCCCTCCAGTGCAACTTGGTTGGGAGAAACTTATTATTTAAAATATTTGCCACTTATCATGCCAGACACCTCCAAGTGCTACAAGTTCAACATATTTTAATAAATATTAAAGCTAGAGCTATGCAGAACATTCAGAAGAGGTCCTTTACAAAGCATCTCTCTTTGAAGCATTAAAGCAGCCACATCCTTTGCAAGGCTCAGGCAGCTGCTTTAAAAGTATCCCTGGTTGTTTGCAAGTTCATGCAGAGGCAGCAGTCCTGCTGGGCCTGCCAGTGAAGGAAGCGATGGGCATGCAGAACTGTGCAATCAGTACAGATTTTGAAGCAGTTGCACAAGTCCTGTAAAAGACATAGTGTCATGTTCACTGATTCAATGTAGTTTATATGTTGTAATGTTTCACATGCCATGGCGCTGATGCGCGTTTCTGTTTGGGAGGGAGCTACTGTGAGACCTTGTACCAAGCTCTGTATGTGAAATCAGTACAATGGAATGTGTTTGGTTTATGTTATCTATTCAAGGCCTTTTCCTGCAGACCATCAGAGACCGTTAGGAGCACCTGGGTTTGTGGACTTGAGAAGATTCTACGGGGGGAGGGATTTCATTTGCACCGAGGGTTTTTAGTTTGAATTTGGCGCGCTTTCATCATTCTCAGCTTTCTCTGTGATCCTGCATACTATTCTTTAACAAATCAGATATCTTTGAATTCCTACTCATGAGTCTGATGGTGTTTTAGAATAGGCAACCATTACATAAAGCTGAGAAAGCCCCCAAAGTTGTACTGTTAGCTCCTACCAAGATCAGTCTCTTGTGAGGGAAAATAGTTAACGATGGCTGAGTCAAAATCCACGACCGGGAGACTTGAGGCTAACTTGATGCCCGAGTCGACGGTCAAGAGCGGAGAACTGAATTTCACCACAGAACCTTCAGAATCCCGAGACTTGTCAAGGGATGAGTCGAATTCCAATCCTGATTCAGAGGAATCTAACAACGGGGAAGAGCCAAAGCAACCGGCACCCAGCGAATTGCTTGCAGAGTTGATCACCTTGGATGAAGTGGGGGAACCCCAACCAGGGACATCGGGGACGTCCTGGAAGTATCGGTTCCCGTTAACCCCAGACAAAGAATCTACTACAGTGTCAACTGAGAGGAAACCGGGCACGTGAAGGAGAGGGGACTCTCGAACCCGAGAGACCAAGAGTGGTGGAAGCCAAAATAGAATCAATGGAGTACATGTTGAAAAACCTGTCTTTGTCACTGGAGGGGCAGGGAAGACCCGGAGGAGATCCCAGCTTCCCGCAACCATACCCCATCCTCCCATCCAGACTGCCGGCGGAGCGGGGCCGGAGACAGCTCCGGGATGAATCTCCACCCTGCAGAGCCTGGCCATCAGTATCCCCACCCCGTAAAGGGAAAGGTACTGTAACCTGGGGCCAAACCATTGAAGTGCCTGCTGGTTCCACTCCAACCGGAGGCGGAGTGAGAGACCTTTCTGTCAAATTTGATGGGGATCCAACAAAGTTATCTTTCTTTTTAACTAATGCTAAAAGTTATATGAGGCAGTTTGGGGCATGCTTCCCTTCTGAAGAGGCTAAAATAACTGTCATGGCCACCAAGTTGAAGGGTCGAGTGGCTGACTGGTATGTTCAATTACCTGACTCCCCTGCACTTGATTATTTCGATGATTTCATGTGGGTGTTAAAGCTGCATTTTGAAGATCCTCTGGCCAAGGCAAGAGCTAAGAAGGTGCTGAAGGATCTTACCCAGGGCCAAATGTCAGTAGCTGATTACGCCCTAGAGTTTAAAGCTCTGGCTGGGAAAATCACTGACTGGTCTGAGTCAACTCTAATAGAGCGTTTTAAAGAGGGACTCAACTGGGACGTCCTGCGTTGGGCATTGTGTAGAGACGACCCTGAGTCGTTGTACAACTGGATCTGTCTGGCAGGAAAGGCTGAGCATGCTCAGCATACCATCATGCAAACTAGAAAATCTGAAAAACCACCCGCCACCATGAGAGGACCCCGACGTGCTGCGACTGCTGCCCGGCCAAGCTATAGAGCCTGGGATGAGGAGAGAGATCGGCGCTACGCGAGGGGTCAGTGTCTCCGATGAGGAAAGGAGGGCCATTGAGCAGCTGATTGCCCAAAAGCCAAGGCTGGAGATCGAGCGGGGAAGCTGCTGGCCAAATCGCCCCCCCCCCCCCACAGCGAATGACAGCAGCCAAAGGGACAGCCAACGCTGAAGAAGTAATCTACTTCTCGGGAGAGGCTGAAGACGACTCTAAGGAGCTGGCCGGAAACGCCAGCCACCTGCCATGAAGGGCGCCAGCGGGCAGGTGGAAGAGGATGGGTGTGAAGATGCTATGGTGAGTGCTTACTGTCCCACTTTAGCAGTAAAAGTGAAATTGGGTTCCCGCACAAAAACTACAGAGGTATGGGCTTTAGTTGACTCTGTGTGTTCCAGGTGTTTAATTCACCCCGATCTGGTTGCTGCTTTGGAACTGCCTAGTTTCCCCCTCCAGCATCCTTTGATCTTCACACAGTTGGATGGTTCAATGGCGGGGGGGGCAGCAACCCATTTCACTGGAACTGTCGCAATGCAAATGGGCAGCCACCGTGAGACTTTAAAATTCGTTGTAGCACCTGTTGGCAATCCCTTGGTAATCCTTGGTAATACAAAGTCCTCCCTTTTGGGTTGGCAGGGGTGCCCGGAGTCTTCATGCAATTGATTAATGAAGTATTACATGATCATTTGTTTAAAGGGGTTCTGGTTTATTTAGATGGTGTTCTTATTTACATTGAAACCGAGGAGGAACATGAATGCCTCCTCAGACAGGTGTTACGCAAACTTAGAGATGCCAGACTCTATGCCAAACTTTCCAAATGTGAGTTTCACAATACCCAACTTGACTATCTGGGGTATCGAGTGTCTGACCGGGGTATAGAAATGGACCCTGCAAAAATTCTGGCGATTCTTTGTTGGGAACGTCCCCGCACCCAGAGGCAATTACAAAGTTTCCTAGGGTTCAGTAATTTCTATTGGCAATTTATCCAGGAGTTCGCTGAGATTGCTCTGCCTCTCACTGTTTTACTCCGTACCAAGGGCTTGGGGGAGATGCGCAAAGTGAAAAACCCTGGGGCAGTGCTGCACTGGACGCCTGAATGCCAGGCAGCATTTGAGAAACTAAAAACCCTTTTCACTGCTGAGCCTCTTCTACAGCACCCTGATCCTGAGCACCCCTTTGTGGTCCAAGTTGATGCTTCTGACTCCTCTACTGGGGCTATTTTGTTACAAAGGGATTCAGAAAATCGCTTAAAACCCTGCGCTTATCTATCCAGGAAATTTTCTGAAACAGAACGCCATTGGCATGTTTGGGAAAAGGAGGCGTTTGCTGTAAAAGCAGCTTTAGAAACCTGGCGCCATCTCCTTCCAAGCGCTAAATGCCCTTTTGAGTTTTGGACCGATCACAGGAATTTGGAAGCCATCCGCACCCCACGACGTCTCAGCCCTAAACAGATTCACTGGGCTCAGTTTTTCAGTCGCTTTGACTTCCAGTTTAAATTTATTCTGGGAAAGAAAAACTTTCTGGCTGATGCTTTGTCACGTTTACCTCAGGACCTTGACCAGGTGGCAGATGTGGTTGGGACTGTTCTCACTGAACCACAACTGGGCTTGGTTGCTGTCACTCGGAGCCAGACCCGTGCGCAGGCAACCCCGCCCCCAGCACAGTCTGGGAAGCAGAAAATGCAAGTTCCTTGTCAGTTATAGAAGGACTTTCTCCAGGCACTGAAATCTGACACTTGGTTGCTAGCTAATAGAGACAATGTTTCTTTTGAAAACGGTCTGGCGTGGGTGGCCTTTATGTGCCTGAAACTTTAAGAGCTGATGTTTTGCAGCGTTCCCATGATGATAAACCTGCTGGACATTTTGGTTTTGTCAAAACCTTGCATTTGGTTCGCCGTCAATTTTGGTGGCCAACCTTAAGACGTGATGTAAAAGACTATGTTGCTTCCTGTCTTGTTTGTGCCATGTCAAAACGAAGAGGGGGGAAACCACAGGGGCTTCTACAGCCAGTGGCCAGCCCACCCCGCCCCTGGGACGAGATTTCTATGGATTTCATTGTGGACCTACCTCCCAGTCAGAAGAAAACTGTCATTTGGGTTGTAAAGGATTTTTTTCTCTAAACAAGCTCATTTCATTCCATGTGCATCCATCCTGTCAGCCCCACAATTAGCGTACCTATTTCTCCACATCTACCGCCTCCACGGTAGCCCCTCCTGTTTAATTTCTGACCGCGGCACACAAGTTTACTTCCCAATTTTGGAAATCATTTTTAAAATTGATTGGCACTAAACAAGCACTGTCCACATCGTCTCATCCACAGACTGACGGTTCTACTGAGATTTTAAATGCCACTCTTGAACAGTTTCTTAGAGCATACATTAACTACCATCAGGACGATTGGGTGGAGTTGTTTCCTTTTGCTGAAGTTGCTTACAACAATGCTGTGCATCAAAGTACCGAACAAACCCCTTTTCGCGTGGTTTCTGGTCACGACTTTGTTCCCATCCCTGAACTGCCACAGCCCCCTTCTCAAAAATGTTCTGTGTCTGACTGGGCTGTTAAACTGTCTGATTCTTGGCCAGTAATTCAACAAGCTTTGGCTGATGCCCAGGCTGCTTACAAGTCTCAAGCTGATAAGCATCATTCTTTACAGGTGTATCTATCTACTAAATTTATCAAATCACCTCAACCCTCTAAAAAACTTGCTCCCAAATTCATTGGTCCTTTTCCTGTTGTTCATCTTGTCAGTCCAGTTACTGTTAAATTGGAACTGTCTCACAATTCGAAACACACCGTTTTCGATTGCAGCTTGCTTAAGCCTGTGCACCACTCACCGCGTTGGCACCCTCAACCTCCTCCTCCTGCTCCAATTATGATTGACGGCCAACAACACTTTGAAGTCAAGGACATCGTTGATTCTCGCAAGCTTTGAGGCACCCTGCAGTATCTGGTCCGATGGAAACACTTTCCTCATCCTGAATGGGTGTCTGCCCACCATGTTAACGCTCCTAATCAGTTAACCGTTTCCACCTTGCTTATCCTTTGGAGCCTGCTGCTTAATGTATTCATTTTGGGGGGGCAGTATGTCATGTTCACTGTTTCAGTGTGCACTGTACATCGTAATGTTTCACATGCCATGGTGCTGATGCGCGTTTCTGTTTGGGAGGGAGCTGCTGTGAGACCTTGTACCAAGCTCTGTATGTGAAATCAGTACAATGGAATGTGTTTGGTTTATGTTATCTATTCAAGGCCTTTTCCTGCAGACCATCAGAGACCGTTAGGAGCACCTGGGTTTGTGGACTTGAGAAGATTCTACGGGGGGAGGGATTTCATTTGCACCGAGGGTTTTTAGTTTGAATTTGGCGCGCTTTCATCATTCTCAGCTTTCTCTGTGATCCTGCATACTATTCTTTAACAAATCAGATATCTTTGAATTCCTACTCATGAGTCTGATGGTGTTTTAGAATAGGCAACCATTACATAAAGCTGAGAAAGCCCCCAAAGTTGTACTGTTAGCTCCTACCAAGATCAGTCTCTTGTGAGGGAAAATAGTTAACGATGGCTGAGTCAAAATCCACGACCGGGAGACTTGAGGCTAACTTGATGCCCGAGTCGACGGTCAAGAGCGGAGAACTGAATTTCACCACAGAACCTTCAGAATCCCGAGACTTGTCAAGGGATGAGTCGAATTCCAATCCTGATTCAGAGGAATCTAACAACGGGGAAGAGCCAAAGCAACCGGCACCCAGCGAATTGCTTGCAGAGTTGATCACCTTGGATGAAGTGGGGGAACCCCAACCAGGGACATCGGGGACGTCCTGGAAGTATCGGTTCCCGTTAACCCCAGACAAAGAATCTACTACAGTGTCAACTGAGAGGAAACCGGGCACGTGAAGGAGAGGGGACTCTCGAACCCGAGAGACCAAGAGTGGTGGAAGCCAAAATAGAATCAATGGAGTACATGTTGAAAAACCTGTCTTTGTCACTGGAGGGGCAGGGAAGACCCGGAGGAGATCCCAGCTTCCCGCAACCATACCCCATCCTCCCATCCAGACTGCCGGCGGAGCGGGGCCGGAGACAGCTCCGGGATGAATCTCCACCCTGCAGAGCCTGGCCATCAGTATCCCCACCCCGTAAAGGGAAAGGTACTGTAACCTGGGGCCAAACCATTGAAGTGCCTGCTGGTTCCACTCCAACCGGAGGCGGAGTGAGAGACCTTTCTGTCAAATTTGATGGGGATCCAACAAAGTTATCTTTCTTTTTAACTAATGCTAAAAGTTATATGAGGCAGTTTGGGGCATGCTTCCCTTCTGAAGAGGCTAAAATAACTGTCATGGCCACCAAGTTGAAGGGTCGAGTGGCTGACTGGTATGTTCAATTACCTGACTCCCCTGCACTTGATTATTTCGATGATTTCATGTGGGTGTTAAAGCTGCATTTTGAAGATCCTCTGGCCAAGGCAAGAGCTAAGAAGGTGCTGAAGGATCTTACCCAGGGCCAAATGTCAGTAGCTGATTACGCCCTAGAGTTTAAAGCTCTGGCTGGGAAAATCACTGACTGGTCTGAGTCAACTCTAATAGAGCGTTTTAAAGAGGGACTCAACTGGGACGTCCTGCGTTGGGCATTGTGTAGAGACGACCCTGAGTCGTTGTACAACTGGATCTGTCTGGCAGGAAAGGCTGAGCATGCTCAGCATACCATCATGCAAACTAGAAAATCTGAAAAACCACCCGCCACCATGAGAGGACCCCGACGTGCTGCGACTGCTGCCCGGCCAAGCTATAGAGCCTGGGATGAGGAGAGAGATCGGCGCTACGCGAGGGGTCAGTGTCTCCGATGAGGAAAGGAGGGCCATTGAGCAGCTGATTGCCCAAAAGCCAAGGCTGGAGATCGAGCGGGGAAGCTGCTGGCCAAATCGCCCCCCCCCCCACAGCGAATGACAGCAGCCAAAGGGACAGCCAACGCTGAAGAAGTAATCTACTTCTCGGGAGAGGCTGAAGACGACTCTAAGGAGCTGGCCGGAAACGCCAGCCACCTGCCATGAAGGGCGCCAGCGGGCAGGTGGAAGAGGATGGGTGTGAAGATGCTATGGTGAGTGCTTACTGTCCCACTTTAGCAGTAAAAGTGAAATTGGGTTCCCGCACAAAAACTACAGAGGTATGGGCTTTAGTTGACTCTGTGTGTTCCAGGTGTTTAATTCACCCCGATCTGGTTGCTGCTTTGGAACTGCCTAGTTTCCCCCTCCAGCATCCTTTGATCTTCACACAGTTGGATGGTTCAATGGCGGGGGGGGCAGCAACCCATTTCACTGGAACTGTCGCAATGCAAATGGGCAGCCACCGTGAGACTTTAAAATTCGTTGTAGCACCTGTTGGCAATCCCTTGGTAATCCTTGGTAATACAAAGTCCTCCCTTTTGGGTTGGCAGGGGTGCCCGGAGTCTTCATGCAATTGATTAATGAAGTATTACATGATCATTTGTTTAAAGGGGTTCTGGTTTATTTAGATGGTGTTCTTATTTACATTGAAACCGAGGAGGAACATGAATGCCTCCTCAGACAGGTGTTACGCAAACTTAGAGATGCCAGACTCTATGCCAAACTTTCCAAATGTGAGTTTCACAATACCCAACTTGACTATCTGGGGTATCGAGTGTCTGACCGGGGTATAGAAATGGACCCTGCAAAAATTCTGGCGATTCTTTGTTGGGAACGTCCCCGCACCCAGAGGCAATTACAAAGTTTCCTAGGGTTCAGTAATTTCTATTGGCAATTTATCCAGGAGTTCGCTGAGATTGCTCTGCCTCTCACTGTTTTACTCCGTACCAAGGGCTTGGGGGAGATGCGCAAAGTGAAAAACCCTGGGGCAGTGCTGCACTGGACGCCTGAATGCCAGGCAGCATTTGAGAAACTAAAAACCCTTTTCACTGCTGAGCCTCTTCTACAGCACCCTGATCCTGAGCACCCCTTTGTGGTCCAAGTTGATGCTTCTGACTCCTCTACTGGGGCTATTTTGTTACAAAGGGATTCAGAAAATCGCTTAAAACCCTGCGCTTATCTATCCAGGAAATTTTCTGAAACAGAACGCCATTGGCATGTTTGGGAAAAGGAGGCGTTTGCTGTAAAAGCAGCTTTAGAAACCTGGCGCCATCTCCTTCCAAGCGCTAAATGCCCTTTTGAGTTTTGGACCGATCACAGGAATTTGGAAGCCATCCGCACCCCACGACGTCTCAGCCCTAAACAGATTCACTGGGCTCAGTTTTTCAGTCGCTTTGACTTCCAGTTTAAATTTATTCTGGGAAAGAAAAACTTTCTGGCTGATGCTTTGTCACGTTTACCTCAGGACCTTGACCAGGTGGCAGATGTGGTTGGGACTGTTCTCACTGAACCACAACTGGGCTTGGTTGCTGTCACTCGGAGCCAGACCCGTGCGCAGGCAACCCCGCCCCCAGCACAGTCTGGGAAGCAGAAAATGCAAGTTCCTTGTCAGTTATAGAAGGACTTTCTCCAGGCACTGAAATCTGACACTTGGTTGCTAGCTAATAGAGACAATGTTTCTTTTGAAAACGGTCTGGCGTGGGTGGCCTTTATGTGCCTGAAACTTTAAGAGCTGATGTTTTGCAGCGTTCCCATGATGATAAACCTGCTGGACATTTTGGTTTTGTCAAAACCTTGCATTTGGTTCGCCGTCAATTTTGGTGGCCAACCTTAAGACGTGATGTAAAAGACTATGTTGCTTCCTGTCTTGTTTGTGCCATGTCAAAACGAAGAGGGGGGAAACCACAGGGGCTTCTACAGCCAGTGGCCAGCCCACCCCGCCCCTGGGACGAGATTTCTATGGATTTCATTGTGGACCTACCTCCCAGTCAGAAGAAAACTGTCATTTGGGTTGTAAAGGATTTTTTTCTCTAAACAAGCTCATTTCATTCCATGTGCATCCATCCTGTCAGCCCCACAATTAGCGTACCTATTTCTCCACATCTACCGCCTCCACGGTAGCCCCTCCTGTTTAATTTCTGACCGCGGCACACAAGTTTACTTCCCAATTTTGGAAATCATTTTTAAAATTGATTGGCACTAAACAAGCACTGTCCACATCGTCTCATCCACAGACTGACGGTTCTACTGAGATTTTAAATGCCACTCTTGAACAGTTTCTTAGAGCATACATTAACTACCATCAGGACGATTGGGTGGAGTTGTTTCCTTTTGCTGAAGTTGCTTACAACAATGCTGTGCATCAAAGTACCGAACAAACCCCTTTTCGCGTGGTTTCTGGTCACGACTTTGTTCCCATCCCTGAACTGCCACAGCCCCCTTCTCAAAAATGTTCTGTGTCTGACTGGGCTGTTAAACTGTCTGATTCTTGGCCAGTAATTCAACAAGCTTTGGCTGATGCCCAGGCTGCTTACAAGTCTCAAGCTGATAAGCATCATTCTTTACAGGTGTATCTATCTACTAAATTTATCAAATCACCTCAACCCTCTAAAAAACTTGCTCCCAAATTCATTGGTCCTTTTCCTGTTGTTCATCTTGTCAGTCCAGTTACTGTTAAATTGGAACTGTCTCACAATTCGAAACACACCGTTTTCGATTGCAGCTTGCTTAAGCCTGTGCACCACTCACCGCGTTGGCACCCTCAACCTCCTCCTCCTGCTCCAATTATGATTGACGGCCAACAACACTTTGAAGTCAAGGACATCGTTGATTCTCGCAAGCTTTGAGGCACCCTGCAGTATCTGGTCCGATGGAAACACTTTCCTCATCCTGAATGGGTGTCTGCCCACCATGTTAACGCTCCTAATCAGTTAACCGTTTCCACCTTGCTTATCCTTTGGAGCCTGCTGCTTAATGTATTCATTTTGGGGGGGCAGTATGTCATGTTCACTGTTTCAGTGTGCACTGTACATCGTAATGTTTCACATGCCATGGTGCTGATGCGCGTTTCTGTTTGGGAGGGAGCTGCTGTGAGACCTTGTACCAAGCTCTGTATGTGAAATCAGTACAATGGAATGTGTTTGGGTTATCTTCTCTGCTCAAGGACTTTTCCTGCAGACCATCAGAAACCGTTAGGAGCACCTGGGATTGTGAACTTGAGAAGATTCTACGGGGGGAGGGATTTCATTTGCACCAAGGGTTTTTAGTTTGAATTTGGTGCGCTTTCATCATTCTCAGCTTTCTCTGTGATCCTGCATACTATTCTTTAACAAATCAGATATCTTTGAATTCCTACTCATGAGTCTGATGGTGTTTTAGAATAGGCAACTATTACACATAGCCATTTTAATGTGACTCCCAAAGCACTTTTTCCAAATGCACAGATTGATTAAAACAGTAGGCATGAGAGTGCGTGCCTGAAATGTACTAAGGCTTGTGAGGGTGTACAAGTCACTTCTGAGGGAGGGGGAGTTTGTAATCCAGCAGATGAGATATTGCTTTGGTACAAGCAGGGCATCTGCTGGCTCCAGGATCCCAGCAACTCTCCCCCCAATGCAAAAGACAGCCCCTCTTCAATTCTTTGGCAGGCTTTGGTTGCTTCTAGGTGGGCTTTCCACCAAGCAACCAATAGCTTGCTGCAGAAGCTTTCTCTTGCTTCACACATTTTTTGTGGACTGTTTATCCCACTTTCCCCAGGAGCTCAAAGCAGCATGCCTAGCACTGCCTCTTTTGTTCTTTCCCCCCTCCACTCCCCCACCCACTGTGATTGGGTTGAGAGGGGAAGAGTGAGTAGCCCAAAGCCACCCAGGGAGCCTCTCTGGGACCAGCCCAAGCCCCCATGTAATGATTGCCCAGCCCAAATACTCAGACTCACAAGAGGTTGCTAAATGAAATCTGATTTATTAGGGAACTTAGGACAAATACAGAGAAAGCTGAGAATGAGCAAAAGTGCGCCAAATACAAACTTAAAACCCTCGGTGCAAACGTACCCCGCCTCCCTGCTAACCGCCCCGCCCGTCCCAGGTGCTGGCAATCATCCGAACTGCTAGCCTGAGAAAGTAACCTTGAACATGGCAGATAACCCAAACACATTCCAAAAGCAGAGCCAAGAGATAAATACTCCCATCCTCCCGTGAAAGATGAAACACGCATCCAGCTAATGACATGCGAAACGTTACGATGTATCAAAGACATTGAAACGGCGAACATGACACCCCAACTCTTGCGTCCCACCGGCCCTTACTTGAATTGCCTGCTGTCTCGTCTCTCATTGTCACTGCTGTATTCCATGCATTGGCTGAGCCTGAGTGATAGGACAATGCCGCCTGCTAGAAAAGGATGGTGATGTAACACTGTTCTCTCTGCTCTTGAATTCAGGAGTAAACACATCTTTATTTTTCTGTTTCAGGGGCTAGTTGTTATACTACTCATTACAGGAGCAGCAACAGCTACAACGGTGGCTTGGTATCACGTGAACAAAACAGCAGCATGTTTGATGTATCCGTACATAGGCTGGCTAGCATTTGCCTCCCTGCTCAATTATTGCATCTGGAAGGATAATCGTGATAAGAAACGCTACGGGTAGATTTAAAAAATAAATACAATTGCAGTTTAACTGTAAATAACTGCAGTTACAATTCCAATTCTACTACCCTGTTGCTGTCTCAGTAGATCATCTAAACAGAGATTCATGAAATAAAGTGAAACTGAGCAATTAAACTGTTACTGGAAATGTGTCTGTAATCAAGCTGATGTTAAGTCCACAAAGGCTTTTATACCAGCAGATGTCGTCCACTGCGCTTTGGAGGTGCTCCTTCCCCTTGGGACTGCCTTGCAAATGCAAGTCCAACTGCCCCTTGCTACCTTATTGTAAACCGGTTCATAGCTAGATTTAAGGACCCTGCGCATGAGGGAAGCGGAAGAAGGTGGAGGTAGCCGAGAGGTGCATGGCCAGGAATCAGGGAGGTCACAGGAGGGTCCTTGGAAGAACTACAGGCTATGCCGAGTCCAGCTTGATGGCTCTGACTGCTGACGCACAGGTGTTGCAGCAATGAAACTTGCCTGTGGAAGCTGTCTCTCCTGGTCATCAGACTGCACACTATGGCTAAAGAGCTCACCACAACATTTTAAAAGGGTCAAGTATTGCTCGTCTGTCACAGCAACCCAGGGGGGTCTGCAGTGGGGGGGGGGTCAAAAAGTAGCCACAGCCTTGTGATCAAAGCCCCATCTTGTGTTTTACATGTTGCTATGTAAAAAGAGCAGTGCTCTGATGGCATGGCTGTGGCCACCATCTGGACTTTTTTAAACTCCTGCCCTGCGGACCCCCTGCAGCAGCCTGTAGTAGCCAATTAGATCTTGCAGCTTTAGCATTCCCTGCCTTGCTTCGAGAAATCAGTCAAGATCTAAGACTGAGCAAAACAAAATGAAATAACGTGCTACAGGAATTTAAAATGAAATTTGGGGAAGTCTGGGCCTGAAAGTGGCTCCAAGCCAGTGTTCCAGTGGGATGGAGAGCTTCAGGGAATGTCTCTGTTCACACATCCTAGTCCAGGCTTGTGCTTTCAGTACTGTACACACCATTGGCATCTTTTCCCCATTTGTTTATTTAATAAAACTACAAAAAATGTAAGAAAAAAATACATAAACAGTCTATGCCATAAGGAGGCCTCATCTTTGGCAAAAAGCTCAGCCCTCCTTATTGGTACCTGAGCAACCCAAGAAGATGCTGATGTTCAAATATTACTATCTTAGAGCAGAGGGAGAATAATTTAAAAAAAAATCTAATAATTATCTGTGGATGTCATGGTCAGGCTGCATTTTTCCAGGGATGCTTTAATAAATCAATTGCTGTTTTTGCACACTTAGTTCTGAAGAGAGTTGCAAAATAATCATCTGAAAGTATAATTTGTCCATCTTCCCCAGAACCACAAAAGCTCACTCTGCTGTGGTTTTTATTGTTTGGAACATTGCCCGTAGCACGAGGCAGTGGAGTCTGCTTGAAATGTTGAACCAAAGAGTGCGGTCCTTTTTTCATCTCAGAAAATATGTAGCGGGTATTAGCAAGAAAAGATTTCATTTTAAACAGCATGCAGGGGATAGTGGAATGGTTCAGACAGTAGAACTCTTTTGTGCCCTGTCACGCTAGGAAGCCATTTGACAACACTTAGATCGATCATATGACGTTGGCATTGGAGAAGAGAGCCAAGTGACAGAATGATAGTTCTTCTGGTAGACCATGTCCAGTGTTAGTTCTGTTCAGCACAGTCCTTAAAGCAATTTAATTGCTTGCATGGCTGTACTTGTTTGGGTTTAACTCTTTGGTGGAGAGTGAGGCTGCCTATATCAGTTGTCCTTCCTAATCTTAATTTTTCTCCCGAGTAATGTTTCCTTTGGCAAAATAAACAGATGGGAGTTAGTGCCAATGTTTTGCGTTACTATAAAAACTGTTAGCTTATCTGCATAACTCTGCATGAAAGTTCCAAAGGCTGTTTTTTAAAAGTCCACCTTTGTATTTATAGAGGTTAAATATTCAAAAATGGAAATTATAGTTTGTGTAGTTAATAGACATTGTCTAGCAGCAAAGTCTGTTGTAAAGTCCTTTGGCAAATGACTTGCTCTTCCCTCATCAGAGATATATTAACAGTAGGGGAGGCTAATAGAGGCAGGAATTCAATCAAATGATTTGATTTCTCATGCAAAGTAGAGGACAGCGCTAATAGTTTTTGTTTTTCAATTTCTGTTTCCAAATCCCAGTTAATTCCAGTTAATATATTGTAACCATTAGAGGTAGGGTTGGAGCAGAGTCCCTCTTCTAACTGCCCAGGGGGAGATGGGTGGTGGCAAAATTTGAAAAATAAATAAATAAAATTTATTTTGTTGTTATTTTTACGCGCAGTTTTCTTGTGTATCATGTAGTCGTCAATTTTTGGCTGCCTGGTAGGTTTAGGTAGAGCCTGTGGGCCTGGACTTGTCTTGTCATGCTGCTTCTCCATTGCTTCAGTGTTCGCAAACTGTATCTAAAGGCTTTATGATATTTTAGGGACTTGGTGTTTAGATTTAAAATCTCTCAGAGAATGTGATTATAAATAAAACAAAATCAAAATTAAAATGTGTAGCTAGGCTATTTATAAAAACAGATAAAACAAATAAAATGGCACAAGGAGCTCAGCAGGAAAGCTTCTGCTCCACTGCCACCTCAGCAATGCCCCCTTATATTGAGCTCACCATTGCCCAGTTTATATGAAACCCCAGAGCTACCATGGAGAAAAAGATTACAGATGAGGATCTGCAAGCAAGGCTGACTTACTCCTTTGGAACAGAACCAGGAGGATGAAATGCAGAAGATGCTTGAGAACCATAAACAGACCCTACTGGTAACATGCACTGCAGCTGAACTTCTGGTCGGCCTAGTGGTGACAGCTTCTTGGTGTGGGTGTGTATGCTAAGAGAAGCATAACAAAGGAACTAGTCTTGAGAATGATCCAGCAACTTTTCTTCCTTGGCAAATCCAACGAAATATTAAGGGTATTCAGAGCTCTAACCTGGGATGGATGGCTCAAGTGATGACTCTTGGAGCATGAGGAGGAGGACCAGGTGAACACTAAAAAAATGACCCAAAAGAAGTAGATGCAATAAAAACCTTTTCAGTTTCTGAAAGCTGGTTTCCCATCATGAAACTCCCTTTTTTCTGGACAACTCATTGGACATAACTGACATCATACCTAATGGAAGACCTAAGTCAATCTATAGTAATTTGGCTATACTTACTACTCAAGAGAGAGGCAATGCATGCAATTTGGACTTAGCTGATACCGACAGCCCTTGCAAAACATGCTGCCAAATTCTGGCATCTAGCTGTAGGACTGAAAAGTCATCCCCCTCACCTAGAGTCCAATATCTCAGCAATAACTTGGGAAATATATTTTCAAGCATTATATGGAAGGGAGAACTTTCCAGATGTTGAGATGAGCCTGGACTGGAGTGGCCTGCATCAAATTAATTAGGCAGTCAAAACTCGGAAACACTTCAGGTGTGGACTTAATCCCCCTGACCTGATACAAACCTGTTCTGACTGGTGGGCTCCTGTGCTGGTTTTACTACATTAATAAAATGGTCTCTACCATGTCTATTCTTTCTAGAAAGAAAGATGTCCCAGCCAATTACTACCCAGTGAGATATGAACAGTGGGATCCAGTGATCTATGTTATATACCTCTGTTAGAAATATTTAGATTAGAATGGGTGTTGCTGAGAAACAAGACACTTTTAGAGTTACAAGACAACAACCTGAGGTTTGGATGGCATGGATACTTATGGTAAAGTTAATGTTAAAATTAATGTGGATTTTAAAAATTGTTTTATTAGACATACCATATTGTGAATATGGAATAGATATAAAACCAGGCTGTGCCTGAAAACACTTCTATGGATCTCAGCCCAAGAAGCATTTTACAGAAGAGAAACAACAGGCAAAGATGAATGGTTAACATACCAGTAATTATTGGAAAATCATTAAGGGGAATAAAAAATTAAATCAAGAGAGCAACTAATGGCAGAAAGATATAGTTGTCAATGGTTTTCCCATTTACAGTTACCACAAAGATTTAAAATGGATAAAAAGACATGGTATGAAGCCAAGTAAGAAAGAATTTGAAGTACAATTGTGTACCGATGATCATGTAATTGCTAAAATGTATAAATTTTTGTTGAAATTTGAAACAGAGGAAGAACAGGTTAAAGAATGGACTAAGAATTTTGGTTATAATATGCAGATGGATCAATGGGAAAATATGTGGTTAAAAGGGCTGAAATTTACATTGTGTTATGACCTTAAAAGATAATTTTTATAAAATGATGTATCATTGGTACATGACACCAGAGAAATTATCTAGAACGTATAAAGGCATTTCAAATGTGTGTTGGAAATGTGAACAACATGAAGGGACATTCTATCATGCTTGGTGGATATGTAAAAAAGCTAAAAAAATTTGGATTCAAATATATACATTGATACAAAGGATTTTAAAGATTAATATTCAATTGAAGCCTTTTAGGATTGATGGATAAACAGAAAAGAGGCATGGAAGATTATTTCAAAATATGATTACTGTGGTGAGACTATTGTATGCACAAAGATGGAAAGATTCAGCATTACCCACCGTGGAGGAACGGTTGGTGAAACTGACAGAACTTGCAGAGAGGGACAAATTGACTTCTTTGATTAGAGAAACCTACCTCTCTAGGTAAGATCTACCACCTAGCCGGCACTGCCCCACCTGCTGTCCAGTAGAGAAGCAGCAGCATACAGAGAGAAGCTTAAATCATCAACATCCAAACAACACCCTCTTTATGTCCTACAACCAGCTCCTCAGAAATTAAAATCCAGGAAAAGTTTCCTTAGGTCGACGGAAGATTTCAATGAATTTAAAGGTAAGACTGGACCCAGCTACAAAGAACCAACACTGGATGGAACCAGCAGAGGAGCTGGCACCTGGGTCTGGCGAAAGTTGGTAAGTATGGAAATTGCTAAACAGACTGCACACAGGCGTAACAAGATCCAGAGATATTCTGAACAAATGGGGCGATCTGGTGGCCTCTGCCGTTTGTGAATCTGGAGACATGCAGACAACAACACGCATGTACACTTGTCCTCTGTGCCCACATTTGAGGACCTCATGACAGCACAACAGAATGCAATTAATGTTGCCAGTTTCTGGGCAAGATCTGTTTAACTTTTATATATTCTAACTTTTATATTTTATATTCTATGTTTTACAGTATGCCTTATTTTAATTGTGATGCTTCTGACACGAATAAAACAAAATTAGAAAAAGGCCATTATTGACATTCATCAATGACTGGAAACCGCTTATGGACTTCTTGCATGAGAAAGAAAACGATTTTGTGATTTATGGTTTTGATGATTAGAAAGAATAGGTTATAGAGAGGAGGGAATTATGATGAAATTGGAGAGTGGTTTGATTAGAATTGTATGTATAACTGCCAAGAGGCATATCAGAAGTCATTTCTTTATATATATAATTTTTTTCTTCATGCTTTCTGTCTTTTTATTTTCCTCTTTTTTCTATCTTTTGTTTTTTTTCCCATACTTTGCTAATATTTTTCTTTTTTCTTTCTTTGAATGTATTTATTATTCATGTAAAATCTTTTAATAAAAATTATTTTTTTTAAAAAAGTAATTTTTAGATTGGCTACAAGAAAAGAACTCCCTGAGGAACAGGCAGGATTTTAGCAGGCTTTTCTATTAGATCAGATTGATACTGAAAAATATACCGAGTTACCTAAACTAGCCCTTGTCCTGTCAGTAGATCCTAAGCAGGTCTCTGATTCCACCTCTAGGGAAATTATTTGGAACAAACTTAAAGCCATCTTCAACCAACAGACAGTTGGGAAGGCAGCCTGAAGGCCATCTCTCAGATGCAGTGCCAACCAGGCACTTACAAATAGACTGATATCTATACTGCTTTATGCTGGTGATGCTGTAATATTATTATAGACACAATTAGGCCATGAGAGCACTGACCATTTCTGCAAGGAACACTCATTATGAAACAACTGTGTGAAAAAAAAAGTCATGAGTTTTGCATGGAGGTGTGAAAAGTTCATTTGGACACTCAAGGGCACAAAATAGAGGTTTCCTGTTTTAAGGATTTGGGCTTCACGCTGCACGATTCAAGCAACACATCCTGCCCAGGTTGCTTTGAACACTTAGAAAGTTCTATGTACAGCTTCTTTGGCAAATAAAGATCCTAAAATAATTAAAAATTTAAAGAATTTATCTTTACTAATTGCAAAGCAGACCAAACATGACCCCAGGCCTTCTTACCCCCACAGAATCGTCCTGAAACCATTAAAGAACTTGAAAAGAACTGGCTCTCAGTGGCATTAGTTAAAAGGTAAAGGGCATATGTTTAATATTTCAAAAAGAAAAAAAACCCTTAATATTTCAAAAAGAAAAAAAACCCTGCTGCATCCACAGTAGGCATTGGGAATTGAGCCATGATTTGAATCTTTCATGCTGAAGGAGACACCCCAAAGAAGCTTCTGTGGTGCAAAGAACCACCTGTGGCTTTTCTTCTCTACTGCATCTTTATCATGAAATTCAAATTACATCAAAGGCAAATTTGCATACTTTGCTGATACTGTTTATTACAAATAAAATTGAAATATCAATGGTCACATGAGGCAGCTGAACCTTTGAAATGATTTGTTTTGTATTATTTTCAAGCAAAGCATTTTAAAGGAAGTAGGTGGGAACACAATTCTGCTGGGTAAAATAATGGCTTCAATTACTTCAAATGCAGTATATTCAGAAAGTAAAGCAAGCTGAAAAATGCTGTACAGATATACTCCCACAGAAACAAATCAAAAACATGCTAATTACAGCCAAAGATGAAACTGATTTGCTACTAAACTTCAGTGATCTTCAATGTACATTAAAAGCATACTTTACTTTGTTAAAGCAAGCTAGGACAAATCAAGCAGACTGATGCGGGTTTTTGCAAAAGCAAACTACTTCTTGAGACTAAATTATGCATGTATTCTACATGACCGATGGGACATTTTGTTTTGACAGACACTTTAGGAAAAATATTTGCATAAGCAGCTCAGAGAACTGAAATATACCATTCTGAAACACACATTAGCCATGTTAAGCTATGTGGACCTAAACAATAGAGGTCACATGGCAGTTGTTGGGCTCATCCAAAAAGAGAGTAGAGAAGACATCGTTGAAGAACGATGGATGGTATTTGCATGCTCTGTCACAATCGGGGTTGAAATTCACTTCTAGAATCTGGGGTTGCATATATTGTTTCCCTAGAAGACAGATAAATTCAAAAATACCAGTGAACTACCAAACCATTAAAAAAAAAAGGGCAAAAGAAAGCAGAAACTGGATTTAACTGGAAGTGGCCTAGTCGCTGGAAGACAAAGCCTTCCTCTGCGGGTCAGTGAGAAAGAAGGCCCCCAAATCAATTTCCCTCCAGTCCCTCCTGCCCGCTTTGCAGAAGGAATCCTTTCCTGTCTGTCCTGCCTCTCCTGGAACTGAAAACGCCCCACCCTTTTCTCTGGGTCACATCAGCCCCAATACTTAACACCCACAATGGCTATCTCTGTGATCTGCATTATAGGAAGAAGAGGCTGAGATGGTTAAGAAGTAGGGATCTCTCTGATATCTTAGGAAACAGCTGCTAGGAGTGTTTTAAGCTCGAAATAACCCAGGTTCAAACTTGAAGCACTTCTACTTCCACAGTGCCAGTCAACTGGGGTGCTTAACTAATGCTTAAGAGAGGGGTGGTTTTGGGGTGGGGGGGCTGGGCAGTTCCCACAGTTCCTTTCCATGCTGTTCATTACAGGTACTTCCAAGGACAATGCAGAAATTATTTCCACATGCAATCTTTTACACATATTAATATTATATTACTATAGCTAGGTTTAAAGAAATTCCAAAACATCACACTTGTTTTTCTTTATGAACAAGAAACTGAAAAACTGCTTTTAAAACTAAGGCTGGGATTCACCAAGATCTGGCCAATTTCTTTTGCAACATGATGCCACTGAATCCCCCCAAAAAAACAAACACAAAGGATTTTTCCCCATTTGCTGCAACAATAATATAATAGCTACTAATAACAGGGATAAAACTCCCTCCCAGGTGGTTTATTTCAGTTATATCCCACCTTTGTTTTATTTGAGCCTTTGCTGAGTTTCAGAATAGTGACCAAAAATAAGCAGGCGGGACTCACCATCACCAGGTGATTCCCACTTCAGCATCAGGTCGATGGCATACAGAGCTCGTGAAGATGGATAATCACAGATGCCAAGCGGTGCCGGCTTGGCACAAGCTGCTCGGAACAACTCAACAAATGCCTTAAAGATGTCTTTCTAAGGACAAGAAATGCAGATGCTGATGAGCCTGAGCACTTTTTCATTTTTAAAAACTAAGAGTGGATACAGCATTCTCAAGGTAGGAGGAACGTCTGTGGATTTGCTTTCCGCCAAAAGTCTCGACATGAACTCCTTCTCTTGAAGGGCTTCCCCAGAGCTCCAGCCAGCACAGCTTCTGCCCATGCAAAGCGGGGACTAGGCAAGCTGGAGCCCAATGCTAAGAGCTAAGAGTGGAAGTGGAGGCTATTGAAAGCAAGAAGCAGCCCATTCCGTGGATTTTGTATGCACACCATTAACCTCCCCTTTCCTCCCCCAAAATAAAAAAACTGTTTTAGATTAAAAAAAACTGGTTTCCTTTAATCCAGTACGGACTGTGTAGGATAGCAATAATATCTGCACTTGGGATGCATCAAGTCAATGAAGTCCTGTACATATGGAGTGAAGCTTATCTTGATGTGTATTATTACTCCAACTGTACAAACCGAAAGAGTGGACCCATTTTGTGCAGTACAGGTGGTCCTCATTTAACAACCACTTGTTCAGCAACCGTTCAAACTTACAATAGTGCTGAACAAGTGGTGGTTACAACTGGTCCTCCTACTTACAGCCATCATAGCATTCGGCAGTAATGTGATTGTGATTTGCAACATTCCCTGCCAGCTTCCAACAAGCAAAGTTAGTGGGGAAGCCTGCAGGAAATCGCAAGTCCTGGTCATGTGAGATCCTCACTTAATGACCTGCACGGTTCTTGCTTAACAGCAGCAACTGGGACTACTGGGACTGCTGGAACTGCCGTCACTAAGCAGCATGGTCACATGGTTTTTTGACTTACGACCTCATCGCTTAGCTATGGTGTTCCCAGTCCCAATTAGTGTTAAGTGAGGACCACCTTTGTCTTCTGTATGAGAAATACTAATTTAAGTGATTTATAACAGAAATTGGAAGCAAGCTGATGAAAAATTAAATAACTCTTTCAGTTATTGACTTACTTTCAGTGATTTGACTTACTTCAACAGTTTTCCATGAGTATTCAGGGTACTGCTTCTCAAAAAGTGGAATAAATTCATTATAGTGGATCTGCAAATAAAAAGCCATTTGATTATGAATTTTTTCCCTTGCCTTAGTTTTAACTGTAACTTCACTTTCTTAGTTAGAATTATCTCCTTCCTCCACTGATTGTTCTGTAAAAATCTGAGACCTGTGAAGAACAGCCAGCCTTTCAAGCAATGAGGCCCACAGCCTATTCTGAAACGCTTACCCAATTATGTTATTAATTTTGTTGGGTTTATCCAA
This sequence comes from Candoia aspera, assembly GCF_035149785.1. Lineage (NCBI taxonomy): Eukaryota > Metazoa > Chordata > Lepidosauria > Squamata > Candoiidae > Candoia > Candoia aspera. The sequence goes on from NC_086159.1 coordinate 79,301,382, forward strand.
AGACTGAGGAAGAGAAACTCAGCTTGTGCAATCAGTCTCCTTTCCATCATAACCTTTGGCTGGCTCATTACAGACTAGCTGCACTGTGCCTCAAACAAGTTTTGGAATACATATTAAAATTTGTTTATGTCTTCTTATACTCATTTATTCATACATCCAATCCACACAGTTGTGTTATGAGAAATAACACAAACTACAATTCCTGGGATGCTATTTTTTAAAGCTTTGGTGGGTATTCTTCACATCTGCATCTTACCTTTCTTCTAAGAAATAGAGGCAGCGTTATGGATATTCCTAGACAATCTTTTAAATTCCAACGTGCTGATCTTCAACAGGGCAGCCCACAAGCACTCCTAACTGATCCAGTCCTATGGCCTCACCTTCAACCTAACATGCATCCTGCTATATCAATGTCATCACAGTTTGAACGCAACCTCTCATTTCCTTGTTATCATTTACTCACTTGTTTTAAAGATACCCCAGGAGCATAATTCATAACAGTAAAATGCTTCTCATAATCATCTAAATCATCAAGCGAAAATGGCCTTAAAGAAGGAAAAAAATAGGCAGGGACATGAAGTTATTTTATGAAATTCAGAAATTCTGCAAACTTAAAATCACTGTAGAAGATGATGATTACCTATTTGAGAACCGGAGCCAAAACACATCATAAACATACAGTTTGAGTGGCTTAACTGATCTCAGCAACACGATATACCGAATGTCAAATTTAACCAGTCCCACATCTTCAAGATGAAACAAGACCGAATTTTCAATATATTTAGACACCACCTAAAAGAACAGAAAAATTTTAAAAAGATGGAAATAAATTTTGCTTCGAAACAGCCAATCTTGGGCATGCAAGGCAGCTTATAATTCTGAACCAACTCCTCAAAGCAAGATAGCAACTACAGATTCTAAAGCAATTTAGAACCTGTAAGATGTGCCATTTTGAAAGATGAGAAAGTTGAAATATACTGAATAGGTAAACTGTGTCAAGTTCCCAGAATTAAAAAAAAAATCACTAGAATTTGGGAATGTAAGTGGGTATTGAATGGCATAAACATATATAAGTCATTTCATACCCAACTCTTATTCATGAGCTACTCCAGATTTGGTGGCATACCAAATAATAAATAGTTTATTAGTAATAAATAAACTAATAAGGCAAAAAGCTTTTTTTTTTTAACCATCATGGTGAATTGTAAAATGGAGCTGTGTGTGAATATGAGACTGCTCTACTAGAATTAGGATGACTGGACTGTTGAAAGAACTGCTGCTAGGTGTGAGCTGTCCCAGTAAGGATAGCTGGAGGTGCTGGACCACTGGAGCCATAAAGCTGTAGTCAAGTTCAGGATATGACCGCTCTGTTTGCAAGAATTTTGTTGGAACATCACTGGCAAGTCCAGAGGAGAAAAGTGGAAGAGAAAATATAGCAACGGTTGGAAAAAGATCTAAGATAAACAGCTGGGACAAAGGCAGTACCGGTGAGAGCTGGTGGTGGACTGGAGAGAAGGACAGAGCTGGCTATGGAAAGAGTTGGAGAGAAATGAAAAGAGAAGGAAGTAGAAGAGAAAGAAAGGCAGGATGTATGGAGGAGAACTGTGCAAGAAAACAGCTGAGACAACAAAATGGCTCAGAACTCTGGTGAGCCATCACAGCAATAAAGTTATGGAGGAAAGCTATGGAGGTGATAAAACTCTCACACTTCTGATGGTCTGTCAAGAGCATGATACCAGTATTGGAACTTCAGATAGTAGGACAAAGCTGATAGTGGTGGATATCAAACTGTCAGATGTGTCTCCCGTGGTGGACAAGAACAGAATTAGGGTGAGGCAGCTGTTGGAAGCTGGTGAGATTGGCTAGCTATGTACTAGCTTCCAGACTTGGGTTGACTAAGGTACTGGATGTGGGATGATTGGTAGGGGACTGTAATGGTATGTGGGAATGGCCTTGAGAGACAGGGGAAGAGATGCTGCCTAGGGAATGATCAGATAAAAGCTTGAGGAGCCTGCAATTGCATAATGGACAGAGAAAGAAACTTAGAAAGGATCCGTCCTAACTTATCAGGCTGTAAAAAGAGACGGTGTGAGATTTGTACTTTCAGACTTGCAAGATTCTGTTTATATAGCCCTACAACAACATAGAATTACCTCATCTTGTCATGTTTCTTGTCTGGTCTACCTGAGAGGCTGACATCAATCTTGCAAGTCTCAAAGTACAAAGTTTCTTTCTCCATCCTTTATGCAGTTGTGGGTATGTATGTATGTACATGTTTGTTTGATTTCTATAGCCGCCCATCTCTTCCTCACCCTTTTATCTGTTTGTTCCGTAGTAGTAAAGGTAAAGGTTTCCTTTGACGTGAAGTCCAGTCGTGTCCGACTCTAGGGGGTGGTGCTCATCTCCGTTTCAAAGCCGAAGAGCCGGCGTTTGTCTGTAGACACTTCCGTGGTCATGCGGCTGGCACGACTAAACGGAACGCCGTTACCTGCCCACCAAAGTGGTACCTATTAATCAACTCACATTTGCATGTTTTCGAACTGCTAGGTTGGCAGGACCTGGGACTAGCAACAGGAGCTCACCCCGCCGCGTGGTTTCGAACCGCCGACCTTCTGATTGGCAAGCTCAGCAGCTCAGCGGTTTAACCCGCAGCGCCACCACGTCCCTGTTTGTTCCCTAGGCAGCCTCAATTCCCCTTGTCTCTCAAGGTCATTCCCACATAACATTACAGGGACTATGGATTGTGGATTGGGTCTGTGAAATGACGTGGGGAAGAGTCATAAATGACCCTGTGGAGGGGGAATTGTTAATAGTGACAGGCCACAGAAGGTATGTAAAGGAAGTCATTACAAGGTAAGAGAGACTGACAATTAGCCCTAGTTTCGATTTCTAGCTTAAATGCCCCACTCCTAGGTCCAGGTGGTCAGACTGGTGGTGTTCATCCAAGATCTAATCGTGGATGAATAAGTGGCCATGGCTGAAAGTTTTTGGGCAAGGAAAGTGATACGGCCTTATCAAAGATCTGCCCTTTTGATTCTTTAGCAACCTTGAGTCCATGGGTGGGTAGCAGTAGTAGTTACAGTTACAAAAAATACCTTGCCTGCTCTAGGAATGGCAGGGAGTGAATGCCTATATAGTTGGGGACAAATGGGGACTGAACAGTGATGCTGTTCCTGTATTGACAGATTCAGGAACCTTGTTTGAACTCCTAGACCTGATATCCAGACTGGTTCTGGAGTTATTCTAGTTGCGGGAACTGGGGGATTTTAATCTCCATGCCCTGGATGCTGGTTCTGGGAAGGCTCAGTTCATGACAACCATGAGCTTATACCAAGTAATATTTGGCCTAATTCACACTGATGGACATGTGCTAGAATTTGCCTTTACTTCAGAGCAGGTGGTGTGATCTGGATGCAGACTGATGGTGGTCAGGTAAGACTGATCACTGCCCATTCCCTCCACACGATGGATAGGCTCGATTCGTGTCTTTCCTGGCTCCTTCAGGACTAAATGAACATTCAAGGAACAAATCTTGAGTTCTATTAAGAAGGCGGCCAAGGACCTTGCATGTGTGCTTTCATATGTGATCCTTCTATGTAGGTAATCCTAAACGGTTAGATTCTTGCTTGCTTTCTTCCCCTCCTTCAGTGACAGGGGAGAGGAGGCTCGTCTCTTCCGAGGAGGTGGGCCAGCCTGTGCTTGTTTCCACAGCAATGTGAACCTGTCAGCGTGCAAATCCACCCTCAGAAGAGGGTGCAGGAGGGGACACCAACTACAGCATCCCCTCGAAGTACATCACACGTATCCTTTCCAGTCATTGGATGGAAATGGAAGTGGTTGCCTTGGCTGATAGCTTTTGTTGAGCTTGAGATGGGGGAGTGCACCCTCCCTGGACTTTTGGGGCCTCTCCGTGGATATTGCAGACCACAGTCTCCTCTTGGACCCCCCGAGGGATGGCAGTTCGGGGGCACCGGTCAGTGGCAGCAGAGGAAAGCTCTGTTTGAGGGCCCTTACTTACGGGATCCCTCCTGGCTCGATTCTCTTCCCCTTGTTTACCATTTCTATGAAAGCACTGGGAGAGTCAGTCATAGCTTTGGGGTGAGAGATCATCAGTGTGCTGGTGATAGTTGTATGCATACCTCCATTCTGGTTGACCAGAAATGCTCCAGAAGGCTTGAACCCAGTTATGGGTGGGACTAACAGGCTGAAGCGGAACCCAAGCAAGATGGAGTAACTGTTTGTTTCCCGTGGCTGTAATCCCCAGTGGTGTTTCTCTCAGTTTTTCAGAGGGAGCAAGTCAATGATTTGGGGATCCTCCTGAACTACAACTACTGATAGATTGGGGGGGGGGGATGAGGTTGTCTGGAGGGCCTTTGTCTGGTTTTGTCTGGCATTTCAACTGTGATGCCATCCAGAGTGGGAGCCTTGGCGATAGCGACTCAGGCTCTCATCACTACCAGACTGAGTTACTGCAATGTGCTCTATGTGGGGCGGCCTTTGAAGACAGCCGAAATGGGTTCTGTAACAACCTGCACTTTGGTGAAGCAGAGTCACTATAATCACATCAGTCTCCTTTTTGCCGTCACTGAATTGGTGGCCAGTATGTTTCCAAGCATGATGCAAAGTGTTTTTTCTATCAATAAAGCCCTACATAGGTTGGCACCCTGGTACTTGCCAGATCACCTCCTCGGTGTAGAAGTGGATGGTCCAAACCACCCAGCCCATCTGCCCACAATCCATTGGTGGCTCGATAGGCTTGGAAGGTCAAGGCGGGCAGGGCTTATGGGCTGGGTTTTTGGTTGCAGCCTCCTCTCTTTGGAATGAACTCCCTTTTGAGGTTAGGCTGGTACTCTCACTGGAAATTGTCCTAGAGATCATCTGGAGAATGAAGTGGTGTCACTTCATTGCATTTGCTGCTTTTTACATTTGATATTGATGTTCACTTTTTAAAAAAATTATGTAAATTGCTGGGAGTCCTATGAATTGTGGCAGTATAAAAAATACAATTATATAAATAAAGGTGTTCTACATACAAATAATTACAGCTAGCATTATACAATCTGAGAACTGAGTGGCAAAATTTTAGACTGCAAACGTTTTGGAGTGATATAGTTGCATCTTTGAATCCTTTCTTCCCAGCCCACAATATGCAACTATCCTTTCTAAACATATAAGCCTTTACAAAAACTATGGGGAAATGCTATTTTATATAGGCAAGGGGTTTCTACATGATGAAGCAGCTCACCCTGTCTCTAGAAGCCTGAAGAAGTGCAATTTGGGTAAAAACATTACCCGTCATCTGAACAACAGTTACTTATTTTCAGGGAGAATTTTAAACCTACACACATTTATCTATAAGGAAGGTCTACAAGAACATACTAAGTCACTGATATCTGAAATTAGATGCGTAAAACAGTGTAATGGTTTCATAATTATTTTCTTAATGTTTACATAACCCTAACTAAACATATCAACAGAAATCATGAAACCAACTTGAATTAAGGCAGTCTTCAAGACTTTTCCTACCAAAGCATGCTATTACACATTTGAAACTGGAGTTGGAAGTGAATTTAACAATATAATTTATACTGAAAAATTAATGGCCCATGGAAGAAAGTGCCATGAAAATTCTTTACGGAAGAGCGTAAGGAATTAAAAACTGCTAGACCAAGATTTGCTTATTGTCCTGAAATAGAGATGTGGCTTGTACTATGAAGAAAGCATAATGCTTCAAACACTGCAGTGTAATGGCAAGTTCATACAGCCACAAAAGAAAGGAATGAAGGAAGGAAAAAGAAAACTTGATTTGCTTCAGACTTTTCCAGAAAAAGAGCAGCCATTGTTTGCAAAGGGTCCTTCTTTCTGACCTTAGGGATGCTCTCTCTCTGTCTGATGATGTTGTTAAGGCTCTTGGTGATGTGAGTGTCCAGACTTCTGGCCAGATTCCATGGTTTGCAAATCCAGTGGTTGTCTTCTCCTCTAGATTAGAACCCACAGAAGAAAGGACATTGTGTTTAATGTTTGAAGCAAGCGTCTTTTCCTCAGATCTACTTTCATCATGGTGCCCAACTTGTGATCCACCAAGTTTAATGTTTGTTTTAATTCCAATATTTTCTTTTAAGAAATCCAAATGATTCCTGTTCAACTGCATATGTAGAAAATCAGCGTAGCACACCGATCAAGGTGTTGGACCAGGACTGGGGAGATTCAGGAGCAAATCCACCCTCAGCCATGGGATCTCACAGGGTGACTTTGAATCAGTCACTCTCTTGATCCAATCTACTGCATGGGAAATTGAATTAAGATTGCCTTAATTCAATTTCATTCAGAATGCTCTCTTGAGCTTCTGAAGGAAAGACACAGTATAAATCTAATATGTAAATATACTAGTCATCAGTGAACTGTAGTCATCCATAGTTACAGCATGAGGTGTGTGTAACAGAGACCATTCTTTGTTATTTGAATGCTTTCACACGAACTGGAATCCAACCCACATGGAAGCTTTATGCTGTACTCATGATTGTGCTGTACCCATGAATACCCAGTAATTCAGTGTAACGTCAACCAGCCTGACTTAAAGGGAGAGGCCTACTCACACTAGTTACATGTTCAACTGAAGATATGTGAAGAGGGCTATAGCCTAACACAAGGCGACAGTGCCCGAGTCAATATGAAACCAGAGTTCAAATAAGTCTTACGGTGGACCTAAAGACATAGCGGTTTTCTCTATAGGCAATAATTCATTTATTTTTCTACTAAAGAGTATATTGGTTTAAAGTGAGATTGTTGACTGATGCATTTACTGTGCTTTCATATATGTATCTGCTCTATCAACATATTACCAAAATCTCAAGGGATCTGGGGGCTTCAATGAACTATGAGAGGGCAAAAATAAAGTTAGGACTTGTAAGGAAGTGTATCCTGAACTCTCAACAGTAGATGTAAAAGTTCTGTCCAGTTTTAAAAGTTATAAAGTGTCTAAAAGTAAATGCTTTTCATTCTTACCATTCTACTACTCTCAACAACTCAAAAATATTTTTTTCTCCTGGTACCTGTTTGTTCCTTTTTCAACTCTTTGTCTCCCTCTGTCTGTTACCTCCTTGGAGCAGAATTCATTTATAATATCTGCAAAGCTTTCACACATACCTATTTATTTTCTAACTATCCCGCCTTTATTATTTTTCTAAGTAACTCAAGGCAGTGAACATACCAAATGCTCCTTCCTCCTATTTTCCCCACAACAACCACCCTGTGAGGTGGGCTGGACTGAGAGAGGGGGACTGGCCCAAGGTCACCCAGCTGGCTTTCAAGCCTCAGGCGGGACTAGAACTCTCAGTCTCCTGGTTTCTAGCCCATCGCCTTAACCACTAGACCAAACCTGCTCTCTGATATGATACTAATGTACTGGCAAAATGTGATTGTTTCCCATCTGCTAATCAAATAAATCACTTTGCATTTCTAGCATAATAAAAGCTGATTTGAGGAGCTCATAATGGGAGCAGCTGTGAACTACCTGCCTGATACAGTAGCTCCCTTTGCAAGAGGGAGCATACTCTTGCAAATAGAAAATTTGAATATTCCAAACTATTTGTGTGCTCTTGATCCATTTGTAGCTGAGGGGCAAAACTCCTTCCCAAACCTCAAAATTTTGATACTGAAGAGATGTATTCTTTGGCTTTCTGACAACTAATTATAACTTCCCATTTTGATAACAGAATTAAATTAAGGTTGGCAATAATCAAAGCTAATATTAACAGTTTATTTAGTGCAGTATAACATCATCAAGTTGATTTTATATGATGCTTATGCAGGATGTGGGAAATTTTCAGAACAAAGACTTCTGTGATGGTTCCTGTAAGAACTGGATAAAGGGGTGTCATTCAAGTGGACACTAGTAACCATGAGAAGAGGATCAATGTGGGACTAGCCAAGCCTGAGTTATAAAATAGATATAAATAAAAAAATATATTTTATGTATAAAATATTTCTACATCTATATCTATAAAATATATCTTTATCTAATTTTCTGTCTCTTTCTCCCACGTTATAAAACTGGGAAGGAACTTCAAAGCCATCACACAAAATGAGACATCATCCCACCTTGATTCTTTTCCCTAAGAAAAACAAGTAGCCCTGGAGGTGTCATAAAGATCCCCTTTATCAGCTTTCATCGGACATCTACAAAGTGAGAAGGATCACTAACATTAGGGGAGATGAAAATGCATGGCTGCATTACCTGCTCTCACGCTGTTGAAAGAAACGGATGAACTGTGGCAATTCTGTACAAAGATTGAAAGTATGAGGCAGCCATTTTGGTCCCTCTGAACCTCCAACTCTCCTCGAAATTGAGGCCAGGCAGTCCTTCACAGTCAAGAGATTTTCACATGGAAACTGATTCACCATCACATGAGGTTTTTCTTCACTTAGTTTTCTAAAAGAGAAGGAAGGCATTTAGCACAGGGGACTCCATAGTCAAATATACAGATATTGAATCGGTAAGAATAATTGTTACTTGCAGGGAAATAGCTGTGTAACCTGTAATCTTTGAAGTGGGAGAAGTTGTAGAGAATATCAGCTTCTTGCTCCAAGTCCGTAAACTCAAAACAGGGGTGAGTCAGGTTCTGATGCACCTGCTGGAGATCGGTGTAAACTCTAGCAGAAAAATTGGGGAGGGGGAACAGAGATTATGCAACTCAGAGGCTATGAGCACACCTGCCACTCCTGAAAGTGTTTCTATTCTACTGTGAAGAGTAATTTGTCTAATAGGTCAACCCTTCTGAGATGCTGCCTTACCTTCGAACCATGTAATATTAGCAGCTGGGCAAAGATGTAAAGGAGAAAATGATTTTTTTCCAATAATTTGGTGCTTTAATATCAGCACTTCAAAGTGGGTTTGAAAACTGATTGGAAGACAATACAGACTGTCAAAGATTCATGTGACAGGATCACCTCTCAAGTGTCTTGTCTTCTGATTACTTTCATAGTAACATATTTTCTATCTACTTCTGTTACCTTTCCTTTGTGTGCTCCCACACAAATTCATTGTTACAAAAAGTTTAAGAGCAACATTCTTCATTTCTGCTTCTCTGTATCTTGCTGAACTGCCCATTCCATGGAAAAGATGAGTAATTAGAATCTACATCTCAGATCACCAAATAATTAGACAAATCGGAATCCATCATTCTTTGAAAAGCTGTAACTTTAATTGCTGAAAAATAACCACAGCAGAAAGATGCTTATCTAGAAGACAAAAAGATTTGGAAATACGTACTTGAAGATTTTATTCTTCTCATAAATGGGAGGCTTTATTGAAGTAGGCAGTTTTTCTCTGTTTTCAGTTAATATAGCCTAAAACACAGACACAGAGAACCCCATCAGTTTTAATTTCATGTTATCCTTTGCAAGCAGTCACTTCTGAACTTTGGCAAGAACCATCTGTTCACTCTGTATCCTGTTGGGCAGGAAGGGGTGATGGCTACAATCAAGCAACCCAACAAATAACCAAAGAACATCGCTTTGATTCAAAATGTATTTCCCGTGTCTACACTACATTTACCAAACTTGATAAGAACAATTTTCCATCTCCAACCCTGTATCCTCCAGAATTCAACAGGACTTATGCCCAGAGAAGTGGGTCACATGTCTAGTCTTGTGTTGAAAAGACATGTTAAGAACTCATGAAAACAAAATGTTTTTCAAGATCTTTTTGTGCTTGCTCAGGGAATAGTCTGGAATTTCTGCCCACTTCTCTTTCTAAACTCATGGAGCTGCATTTGAGCATGGTCTTCTCTCAATGACTATATCCCTGTCTCTGGGAAGGGATTTATTCTGTAAATTTAGTGTTATAATTATTGTACTCCTGCAGGGAGTTTATTTTGATCTCCCTGGACTTCCTTGCCCAGCTTGATTGCCATTGCTATGAGGAAAAATTTGGCAAATTTCTCCTGGTGGCTGTAGGGAGAATTTTTCTGATTCTTTTTGTCCTTGTGAATGATTATTTTTTAATGTGGGTCTCTTGTGAGATGACAAGCCAGGGGAAAAGAGGAAAAACACACAAGCCTCCTCTTGGGAAAGTACTCCTCCATTTTCCAGTGCTTGTCTCGAGTCACCATGGGGGTAGGGGCTACACACCTTGTCTCCCCTTTCCTGGCGTAAGGGGATCTGGTACTTATTGATTTCCCTGTCAGCCCAAACATCTGTCCCCACACCAGGCCTACCGCCTCCGGGGGCTCTCCCTCTGCCTATCACATGCACAACTGTGCTCTCTTTCCTTTTGCCAAAGCATTTTGGCAAACAATGTTCCTGCCTTCCAAAATGCATGACGTTTCTTGCTTGTATCTCTACTGCTCCTGCACTCTCAGATTCCCATTCTTCTTCTATTCAATATGACACTCACACACACACACACAGTGTCTTCAAGTCAGTACTGACTCCTGACAACTGCCTGGGCTAGTCCTGCAGTTTTCTTGGCTAGATTTTCAGAAGTAGTTTGCTACTGCATGATTCTAGGACTGAGAGTGAGTGATTGGCCCAAGGTCACCCAGCTGATTTTTTTTTTTTAATCGTATGGAATAGCAGTTCGCAGTTCACGCTGCTTTTTCTTGCTGGGAAATCCTTGTGAGGTCCAGCAGCCAGATGTGTAGACTATTTAGTCGTGACAAGTCACGATGCCTGGGGTACACCACAAGGAGGCTAGTCTACATTGCACCTAGTTGGGCCGAGAGAGAGGGACTGTCCCAAGGTCACCCAGCCGGCTTTCATGCCGAAGGCAGGACTAGAACTCAGACTCCTGGTTTCTAGCCCAGAACCTTAACCCAGCTGATGATACACCACCACATTTGTATCAACCAGAATGAAAGCCCAAAAGAATCTAACATACAGTAGATGTAAATGTAATATTGCAGCCTTATTCGCAGTATCGCAATGTCATATTGCACTACTTTTAATGTTAATTAGAAGAATGGAACATGTAAAATCACAAAAAGATGTCTGTAACTTACCGACAGTTGGGAATCACCATGAGCTTCCTGGAATGAAACTCTGGTAGGGCTATAGGCAAATTAGATGAACTCCTATCTATCCTAGTTTTTTAAAAAGATTATACCTGATAGTGATCATCTGGGGGTTCAGTGACGAAACAGTTGATATTGAGCACCTCACTGGACTGCCATGGCAACAGCCGACATTTTCTAAGTAAACAATCTGTTTCCCCGTAGGCAAAATCCCGGGTGACTTCCTCTGCAAATGAAAGAATTGAAAGAATTCCAAACTGTGTAACAGAGGTTGACAAAAGAGCAGACTTCTGGGATCCTCCCCAAATTCTGGTTGATGCAACAGGCATCTACTTGAGTTAAATAAGCCTGAATCCAAGAATTCATTGTGATTACCAGAACTGAACTGAATTCACAATCCTTTGTTGTCAAAACGCATTCCCGGTGACACATTCATTTCAGCAATACAATTATTGGGATGGAGGGTTGAGGGAAGGTGACATGTTGCTGTTGCTCTTCTTGAACTATGGGGAGCAACAATGACTCAGAATCACCCCAAATCTACCAGCAGAGCAGAATCTATCACCTGTCTATCCTGGTTTAGTGGGGGATACTCTTTTTCCATGCAGTTCAGAGAAAGGAGTTGGAATTAAAAGAATGTTGCAGTTGCAGTAACAACCTTGGGGTGGGGGGGAGGGGGAGAAGGAAGAGAAGGATCTGTTTCAGTAAGAGCCAAAAAAGGGGGGAACACAGGGTCAGACTGCATCATTAATTTATCTATTTAGGAACTCAACCTGTTCCAACCATCTTTTTTTTTAATCCATTCAATCATGTCTGATTCTCGGAGACGGCCTGGACAAGTCCCTGCAGTTTTCTTGGTAAGATTTTCAGAAGTGGTTTGCCACTGCCTGCTTCCTAGGGCTGAGAGAAAGTGACCGGCCCAAGATCACCCAGCTGGCTTTGTGCCTAAGGTGGGATTAGAACTCACAGTCTCCTGGTTTCTAGCCCAGTGCCTTAACCACCACACCAAACTGGTTCTCACAGCCATCATTATTCCTGCTCAAACTCTTAATTTAGGACTTTTTGAATAGTTACTTGCTTGGTTGTCTACTTTCCCAGCAAAACTGACCTGGTTGGGCCAATGTGATCCTGTGCCAAGGGATCACACCATAATTTTGTGCCAAGTCCTAAAGAACTTCATAGGTTAAGCAATCACTATCACTATCTTCCCCAGGCTATTAAGAACCATTTGCTATGACAGGTGATGGTTAATGAATGAGCTAGCAAATTTTTCTAGGGACAAATTTATTGCCAGATTGAATTTGTTAACCCAATTGCAGTTAACTTTCCAACTAGTAAGCTAGTGAAGTTGCACAAGTAGCCCTCCTTGGATCCAAAGGTGTTAGATAACTATTGTCTGCTCTCCAACCTTCAGGATGGGAGGGATACTTTCAGACTTGCAAGATTTTGTTAATGTTGATGGAGTTTTTAAAGGTTAATAAAAGAACTCCAAGCAGCAAACAGCAATCTTACCGCCCAGAGCCCCTCTTTTGGGGGAGAGGGCGGTAATAAAATTTGAATAATAAATAGTCTTGCAGAGTAGAAGCATGAACCAAAAAGGAACTTGCACATTAAGCTTAATTACGTTCAGAAATAAATTCAGTCTTCACACTGTAGTTAGATGAGGAAAAATAGAGATAGCTTACTTTTATTCAGTAGATCTGGATACAGGTAGGTTCATAGCAGAAAGCACTTAATCATCACTGGTTCTTTGTAGACACTTTCGATGGAAATAGAAAGTCTGCGTGCAAGCGAGATGGTAGGGGGAGGAGCTGCATTCCTGCAGCACCTCCTGCTTGCATGTGTGCCAGAAGAGTAATGGAGATTGTTAATCCAGGAGGAGGAGGAAGTGGAAATCAGGTGACCCACATGACATCCCACAAGCACGATAGAAATGCGTTTGCTAGAGACTCCCTTATGCTTATGAGACACTGCTGAGTTGACCCCTGACAATTACAACAAATGCAACCTTACAATAAAGATAAGAGTTGGTACTCCTGGTTGTGCTTCTTGTCTGGGGTACCTTGCAAGACTAACAGGGGTCCTCCTGGACTCATGATTGAATAAAAGATGGAAGCCATGACCAGGGAGGTGCATATAAAGCACCCAACACCCAGCTTTCAAAGACTCAATGTTGAGTACTGTATACAAGCAGGTGACATGACTGAGCTTTTCTCCTAGTCCAAAAGCGGAATGAGCACACAGACATACTTACCACCATTCTCAAGGTCTCTTAAGGGCCAGAGAACAGTATAAGCAATTTGTTGTGGCATGTAAAACAAAGGTGCTGTTGCAAAAGTGGGCTCATCTGAATGCTGAATACGGGATCCAAATTCATCCATAATGTACCAAACTGGGACCTTCTCCTCAGCTGTCTGTACAAAAAAAGCAAAGATATATCAATAAGAAGCCAGCTGGGTGACTTTGGGCCAGTCCCTCTCTCAGCCCAACCCACCTCACAGGGTTGTTGTTGTGGGGAAAATAGGAAGAGGAAGGGGTATGTTCGCCACCTTGAGTTATTTATAAAAAATAGCAAAGGTGGGATAAAAAAATCTAAAAAAAAAAAATCCCCACACAATGTATTACTATTACATTTAATTTTTTTTTAAATATTCCCCTTCCTATTCATCTCAACAATTTTTAATACTATAGTCAAGTCTCTTTCAAGATAAATTTGACTTCTGATGACTTTATGAACAAACGTTTGTACTTTTCTTGGCAAGAATATGGAAGTAATTTGTTACTGTCCCTTCTAGGATGTTTTCATTTTCCAGTCTAGCCCTGGGATCCCTTGAAGATTTCCCATTCACATGCTAATCACTCTGACCTTGTTTAGTTTCCAAGTTCAGACAAGTTGGCCAGGTCTACTGGCTGAGACTGCCCTAATATCCTTCTGAATAGGACCCCTGGCTGAAAAATGGAGGCACTGTGTTGCTAAAGGGTCCAATTCAAGGTGTTGGTTATCACCTTTAAAGCCCTACATGGCAAGGGTCCAAGTTACCTAAGGGACCGTCTCATCCCCGTCACATCAACCCATCCCACCCGGTCATGCAGAGAGGGCATGCTACGGACCCCGTCTGCAAGAGAACTCCATCTGGCGGGGTCCAGGAGGCGGGCCTTCTCTGCAATAGCACCTGCCATTTGGAATATCCTTCCCCCGGAAGTGAGATTAGCTCCCTCCCTCCTGGACTTTAGGAAACAGCTAAAGACCTGGTTCTGTAATTATGCCTGGGGCAGGAGAGAGAGTAGCCATTCCTGGGGATGGTTAGTTTCTTAGAAGGACCCAGCTCAGCCTGCAAATCATAAAGAACTTCCAGCCATTGAGGTTTTTATTATATTTATTGTATTATGTATTATAGTGCTTTACAGTTTTATATTTTTATTTATGTTTTATTGTAAACCACCCAGAGTCCCTTTTGGGAGATGGGCGGTGATAAATTTGCTTGCTTGCTTGCTTCTTGATAGATAGATAGATAGATAGATAGATAGATAGATAGATAGATAGATAGATAAATCAATCAATCAATCAATCAATCAATCAATCAATCAATCAATCAATCAATCTGATAGTCCCTGTCAAAAGGGAATACTGGGTGGGCAACATTTGACCCTTTGGCATTTAGTGCTATGAAATCTCAATTTTCTAATTTATTTTTCATGTTATTTAGTATCACACAAATCTATCCAGTGAAGGTCACAGAGATAATTAGCATGAGGCTTTAGCAAAATACAAATAGACACCCAACACACTTTCTCCTTTTCAGGAGAAATATTTAACACCTACCTCTGAACAAAGCTTTGATGCTTTGCTAGACTTGTATTCTTTATGTTTGGAAGCTACAACTAGTCAATATTGATTATGCTGTCTGGGAATCATGGGAACCGAGTCCAATACTACTGAAGGATAGCAGGTTGGGAAAGGCGACCCTAAAATTCTGAAGCTGAAAGTTACGTTCTGCAGACACCTCTTTTTATGAGATGAAATGTCACTGTTCAGCACGCTTTCATAAGATAGTTGACTTACAACACCTCAGCTACAGATCTCTAACAGCTTCATTCACCCTTTTATGGCCATACCCCACATGACAGCTGATAAGTCTGGTTGTATCTCCACATTTCTTCTAACACTTGATTGACCACTGCCTCATCTGGAACTTCTCCGTGGAAGTCTATTCCCATCAAGTTGGCCATTCTGTGAAGCAGGCCAGGGACCTGCATAAGCTGCTGGCGGGCATGTTCCACACGGTATGTCCAGGCATGATCAATAAGAAAAATGCTTGGAAGACAAAGACACATTAAACATAATGTACAAGTCACAGAACATAAAATTCTGCAATGATTTAAGTCCAAAAGCAAGATTAGGTGAGGTTCACTTTTATTCCTCTCCACTTCAGAGTATTCCCCATATTCAGCTCACTACTAAATAAGGTTTAGAAGTGAGCTGAATAGGCACAGCATTGCAAGAATACGGTCCTTTCTATCTGTTTTTGTTGGAAAATTTACTGTAGCTGATGTAAACTTTCTAAACTCTCCATGGCTCTGCCCTCATTGTTTTTCCTCTACATAGCAATAAACTTTGGCCTGGTGCTTCCATTCATTTGGTTCTCAACCACCAGCGATCAGAAGGACTCCTATTTCTCAAAACTCAGCCCTTCTGATGCTACCTTCCTTTCTTCCTTCAAATTCCTTCTCTGAAAACTTTGACATCACACTCATGTTGTTACTAAGCCTACATAACCCATAACTGAAATAACAGCATTTTCTACTGACCTCTGCTTCTATTTTTCTTTCATTATGTACAATCCCTCTTATGTTACCTTTTTCAGATATTTATTTTTGAATGATATTTAAAATAATTACTAGCCCACCTACAATTCAGAGAACCTTGTTGCAGGTTACAATTCATAAAAACAAAATAAAACTAAAACCACGTAAATAAGTAACAAATCAAAACACACAATAACAGCAAATACATTAATACCAATTGGGCCTCCAAGAAAAGGGTATTCCAAAGCTCGGGTGCCATGGCAGAGAAGGTCCTCTCCCACCCCACACATCCTGGGTCTCCCACAACTGTGGAAAGCTGAGGCACCT
The DNA here is from genome assembly GCF_035149785.1 of Candoia aspera. Lineage (NCBI taxonomy): Eukaryota > Metazoa > Chordata > Lepidosauria > Squamata > Candoiidae > Candoia > Candoia aspera. The sequence continues at coordinate 79,317,527 of NC_086159.1, forward strand.
CCCCCAACCCCTGATCTTAACACACTGGGAGAGATGCTCTCTGAAGAATCAGTAACTGGCATTAAGCCATTAAAAGACTTCTGCATCAGTGTTAAAATTCTGAAGTTTAACTTCAAGCAAAATATTCTACTGCAAGATACATTCTAAAACATATATGCAAAATGGCATGATATCGGGTCTGGGAAACACTCAGCCTGCCCATGACCCTCCCAGTACTCTGAGATTGTGCTGCTAAATTTTGCAGCAAAGTGGCCAATTGTGTGTGACATTCAAAGAGGGGATGTTATTTCGTTGTGCTCACAAACATGAAGTGATGTTAAGGATGTGAATCAGAACAGGCTTGCCCCTGCCCTCTCCCCCCACCCACTTTAAGTTGGGAAGCTAACTGGGGTCCTAACCCTGCAAAAACTGTCTACCCCAACAGCTTATAAACTTTGTAACCGTCACAAAATTCAAAAGTACTTTTCAAGCAATTAACTCACCTATCACAACTTGACACGTGAAGGCCATTTTCATTCGTGACTATCACTTTGTAGCAAAGTTTGCTGCCAGGATTGGATTTCTTTTTCAGTTCCTCCTCTGTTTCTTCGTTACCTCTTTCTTCTTCATCTGCTTCCTCCACCTGCATTATCCCAAAATATTCACCGGCATCGAATACCTAGAATCATAACCAAAGATACTGACAACTGAAGAGAAAACACCACAACTTGGGTATAATACTTGTTGTTAAATATCCTTTTTAAGTTAAAGCATTATAGCAGGTGGGAGCACCAACCAACCTTGGCTGATCTCAGAAAAGCTAAGCAGTATTTGGTCTAGCTAGTACTTGAGTGGGATACCATTAGGAAGTACCAGGCTGTAGAATACATGCCAATATCAAAACATCTTCTTAGAAGAAGACAATGGCAAATCACTTCTGTCTTGCTGCCAAAGAGTTGGGTGGCATATACATTTAAATAATCATAATCATAATAATAGAAAGTCACCAGAATATGGAAGCCAGCGCTGGGAGAATCAAAATCTCCCATCACCCATTTGAAGCAACTCAACTTTCATAGCACAGTTATCCAAGTACATGTTGACACAAATGTAATAATGAAGAGGTGGGCACTATGGCCACTGCAGACCTCTGAACTCAATACCCCATGCCATGGCCTTCTGGATAAGAGCTGAAGTCCAAAAAATCTGGAGGAAAGCTGACTCCTTATTTGGCAATCTGCTTCCCAACTAAAATGGCATTTGGGGAAATCAGCCCTTGCTGCAGCACAGATTAAGTCCCAACCTTATCTGCAGAAAATGAGAATATCTCTTCACCACCCTAGCTGTCTCCCTTTAACTTGCAAACTACTTTCTCTCTGTTCAGTATTAGGAAACAAACTATTATCCTAAAGTATCATCTGGCAGAATAAATAAAATTGCTGGCATCAAAATATCAGAATTATAGTAAGTAGGTAGGCTCATTCCTTTTCATTTGTTGGGTCTCAAAAGAGTTAGGATGTTGCTGCTGCTCCTGTCCAGAGTTTGCTGATGTACCTGCTATGTCACCAAGCCAAGCCTCTCTTGACAGGAATCACTATATATTGACTGTTGAACACGTACCACCTATGAATATGCAGAGCCCTTCAACATATATTAGCTTTCAGTAAAAGACAGAACTTGGAGTGCACAAAGCATTTTGAATTTGAAATGTTTCAGGTTTGAAGCACATGGTTTCAGCATCCAAATGCACTGACCATTCCAGAAATGCTTCAAGTTTAAGAGAAGTAGTTCAAACTCACTTCAGCAAAGGATCGTTACCTTGTCGTGGTGCTGGAGCTTGAGCACCTCAATGATGCCATGAGCTAAACCGTGAAGGGCCACCCAAGACGGGAAGGTCATGACAGAGAGGTCAGACTAAATGCGATCCCTGGGGAAGGTCATGGCAACCCACCCCAGTATTCTTGCCATGAAAACTAAATGGATCAGTACAACCAGAGATATGTCGGTATACCATCGGAAGATGAGACCCCCAGGTCGGAAGATGGTCAAAATGCTACTGGGGAGGAACAGAGGATGAGTTCAACTAGCCCCAGATGTGATGATGCAGCTAGCTCAAAGCCGAAAGGACAGCTAGCGGCCAATGGTGCTGGTGGTGAACAGCGAATCCGATGTTCTAAGGATCAACACACCATCGGAACCTGGAATGTAAGATCTATGAGCCAGGGCAAATTGGATGTGGTTATTGGTGAGATGTCAAGATTAAAGATAGACATTTTGGGCGTCAGTGAACTGAAATGGACCGGAATGGGCCACTTCACATCAGATGACCACCAGATCTACTACTGTGGACAAGAGGACCACAGAAGAAATGGAGTAGCCTTCATAATTAATAGTAAAGTGGCTAAAGCAGTGCTTGGATACAATCCAAAAAACGATAGAATGATCTCAATTCAAATTCAGGGCAAGCCATCTAACATCACAGTGATCCAAATATACGCCCCAACCACAGATGCTGAAGAAGCTGAAGTAGAGCAGTTCTATGAGGATCTGCAGCACCTACTGGACAACACGCCTAAAAGAGATGTTATTTTCATCACGGGAGTTTGGAATGCTAAGGTGGGCAGTCAAATGACACCTGGAATTACAGGTAAGCATGGCCTGGGTGAACAAAACAAAGCAGGACATAGGCTGATAGAATTTTGCCAAGACAACTCAATGTGCATAACAAACACTCTCTTCCAGCAACCTAAGAGACGGCTTTATACATGGACTTCCCCAGATGGACAACACCGAAACCAGATTGACTACATCCTTTGCAGCCAAAGGTGGCGGACATCTATACAGTCGGTAAAAACAAGACCTGGAGCTGACTGTAGTTCAGATCACGAACTTCTTCTTGCATAATTTAGGATCAGACTAAAGAGATTAGGGAAGACTCACAGATCAGCTAGATATGAGCTCACTAATATTCCTAAGGAATATGCAGTGGAGGTGAAGAACAGATTCAAGGGACTGGACTTAGTAGATAGGGTCCCATGGACAGAAGTCCGCAACTATGGACAGAAGTCCGCAACATTGTCCAAGAGGCGGCAACAAAATACATCCCAAAGAAAGAGAAAACCAAGAAGGCAAAATGGCTGTCTGCTGAGACACTAGAAGTAGCTCAAGAAAGAAGGAAAGCAAAAGGCAACAGTGATAGGGGGAGATATGCCCAATTAAATGCAAAATTCCAGAGGTTAGCCAGAAGAGATAAGGAATTATTTTTAAACAAGCAATGCACGGAAGTGGAAGAAGACAATAGAATAGGAAGGACAAGAGACCTCTTCCAGAAAATTAGAAACATCGGAGGTAAATTCCAGGCAAAAATGGGTATGATCAAAAACAAAGATGGCAAGGACCTAACAGAAGAAGAAGAGATCAAGAAAAGGTGGCGAGAATATACGGAAGACCTGTATTATAGGATAACAATATCGGGGATAGCTTTGACGGTGTGGTCAGTGAGCTAGAGCCAGACATCCTGAAGAGTGAGGTTGAATGGGCCTTAAGAAGCATTGCTAATAACAAGGCAGCAGGAGACGACAGCATCCCAGCTGAACTGTTCAAAATCTTGCAAGATGATGCTGTCAAGGTAATGCATGCTATATGCCAGCAAATTTGGAAAACACAAGAATGGCCATCAGACTGGAAAAAATCAACTTATATCCCCATACCAAAAAAGGGAAACACTAAAGAATGTTCAAACTATCGAACAGTGGCACTCATTTCACATGCCAGTAAGGTAATGCTCAAGATCCTGCAAGGTAGACTTCAGCAGTTCATGGAGCGAGAATTGCCAGATGTACAGGCTGGGTTTAGAAAAGGCAGAGGAACTAGAGACCAAATTGCCAATATCCGCTGGATAATGGAAAAAGCCAAGGAGTTTCAGAAAAACATCTATTTCTGTTTTATTGACTATTCTAAAGCCTTTGACTGTGTGGACCATAACAAATTGTGGCAAGTTCTTAGTGGTATGGGGATACCAAGTCATCTTGTCTGCCTCCTGAGGAATCTGTATAACGACCAAGTAGCAACAGTAAGAACAGACCACGGAACAACAGACTGGTTTAAGATTGGGAAAGGAGTACGGCAGGGCTGTATACTCTCACCCTACCTATTCAACTTGTACGCAGAACACATCATGCAACATGCTGGGCTTGAGGAATCCAAGGCTGGAGTTAAAATTGCTGGAAGAAACATTAACAATCTCAGATATGCAGATGATACCACTTTGATGGCTGAAAGCGAAGAGGAACCGAGGAGCCTTATGATGAAGGTGAAAGAAGAAAGTGCAAAAGCTGGCTTGCAGCTAAACCTCAAAAAAACCAAGATTATGGCAACCAGCTTGATTGATAACTGGCAAATAGAGGGAGAAAATGTAGAAGCAGTGAAAGACTTTGTATTTCTAGGTGCGAAGATTACTGCAGATGCTGACTGCAGTCAGGAAATCAGAAGACGCTTAATCCTTGGGAGAAGAGCAATGACAAATCTCGATAAAACAGTTAAGAGCAGAGACATCACACTGACAACAAAGGTCCGCATAGTTAAAGCAATGGTGTTCCCCGTAGTAACATATGGCTGTGAGAGCTGGACCATAAGGAAGGCTGAGAGAAGGAAGATAGATGCTTTGGAACTGTGGTGTTGGAGGAAAATTCTGAGAGTGCCTTGGACCGCAAGAAGATCCAACCAGTCCATCCTCCAGGAAATAAAGCCAGACTGCTCACTTGAGGGAATGATATTAAAGGCAAAGCTGAAGTACTTTGGCCACATCATGAGAAGACAGGACACCCTGGAGAAGATGCTGATGCTGGGGAGAGTGGAGGGCAAAAGGAAGAGGGGCCGACCAAGGGCAAGATGGATAGATGATATTCTAGAGGTGACGGATTCGTCCCTGGGGGAGCTGGGGGTGTTGACGACCAACAGGAAGCTCTGGCGTGGGCTGGTCCATGAAGTCACGAAGAGTCGGAAGCGACTAAACGAATAAACAACAAGAAGTTCAAACTCAAAGCAAGGCTGTTTCAACACTGGGACAGAATGGCCTGTTTCAAACAAGAAATGATGGCCTCAAATTTGAAATCAGTGTTTAGAACTCAAAATGTTTCAAGTTTGAATTGCTCTTCAAACCTCTACCTAAGCCTGCTTTGTAACTGAGGGTTATGGTGTCCCAAATGCAGGGAAGAGGTGAGGATGAAGCTAGAAGAGCTGTGGCGGAAGTTTGTGACAAAGGCAAGCTTTGAAAAAAGTAACTTCTGGTCTCACAACTGTAGTTCAAATGCAAATGCAAAACTGCCAAATCAGAGGAACATCGCATGGGAGATATGAGCAATCTTCTAGCTGCACTGATCCCTTTGGCTTGCAACAATTAACAATGATCGGGTCTTCTGCAACTTGCCAACTCAGGGGACTGAAACCCAGGCCGCACTCAGAATGCAGGCTGCCAGCAGAAATTAAACCGACAAGTCTATAGTTTTCGCATCTTACCCAACATGATTCTTGAAGCCATATTTTGTTAGATGTGTATCTTGCCTTTCCTCCAGGTCAAGGCAGCATACCTGGTGCACCCTCCTTCTCCCCAACACAACAATCCTGTGAGGTGGGTTGGGCTGAAAGTGATTTGCCCGAAATCGGAACTTCCATGGCTGAGGGTGGACCTGAACCTGCGTTCCCCCGGCCCTAGTTCCAGAGCTAAAGGTGCTGCCGTACTCAAGTTCCCTACAGGGTGCCCTGGACCAGCCGCTCCTGGAGAGCCACGTGCTTTCCTGGGCTTACAAAGCAGCCATGGGGGTTCCAGGAGATCATGCGCAGGCGGTGGAAGCAGGGCAGGGTCCTCCACTGGAAACTCACTCCAGACAGAAAACTGGCATGTCAGAAAGGAGCAGGTTAGCATTCTTCTCCCTGGCAAAGCAGTCCTTACGTTTGGGAGATATTTATCTGGAAAAACATCTGATCTTTTACCGACTGAGATCTGAACTGCTATTATTTGTTACTTATTTAGGCAGCTACGATGTGAGACTGAATAAGATTTTGATTTACATGCAATCTTAGTTTTGCTGGGGGGAAAACTTTTTGTTGCTTTCGATCATAATTTCAAGAAAGGACAATCATTAATACAATAAAGGCCTATCGAAAGTGGAAACTGAAATCCTTATATATTGTCATCTGGTTGATCTTCACAAAGGTATATTTTGAATGGAACCCTGGTTGGGCTTGGAAAATATCCCAGAAGAGAACACCAGATTTTGCATGTTTCCACCGCTAGACATGTCATTAACCAGTTCAAAATCAAATCTTGTAAGCTTAAGGCTGTTAGTGGATCAGAAAGTCTGAGTGCTCCAACAGAGCTTGCAGCCTTTCAGCTTTTCTTTCCATTCTTCCTCTTTCCAATTTCCTAGGATTTCTCTTTTAAGATTGCTATACTGGTTTCTTCCAATTCTCATCCACAGAAATCTATACTTCAAGTATCTGCTATAAATTAAGCATGTATAAGATTTTCATTTACTTCTTGGGCTATACTGCTTTCCAACTAAAAGGCATAAAGCACTTCATTGGGCTAGTGGAAGCATACGGGGAGCTTAACAAGCAATTGTTTAAAATCAATTTGCTTTTCATAGCATTCACTTGATTATTCATTATAAACATATGATATGAAATAACTGTGACGCTGTGCCCTTCACAGGTTTATGCCTGCCACTTTCTTTGTTACTGGTTCCCTTCTGTGACCGTATAACTGATTTTCATTTTTCCAAAGACAAGTTAAGTTTAAATGCATCACTTTTGCTTTGGTTTTTCTTTCAAAATCTGTATTTTTTCTGATCTGATGGGGCAATTCTATCTTGCCCATTGGCACCCCATCTCCATAGTCTACAGATTTATCAAGGGCTGAAACCTTTGTAGCTTAATCGCACTAAGGGAAGGGGGGAAACGCTAAGCCTTTGGGGATTCTGGAAAATCCATTAACGGCTAAGAACATTCAAAGGAAAACCAGATGTGATTTTTCTGTGAAAAACATTCAGAGTTTTAATAAATTCAAGGCTAAGGTATTAATAATAATAGTGAAAGATGCTAGAAGCCTGTTTTAAACTAAGAAACTCATGAAAATATAATAGCTGACTAGGCAGAGGTCTTCAAATATAAAGAAAAGCAAATAGGGACAAATGAATTACAAACATATTGAAAGACCTGGAAATCCAGCAGGACCAGTCAGCTTTGCCTAAGAGTGTTTTTTTGGGTGATCAAGCCTTTTCTTATAAGCCAGCGAGATACCTAAATCATGTAACTGTCTCCAAATTTCGGAGGGCACTTACTTTGGCACACTGTAATGAGCTTCCCACAGCAGTTTTGGAGGGCTGCTACAAAAAAGTCCCATAGGAGTTGGGACTGTGCCCCTGTGGACAAGGGGCTATTGAAACTATAGAACGTGTCCTGCTATACTGTATTCTTTATTCAAAGACAAAGTTATTCACGAACCCATTTAATAACCCCTCATTTGATAAAATATCCCAGAAATTCTGATCTCTTTTATGTTCAGTTGTTGCCATCTGATCAGAATGACTTAGTTTCCCTGAACATAGCTAAATTTTGCTATACTGTCTGCAAATTAGGCAGACCTTGACTGCCCATTGACGACTCTATTAATCTGTAAATATATTATCATGTTTTGTTCACTTCATTTAATGTATTTTTAATGTATTTCAACATATTTCAATGTATTTCTTTTTTTAAAAATTTGTAATTCTGGTCTGTGACCGTATTAAAGATTGATTGATTGAAAAGAGAGAATATCCATATTAATTTGAAAACAATGAATTTACATTTACATGTATAATGCAGAAAGAATACTATTTAGCACATTCACATGCCCTGTTAGAAACAGCTCCTGTTATACTTCTAAGGGGACCTCACGCACAGATCTCCAAGACAAGTTTCAAGTCTACATTCATCTTCAAACACCAGAATAGCTCCTGGCAGACAATCAGCTCTCAGTTACAATCTGTGCCATTTTTCCATCCCAGCCCCTCTTTTGCTGGTGGGCTACCACCACTGTCCAAACTTCCAGCCTACCTTTCTTTTTGTTTTAAAAGGAATATTCCTCTAAACATAAGGACTGTTCCCTGTGCTGCCATCCACAGGTCAGGCAACCTTGTATTCTGTTTAGCTCCAGATTATGTGCCAGGGAGGTGGCTGGATAGGCTGGGCTGCTCCTGGTTTATGTGGATCGTTTACCATTTCTTTTGCTTAGACAGCAGCCAACTTGGCTCAGAGTTTTCATTTTGTTCTGGAAAATGCACCCAACCTAAAAAGCCTGAGCAACTGGCAACCTAAAAAGCCTGAGCAAAGCTGTAACAATTGAACTGAAGTTCAGATCGTTTCCTTCACTGATCATGGGGCAAGGAGTAGTTGACTATGCCTATCTAATTAAAGCCACCCATCACTCTACTCCCCCAAATCAATGGGCCAATCCAGATTCTGGATAGAAAAATAGCTCAGTCTCACAAGCGTTACAAGTCTGCAGCAGCACCAGGTTTCAGCTCAGTGACCCTCTTTGTTAAAAGATTTAACTATTTGGACCTGCACTTCCAGGGTTCTTTTCATTGCCTATTTGTTTTCTTTGTTCTACCTCCCCACCCCAGCACAGAGGTGCTCAGAGTTGCAGAGAAGGTCTGCGCAATGCTTCTGGATGAGTTGCTTCAAAATGCCCCCACAGCATCTGCTTGGGGTTCATTAAAGCAGCTGCATCTTTTACTGGAATCATAGAGCTGGGGAAGCTTCTGCTGCAGCCGTTCAATCCTGGAAAGAAACATGGCTGTTTTACTGAGTCTAAGCCAATACCTGTTTGCACTCTGAACCGAATCCACCGCCTGTACCCAGCCCTATTGTGGGGCATAGAGGAATAGTAAGAAATCTTTCTTTTGTCCAGCCTTACGATCGGTTTAGCACCGGAAATTAATCCGGGTTTTATCTCGGAGTCAGCATGTTTCCTCGGGCCACTCCGCCGGCAGCCTCAGCGAGTAGTCAAAGGCCAGGCTGTAGCCGCTGCGCCCCAAAGGTTGGAAACGCCCGCGGGGCCGCCGCAGGAGGCGGGGACCGAGGACGCGGGCGAGTCCCAACACGCGGCCTTACCGCTCTTGGCCTTTGCCGCCCTTATAAGAGTTTCCAAGGGAAGAAAATCTCAACACCAGTGAAGTGCCTGAGAAGACCGAGCCCACCTGCCCTGGAAGCGGAGTCAATGTCGCCGAGAGGCTGAAGCCGTCCAGAGGGGCTACCGGGCGCAGCGCCACGCCGTATCTCGGTTTGTTCTTGCCTTCCCCCCCGCGACCGCGGCGCAAGACCTTCCCGCCGATCTCCCCTCCTCGCCCCGGCCGGATCCGCGTCCTCAGCGCGCACTTTGCGCCGCTTTCATAGGGGGAATCCGGCGCCCTCCGAGACTCCAGGCCGCGGGACCTCACCGCGGCGCCCCCGAGACCCGCCGCTCCGGCGCCTGCAGCGCAGCGCTCCCGCGAGGCCCGGGCACCGGGGCTTCTGGCCGGCACTCACCTCGTTCTCCAGCTTGCGGCACAGGCTGGGCCAGTAGCGCGGGGGCACCGCGGAGGCGCTGAGCGCCGGCCCGTGCAAGGCCGCGAAGGCCCGGTACGCATCCCCCTCGCCCGCCGCCATGCCGCCGCTGGGCCGCCTCGCCTGTTGGCTCGCTCCCCGTCTCTGGCCGCGGCCCAGGCCTCCCCAGGCGGGCGGAGCCTTAAAGGGGAAGCGGAGCCGGCTCAGGCCCGGGCTCGCCTCCGGGGCGCGCGCTCCTCCCTCGGCCAGGACGAGAGGAGCCCGGCGGCGGCGGGACCTTCTTTGCCGGCCTCATTTGGAGCCCCTCGCAGTGGCCCTTCCCGGGACTCGCGGCGCCTCCGGGCTCCTTGGGGGCCTCTCCCGTCCCGAGGCGCCTCCTTTCCTTGCAGGCCGCGTCGGCCTGCTTCTGCTGCCCTCGAAGCTCCTTCGCCCCCGGCCGGCCCTCGCGGCAGCTACTTGGGCGGCGGCGGCTGCGCAGGGCTTGGGCCGGATCTCAGCGGGGGCTTCGGCCGCGTCTCTTCAGAGCAGCCGGGAGGAACTCCAGGGGCGAAGCTGCTTTGACGGGGTGTGGAGAGGGTGGTGCTCGACGCCCCGCATCCTGCAAAGCAGGGTGGTCGCAGAGCGGGGCCCAAGAGCTCAAGATGGCGGCCGGGATGGGGTGATTGAAGCTCCACGTGTTTTTAACTCTGTCACGCATAAAAACAGGCGGAGCTGCTGCCATCTTGACTTTTTTGACCTGCGGACACCCAAGTCTTGGAATTGAATTCAAAGGGCTAAATACTTTAGGATGTAATTTATCAATGTGGATAATGTGAGTGCTGTGTGATTCATTGAAAGCTTCAGACCAGAAAGTGAATGATACAAGTTGCAAATTTGCATTTGTTTCTGCATGTTCCCAGTCTGAATAAATATGGACGAGCAACCCTGGAGGTGTTATAAGATCCCTTTTCCTCCAGGGAAAGGAAGTTCCAAAGGCAGTGCCGTAATGGAAGAGGTTCCCCTGCGGCCGCCTTCCAGTTTTGGTGTTCAAAACCATTAAGGCCTTGATGTGGTCACTAAAACCTGAAAGGCCAACGGCTCAGCTGCCCAGTGATGACAGGTGCAGCATTGATGACAGAGCCAGTGGCATCCATGGGGAGAGGGGAGAGACAAAAGGCGGTAGGGACAGGGTAGTCCAAGCTTTCCTGTGCGCATCAGTGTTGGATGGAGCCAGCAGTGTAATGTAGCCGTTAAAAAGGCAACTTTAACTGGCCCAGGGTCCAGTTCATGGGCAGCAGTTCCCATTAACTCTGCCCAGGTGACACCCCCTGTGAGTCCTGCATTCAGTTGTGGCCCTGCAATTGGAAAGGGTTGAGTTCATAGGAGGCTGCCAAGATGAGGAAGCGTGTAGAAACCAAGCCTTAACTGCGAGCAGATAAAGAATCTCTGTACATGGTCAACAGATACCCATCCATGACCCAGCAAGGAAGTGGTTAAAGCTTCCATAATGTGATCCCTATTTCCCAGGGTTCAAAACTATTTCCCTGGTGGTGTCTTCCCCTCCCCATCCTCCAGGTTTGGGTGTTAATAAGGAAGTGATTAACATATACTCTTAATAGAACTTCAGAATTTTATCAAAAATTAAAGTATCTCACATAAATTATTATCCCACCTTTTTAAATATATAATTCAAGATGTTGAACATACTTAATGCTCCTGCTTCCTATTTTCCCCACACAACAACCCTGCGAGGTGGGTTGGGCAGAGAGTGTGACTGGCCCAAAGTCACCCAGCTGGCTTTCACGCCTAAGGCAGGTGTAGAGCTCACCATCTCCTAGCTTCCAGGCCAGCACCTTCACCACTACACCAAAATCTAACTGTAAATGGAATTGACTTGGATTATTTTTAGGTCAGATAAAAACAATTTATTGGATATCAGAATAGCTGGTAATCTGTTCTTAGAGAAAGTTGAAAAATAGGAATGGCGTTTGGCTAAGATAATTACCATGCAGTGAAATCTACACCTGTAGGAATAGATTATTGATACGTGTTCTTTGTCAACATTTGAATTGGTTTTTTTTTAAGAACAAGAAAGACTTTCAAAGCAATGCTGTATGTTTTGTTTATATGTAATATAATTTTCCACATTTCCTCCTTTATTTAATAATTAGAATTTAATAAACATGATTTTATGTTATGGTATGTATGTACACACACCCCTGTATGTTGATTAGCTTTATATATTAAAGTCTTTATATAAAAAAATTAATTTCAGTCTAATCCCTGATTTAGTGTACAGAACTTGAGATTTTGTCTCCTTTATGATTCCATGTGAAGTTGGGAGTTATTTATTTGCTTATTTAAAAGATTTATATAGCTGTCCATTTTACGTACCCTGGGTGGCTCTCAAAACATCAGTAAAACTATGGAAACTATAAAAACCACATCAAAAATTCCCAGTGCCCCCAAAACTACATATCCACATTAACTTTACAGGTCTCGAGCTACCCCAATGCTTACAGGAAGGCCTTCTGAAAGATGGGGAGGAGTGGCTTCTGGATCTCAGGAGGGAGGGTGTTTCACAAGGCAGGGGCTGCCTGTCAGCCCTTCAAGGTAGTCCAGACAGGAGGCCAAAGCCACGAGTACTAACACTACCTTTATTGTAAGGTTGCAGGAACAGAATCATGCAAGTCTGAAAGTGCCCCCCCTCCTCTCCTTTGCTTTCCAGAGACCCAGGGAGGGCCCCTTCAGGGATGCTTTCTCCACCCCCCCCTCCTTTGGACTCGGACTGCCCTTATCTGACCGTTGTCTAGGCTGCAGCTCTTCCTCCTGGCTCCCAAGGTTCTTCTGCAGCCCATCACATCACCACAGAGAAGGCCCACTTCCCAGGTCCCATGAGATGACAGCGTTTACGGGAGGGGGCCTATCCAACCTGGAGCAACGGGCAAATACTCCCAGGGAGAGGTGGTCCTGCAAATGTTACATTAAAATGTTATCATCCATGCCACCTGCAGAGTTGGAAGAAATCTCATTAACAATCTTGCCTTCTTTTGGATTTATTGTGAAAGTGTTTCAACAAAAATTACATGCTTCCTTTTGAGCTTTGTCATGGAAAACAAAGCTACTAATACAGAGTTCTGGAGAGATACAGGGTTAGGAATATACATTTGCAATAATCTTTCCAACTATTGGTTTGGGCATCTTGTTGAAATATTGGTAAAATTCAATAGGATTTTAAAAAGAAACCTAATGTTATGCATTTATTTACTAGTTTTGTTCTAGCCTATCATATGTTTTCTGAAGAGTCGGAAGTGACTGAATGAATAAACAATAAACCTCTGAAACTGGATTTCTGCTTTCAAATTTGGATAATTTGACCACATGGCAATTGTCTCCTAGTGAGGAGAGCTGAAGCCTTCCTGAACTCACAGCTGGCTTTCTTAAAGCACTTGTATATCAGAAATTATGGATTCACTTCTGGTGCTGACGCTCAGTTGAGGAAAAAAGCACAGTGTGTAAGGAAGCTGTGGCAACTTCCATTTCCTTTAACTATACATGCAGTCAATAAGCGGTTATTTAAAGCAAAGTTATTCCAACAGCATACCTTGTACATGATCAGAGTTTGTCCACAATTAAAGAAACCAATCTGCTGCTGGCCTGTGTGCGACCCTGGATATGGGATGTAATTTGGCATCTCTGTGCAGTAGAGTGGCTGCCATCAGACCATTCTGGTGGGGAGATGAGCTCCCTTCCTCTTCAGAGATACACATATTAAATCTGAATTATTAAAAGCCTTTTCTATCCCTTCATCTGTCAGGAAGAGGAAGCAAGTTGCACTCTCAGACATTAATAGCATTCTAGCTTTTTTTCCCCCAACCAGTATTCAAGAGAGTAACATTTAATATATGAATATTTCTACAGTCATATTTGTACACACACACTCAAAATGTATTCAACATGTAAAGGACAATACATAGAAAACTATTTTCAAAACTGAAGAAGATAGGGAAAGTTACCATTGTATACATTTTTTTAAAAATATGGATGTTTCATTAAGCAAGTTGCTCATGGACAATGGCATCTTAATTAGCATATCCAGTTGTACTTGTGGTCCAAACATATCCAGTTACATTTTAGACTAAGGTTCTCTAATCTGGTAACTCTAGAATCATTGGACTACAATTCCCATCATTCCCAAACAACAAAATTAGGGGAGTTTTAGGCCAACACACCTGGAGGACAGAAGATTGGTGGAATGCTGTTCTAACGGGCTGACCATATCCTTGAGACAAAAACGGGACATTGGGATGGCAAAATGGGTCGGGGTTAAATTTATGTATTCACAAAAAAGATGATAAAAACGGTTATTGGCAGTAAGCTGGGAAGGTGCAGGAGGGGGAGGTGTGGCAGTTGTTGGGTCTGGAGAGGCTGGTGCAGGGGTGGTGTTGGGCAGAGAGGTTGCAGGAGGGCTGAGGGCGGCGGTGAGCTGGGACGGGAGGACAGGAATGGAGGAGTCTAGTGAACGGTTGTCCCTAGGGCTCTCCCAAGCTGTAAAGGAGACGGCGGGAGATTTGTACGTTCAGACTTGCAAGTTTCTGTTAATTTAGCCTTACAATAAAGTAGAATTAGCTCCTCTGGTTGTGTTTCCTGTGGTCTACCTGGGAAGACTGACATCAATCTTGCAAGTCTGAAAGTACAAATCTCCCGCCATCTCCTTTACAGCTTGGGAAGCTAGGAAGAGCCCTTCTGAGCCTCTTTCTCCACCCTTTATGCAGCTGCGGGCTATGCCCTCTCTTATCTGACTGTTCCCTAGGCAGCATCCCTTTGCCAGTTTCTCAAGGTCTTTCTCACATACCATTACAGCTACTCCATTTGCTGGAGTTGAATTTTAATCTGTTCATCCAGATAGCCTCTAGAGTTGAGAAGTACAGTTGGGTATCACCAGAAACCTGACTCCATCTTAACGGAGGAACTTATCCAAAGGTTTCAAGTAGATGTTCAATAGAAGTGGGGAGAACACTGAGCTCTGTGATACTCAGCAGTTGAGGGACCTAAGGCTTGATCCCTCCCCCTTACCTTCACTAATTAGAACCATCCCTTCAGGGAGGAGGAGAACCACTGCAAAAGTGCTCCCTAAGGCTTAAAGATAGCTCAGTAGGATACCATGACTGATTATATCAAAAGCCATTGAGAAGTTTAGCAGTACTCAGTGGGTCACGCTACCCCTATCCTGGTCCAACCAGAGAACATCTATGAGCATAATCAATACTATCTTTGTGCTCAACCTGGGCCCAAATCCTGACTGGAATGGACCCGGATGCTTCATTTCCTCCAGGGCCCTCTGGAGCCCAACCATTTTCTCCACAACCTTCTTCTCAAAGGAGAGGTTGGAGACAGGTCAATCATTGTCCAGGATATCTGGGTTGTGTAGCAAATTCTCGAGAAGGGGGTGCACTACCATCTCTTTCAAAGAAAATGGTAACACTCCCTCTCTCAAGAATGCATTCATCATTCCCCTGAGCTGTCACCTCCCTGGCAGCTTTCATCAACCAGGAAGTAAGGGGGTCCAGACTGTAAATGGCTGAGCTGATGCTGCAGAGGACCCTATCCACTTCCTCAGGACTTATCCCAGATAACTTCACAATAGAGAGCATCAGCCACCACCCTTGGACCTGCCCAGTTGGCATCAAGCTTCAAACCAATCTGAGTAACTTTATCTTCCAGATGCCTAGGACATTCCTGGCAGTTACCCCTGACCTTCTCTACCCAGTAGGATCTGGGTCTCTTTAAAAGTGCCACTGGAGGGCACTGGAGGCTAGGAGTGCCAAGTCTATTTTTTGGTGATCAGAAAGGTGCTTCATGATTAGTCCAACCACCACTCTGAATTACTTAAGATGGAGCCAACAGGAAAGTACAACTGCAGCTCCAGAGTCAACAGAGGTTAAAGCAACCTCTTTAGCACCATGTGCCTGAAGGCAGATACAAACCTACTAATAATGCTTAATGAATCAGATGTCTATTAACAAGATTCCCTCTGATGAAGTAGTCCCCTGTTTGAAATGTGATGCCAGAAGGGAGCTGTTTTTTGTTGGGTGAGTAAGCCAAAGTAATGCATTTCTTGATTCATCTGCTGCTGCTGATTTGCATAATTCATCTCCTCAGGTTTCATTCCTCTTTCATAGGAAACAAAGTTACCATAGGCCTTCCATTATAGGAGAGCCATGTTAGTCTATGGTGGCAAAAAATCAGAAGTCTAGTAGATCTTCCAACTAACAAATTTTATTAAACAGCAGAAGCTTCATCAGATACAGGGTAGCCATGCTATGTATTGGATGAAATGAGCTTCAGCTCATGAAAACTTACGGCTTTTAATAAAATTAGTTAGTTGGAATTTTGCTATCAGACTCCTGGTTCATAGGTCCTCCAGAACAATTCACACTTCTGTTTCTGAAAGGCCAAAAATGTGGAGGCCAACTTGATGTCAAACTGGGAGGCTGTTCTATAGAATGCCTGCTAAAGTTCAATGACTCAGTCCCCTCACAGGGCGCAGCAGGGTACCACAAGCAGCATAAGTGGAGGCCACCTGGAGAAAGCATCCTGAAGGTACTTCAGCACCAAGCCACGACAGGGCTTTATAGGTTAAACCAGCACTTTGAACTGTGCCCAACCTGAGTGGAAAGCCAGTACAGGGCTCAAAGCACTGGAGCTATATCCTCACAGTGGTGAGTGCGAACAACCAGGCTGCTGTATTCTGCAGCTTCTGAGTGGTCTTCAGGGCTAGCCCATGTAATGATACATTACAGTAGTCCAGTGTGTAAGGATAAAGGCATGAGTCACTGTTGTTCCAAGTCTCTTCTGCAAATAACCAAAGCAATAGTAAGTGTACATGTTGAAACTGGTGATGTCTCTACAGTTTAACACAGCAGCTAAAACAAGGGAGTTTAACAAAAATGGTTTTCAGAGATCAGGTGGTCTCTGGTGTGTCTCTGCAAGCTAATTCAGATTTCAGATTCCAGCTTGACTATTAGTATGCTCTTTGGATGCACTCAGACAGGAGCAAGAAAGACCTGGTTTCTGGGAAAAGACATAATCCACAAAAATTATCTTACTTGATTTTTTAACATAATTTATTTCTGAGCATAAGGTGTCATGTGTTGACTTGTTCATCCTAGGCATAAATAAATACAATATTCAAGAATAAGTCAGTTACTGGGTAGTTGAGCCTAGAAGGAATTCCTTTGAGACAGCTGTAATTCCTCTCTAAAGATGGTTCATCTTTGGCTATTAATCTCATTATTGTCCTGATTGACCTGGCTAGTGGAATGAAAATATTCCAGGGATGAGTTAGGTAACAGGATTGTGCTCCAAGTCAATGCACTTAAGAAGGCTTTGCCCAGTACATTATGTTCCCTGTAGAACCCCAAGGTGGTGCCTGTCTAAGTAATGTATTTGCTACTATTCTCCCCTCTAGTCCTACTTGTAGGAATACCAATATTCAGGGATTCCTGCTGCTGGCCCACAAGTCTGCCCTTTGCACTATCATTCAAAGGCCCATCAGAACTTGGTGGAAGCTGGAGATTTAGGCAGCTTAAACTCAAGAAAATTTCAATTTCCAGGTGCAATATTATAGGTAGGCCCTTGGACTGGGTGTCTGGGCATATAAGGGGCTCTTAACTCATCTCAACTAGAGTGGGGAACCATGGTCTCCTGGATGAAAATGGAACAATTGTCATCATCTGCATAGAGGAATTCAGCTCTGGGCTTGAGAAGTAGGTGGGAGAGTAAAACAGTTACTCAGTCCTGGGAAAGGAGAGAGAGAGACTCAGAAAAGTCCTGCCTTGACCTTGTCCTTAAAAAGAGACAATGAAGATTCTGGATAGGCTTTCAAGATTCTGTTACCATACCTAACAACAGTATTTCTGAAATCTGTAGTGTCCTGGCCTACCTTGAAATGCTGATAACCAATGTCTTGAACATTTTCACTTTGGATAGCACTGGTGTTGATGGGAAAATATAGAGCAATTCTTCTGGTCATGATGTCACTAGAGCATTGACTCCCCTATTCAATTGTCTTGAAATCAAAAGAGGAAGTGCCTTAGTTTCTTCATTGTAATGAACAGATTAATCAAAGGATCCCTATTTTGTTGAGGTTTCATGAAAAAAATATCCAGATGTAGCATTCATTCTTCCTGAGAGAAGTGCTCACAACTCAGCCAGTCTGCCGTGGTGTTCAATGATTCCATAATGTATTCTGCTAAAATGGAGACTAGACATGTCTCCACCCATGTCATTAATTGGTGGCTGTTCTCTGAAAGTCCTTGGATTTGGTTCTATCCTGACTTTACATAGGCTTTAGTCAAAATATTGTCCATTCACACTGTAGGTACTGCCCATGATCTGGTGTGAAAGTCAGCTGTATATTGTATAAGCAATGTCAACTTATTAAGGAAACATGATTCCTGGAAAACTAGTCACTGATCCCTGATTGTTTTTTCAGTGGCATTCTCCCTGCCAAATTAGGTGCAAGTGGAATCTGCTGTAATGTGGTCCTGGAGTGGAAACATGGTACTAAGTCCTGAGCCATGACTATAATTCTTTGTAATTTTGCCAGCCTCATAAGGGTCAGCAGTCTCACCTACAGCTTTTTGAAGTGCAGTCCTTAGACTGAAAGGGTTTCCTTTCCTCCCTGTTGATGGTGATCCCCAAGTGCAAGTTCTGCTTCAAATGTGTGAGGGCTTTTGGCAAAGTTTCTCCCAAAACCATCCTCCTGGAAATATTTAAATGCTTTGCTGAGGTTCTTCAGTGATCTCTCCCTATAGGATACATTGGTTTGTCCAAATATCAAATCGCCCAGAGAACAGGTACCCTGAGAGCCCCATAAGGGTCACCATTGCTTTGGTAACTCTGGATGATCAGGCCAATCCAAAGAGGAACTGGATTGGAACTGGTTCTTTCAGATGTAAATCTGAGAAACCTCTGATGGGAGGCTTGATTGGGATGTGAGAGTATGCCTCTGATAGGTCCATCAAGGGTAGAAAATCATCTAGTATAATTGCTTCTACTTTTAATGGAACCTCTATCCTGAAGGTTCAGTGCCTGATGTCCTTGTTAGTGGTCTGAGATTCAGGGATAGGTCTTCAAGTCCCATTTTTCTTTGCATTGTAAATAAAATGGAAAACACACCAGAGAAACTATCATGTACAGGTATGTGCTGTATTTTCCCAATGTTCAGTAAATGACATTGCTTCCTTTATCTTGAGCCGCTTCTTGTTATTTGAAATGTAGAATGGTAGGAACCTGACCCTAGATTTTCTTGTAACTGTAGGACATATTCCCACACAACTGTCTCAAAATCCATTTGTCCTTGCATATGTGCTCCCAAGCGTGACACCATTCTTGCAGTTGCTTGCCTACTTGGGAAGTGGCACCAGTAATTCGAGGGACATTTTCCTTTGGCTCTTGCTTCCTCTGCCTTGCCTGTTGGAGATATTGAACGCTGGGTGGAAGCAGCCAGCAAGGATTTTAATTCTGCCACAAGAGCGTTTGTGCAAGCACATCCCTGAAAGCTGACAGTTATTGTTACTCATCCCATGACTAGTATTGGAGGCAGATGAGAGAGGAAAGTAGAATTGGGAGTAGGGTTAGGCAGTAATTTTCACTATTTCAATACTTTCACTATTCTCCATCAGTGGAAGAGGGGTTTGCAAAGCATTCTAAGGTGCACCATTTGTAGAGATGTATTTTTATCAGTCATTAGCGTTCTTATCCCTAGAACTGGATCCATTTAAGTTCACATAAAATAAAAAAACATGATGTGCAGATGTGCATCTTAGTTTAAAACAAGTACATGTCATTGAAATAATTCAAAATGGAATAACAATTGTTGCTTTATCACACCCAAAGCACTTATTTTCTCCAGACAATATTTGCATTTGAACTTTGCTAGGAAAGGGAGTGGTATTTGGCCATCCTGCCACTGTTGCTACATTATTAAGCTGGGCATATTAACTATCAACCAAATCCCAGGAATCTTGAGAGTATAAAATGGGAGGATCAGACTATGCCGCCCTGAACTTCTTCAAGGAAGGATGGTATGCAGATGATGAAAAGTAAAATATTGTAGTTACCGCTCTATGAGTGAGTGTGAACCAACTATTTGTTCAATATTGCAAAAGCCTGGAAGTTTTTGGGAACAAATAACCAGCAGAGATTTTTAAGATTAAAGTTTTCCTTGAGTGAGGTCAACTGCTAATAACTTCATGGATGTGTTTATGAATTCTTATGACAACAGTTGTTTCAGGACATTTCTTATTTTCCCAGTTTTGCCTACAGCCTGGGATTTTCTAGTGGTCTCCCAGTCAAGTACCAGTGAAGTCCAACCCTGCTTAGCTTTTAGTTAAGTTCATCTAGGTACTTCCAGCTACATGGGATAATTTAAAATGCTGACATCCTATTATTGGTTTATCTTTTAAACGATTATATGAGTTTGTCAGAAAGCAATTTTCTTTAACAGGTAACAACAATATTGCAAGAATGATGGGGCTAGGAGTTAAAAAGCAGTAGTTCTATGTAGCTGTGATAATATCAGAAAATGGATAATGTAGTTTTTTCTTTGCTTCTGAATATTATATATCTTTTAAAGTAGAATACAATTTAAAAGAAATTACTGTGTCTTCTGTTAAGAATAGTCTCTGAGCACTCCTAAGTCTGTGTCAGAGTGCTATGAAAAGTTCAAAATTTTACTGGTTTATATATAGAACTTTAGTTCTGTTCTTGCCAATTTTTGTCTGCTGATTTGTTACAAAAAAATTTCTGATTATGACATCTGGTAGGACCGGGTGAAGAAAGACCAATTTTATGGCTGGTCTAATTACTCTCCTAGTTGCTGAGCATGGCAGAGAATTTGTGATCTTCAGTTCTTGCCAATCTTCTCCCCTGATCAAAAGCATGTTACATCCCCTTACCTGCTCTTGGAGTTTCCCATGCCAAGGACAACTCATATTGAAGTCAGCTCTGATGGCAAGAGGTAGAACCCAATAATGTATTTCTCCTTCCAAAACTCAAAAGAATTCATATTAATTCATATTCAGCACACATGAAATGACAAAATAATTGTACCTTTTTCTGAGGTCAATCTAAAAAAAACACTATTTTGCAGCCAGCCTCTCAAGCTTTAGCTGAAGAGAGAGAGAGAGAAGCAGATAGGCCTGGAAATCACAATTCAATAAGTTGGCAGAGAGCCCAGCAAGTGGATGATGATAAAAAGGTCCTGCACATGAGCATGAGTATCTCTTTCCCTGTGTCATCACACCTACTACCAAGCATAAGCAGGATCTGAACTGTGGTTTATTCCTGTGAAAAAGATTATTATCTGAATGATATTTCTGTTGCCTAGGTATTCACAAACAGATGCCTGTTAGATATTGTACATATTTAGATGTTCCATCAAGAGCAAGAAAGCTAGCTACTAGTTTCCCCCTTAAGATTCTTCCTTCTTGCTATAAAATTTAGCAGAGAAACCAAATTCTGTCTTTAATTCCATCATTGCACTTCAAATGGACTTTTGAAAATGTTGTATCAGGAGCCACAAATCTAATGGATTGTAGGATTATTCTTGTCTAACCCATTAAAGAAAAGTTGACAACTATTTTTATCCCCATCTTTTTTGGTTTATAAAAAAAAATCTCCACAAACCCACCAATAGGAAACAATGAAGTGTAGATTCCCCTTCCCCAAATTTCACATGTATAAAGTTCAAGTGCAATTCAGAATCCAAGTATTATATATACTACATACTCTTTCTATCATAACTCTTCTTTTCAGGTAGTTTCTTCAATCAAGATGAACAGGTTTCTTCTTTGTGTAGAAGTTAAACAAGGTTCATTTTCATACAAACGCTTTTCTATGATAAACTGAAAATAAAGTTGTGCAGCCAAAATATAGATCTTCAACTGGATGTACTCTGGAATTCCAAGTTACTCTTCTTTGAAGTAAAAAAAAATCCCATCAAATATTGGAGATTATAAAACATTATACTTATTCTTCAATATACAATTTAAGATAAAGACTGGCAAGGAGTCTTAAAATCAGCAAAAAATGTTTCTACAGTCAAATCCAATACAATATTTGACAGGAATGCAAAAGAACCAAAAACAAAAGAAAAAACCCTGAAAAGCACTAGGAAGCTATTTGTATGGTCGTAAAAATCTGGAAACTTTTGATCGCAATAGCTTTATAAAAGATCTTGGAAACATCTCCTTTGATTCTTGTGCTGTGTACTTGAAATAGTTTTGTGGATGTGCCAATACATCAAAAAGGGCTTTAATCAATTTCTTGTCCTGTGGGAGACAGAAGAAGCAAAAGCACATAATTTTGAAATGGAGCTCATTTGGCCCTCCTGCCCTGCTACCCTTGCTGGGTACGATGTTCTTCCCCTTAGAAAGGAGTTTCTGTTTTCAGTCTCCCGATTTTAAGAAGCACTCTGAAAAGTTTGAAATAACAGCCACTAAGATACTACTCAATATGAAAAGCTTACTTTTAAAATTTCTTGGTGATTTTCTGAAGCATATAAGCGTCCATCACGAACAATATCTTCTATTAACTGTTGATAGTCCTCTGAAAAGTGAATGGCAAAAGGACCAAGTCAAAAGTCTTTTCTGATAACAGTGTCCAGGCAGCTTAGCCACACATTTTGAAGCTGATCTTGGATTTGAACTGAAGCTCTTCTTTTATTTTTTTCATTTAAATGTAATGACATCAGGGTGCTATCCTGTGGCCTTTTAGGACAACATCCCAGAACTACAGAATATGTAGATAGCAGATCTTGGAAAAGAAACGGACAGGAATCCCTTTCTGTTTCTGATCTCAAGAAATCTTGGGATGTCCCTCAAAGATGTCAGGTGTTGGGCTGTGTGTGTGTGTGTGCGTGTGTGTGAATTATAATTAAATTTTTATCCTGCCTTCTATCCCAGCGAATTTTTGTGCCTAAGGGAGGCCTAGAGCTCACAGTCTCCTGGTTTCTTGGCCAGCACCTTAACCACTACATCAAACTGGTCCTCTGAATGCTGAATGTTTTTGCACAAGTTTTGACCAGCTTGAGGTAAATTTCCTTCATTACTCACAGGAAAAAGCAACAGTAACAAAAACAAACAAAAACATCCCCCTCCCAACCTGCCCGCCCCCCCAGAAAGGGCAGGTATAGATATCTCTATTCTTATGTCAGACCCACAACAAATACGAGACCAATTGTTTAACTGATGTTCAAAAGAAATGATAGGTTATCTTCTCTTTACATTTTTATAGTTTGTTCTGTGAGAGTGTAAAGAGGACAGGGAATGGAGGGAGGGAGGGATGAACAGAGAGACAGACAGACTCTGTACAAATTCAAGTTTATGAGATTAAACCTGTCTGGCAAAAATTCCCCTTTTCCATTTTTTTGTG
Source organism: Candoia aspera (assembly GCF_035149785.1). Lineage (NCBI taxonomy): Eukaryota > Metazoa > Chordata > Lepidosauria > Squamata > Candoiidae > Candoia > Candoia aspera. Next base: position 79,340,513 of record NC_086159.1, read on the forward strand.
TTAACAATAGTTAGTGCTATCAACAAGGATTGCAAATCAGCTTCACATATTAATTGCAAATTGGTGTAACTTTTTTGTTTTTAATCTGTTCAATCATGTCCGATTCTCAGAGACTGTCTCTGTGTTTTCTTGGCAAGGTTTTTTGGAAGTGGTTTGCCATTGCCTCCTTACCTAGGGCTGAGAGAAAGTGCCTGGCCCAAGGTCACCCAGCTGGCTCTGTGCCTGAGGTGGGATTGGAACTCACGGTCTCCTGGTTTCTAGCCCAGTGCCTTAACCACTTAACCACTACCCAAACTGGCTCTCAGTGTAAAATTAATATTCAGCTTAAACAAACGTGTTGATGCTATGCTATGAACTCTCCCCACGACCCGAGTTCAATCCCAGCGGAAGCTGGATTCTCTCTTAGGCAGCCGGCTCAGGTTGACTCAGCCCTCCATCCTTCCGAGGTCAGTAAAATGAGGACCCAGCTTGCTGGGGAAGGTCACAACGGAGGAAGGCAATGGCAAACCACCCCGCTCTATAGTCTGCCAAGAAAGCACTGCGAAAGTGGAGTCCTCCCAAAGGGTCAGACATGACTCGGTGCTTGCACAGGGGACCTTTCACCTTTCACATGCTGCAAACAAGACAAAAAGGAGAGAACTCTTGATTTTGGACCATGTTGAAGAGGTAAGGAAAGTGTTGTATTTCTTCCCAAGGCATAAAACTAATAAGTATGACTGCATTTAATTCAAAAACACGACTTTGTACAAAGGCAACTCCTTTCTAGGTAGAAATATGGTAGGTCTCTTTTGAGCCTTAAGCATGGTCAAACATTTCATACAACAAATGTTTGTAAAATTGTGTGATCTTCCTTCACCAGTAAAGCAATAAGAAAAGCAGGGAAGGGGAATCAAATAGGCTTTCAGCTGATAAAAAATAGGAGTACTTTCTGGCTATTTAAATAAAATAATTTGTAAATAGTAATTATATATTCCTATATGGAAAATATTACCAATACTGATCCTACAAATACTGAAGGAAAGGGAGAGACCAGGAAATTTTATATCCCTTCTTGTCTATTAACATAATTTATTTGGGAGAATTTGTGCATTCACCTATATTAGAACAAAACTGGCATAAATATTACCATCATATGTTACATAGGGGACTTGAAATCCTTTTCCACTGTTTCCTTCATTTGATTTGAACTGAATCCACAACTTCCGTGACCTGGAGGTGAATGCTATGGGTCTCTCATAGGTTTGGCAGGTTTCATAGGTAGTAATTGATGTAGGTGAAGCTTAAAAATAAAAAAGGAATATACAGATTTTTGTAAAATTAAAATTTAATTTTCAAGAAATGTGAAGTGCTACATTTACTGTTCTTTCTAGACTAGGATTAGCAAGAGCTACATAGAGTGTTAAGGGAAGGGTTTCCTAACTATCTTGAGACCATGTTTTTCTGGAGACTGAACTTTGAACCTTTCAAATGTAAAGCTTGTATTCTGTCATCGAGTTAAGGCCATTATTCAATCTATATCCTGCTACCTTGCAGCTGATCCAATTAAAAGTAACCTCCATTGGCAGAAGTTCCATAAGTAATAAATAATATTATTTAAATAAATAAATAAATAAGTTCAGGAATCATCCATAAGTGTTGTTTGGACTAACAATCATGCTTGCCCATACTCTGAGCAATATCACCTGTCTGTTCGGATTTCATTTAATATTGTTTGGAGACAGAAATAAATTGGACAGTAGAGAACAAAAAAGATCCAGAAGTGATTATGTGGCAGGGATGCAATTCTGCGGAAAACTCTATCATTATCCAAGAGCACCAGCCAATTTAGACACTATTGCAAGAATTATACAGAAGATGTGACAAAATCTTTGTCAAATATTGAATTTAGAGCCTGTTCTCCCTGCAGATATAGCTTCCAGACGGTAAGAGATAAGTCAACACTATGTAGTTTTACATAAATAAACATCACTTCTGGGTCAGATAAATTATTCAGTGACAGTCTCCTGAGATGGTTTTCTAGCTTTTCTAGGGACAAAGCTTACCACTTTTCCTCATTACTAAAACATCACCACACTCATCTTCAATAGGAAGAAAGATCTCGGGGACCACGATGAGGATCCGCCTCTTTGGGGGTGGGCTTATATTCCAAATGCATTCAACATTGGCTGGGTAATCTCCTGGATAGTTGGGGGATTCGATATACCCTGTGTAGTCTCCAAGTTCTCCACCACATTGTTGGTCTAGAGAGAGAGAAAGGGAGAGGGAGAGACGAGGTGAAGCCAGACTAAGCTGACCTACTCACGTTTCGGTTCTCTATTTCTACAATAGGAATTCTCTTCACATACTCATTGGTCTTGTTTTGAGAAGCCATACAATAGTAAATCATTTGGCATATTAACGATTACTTCATGAATAACATTATTTTGGATGACTTCCCTTTGGAGTCTTGATCTAACTATAAATCTGCTTGTGTTATGTTCAGTAAGCCTTGAACCACAGTTAGGAATATCTCTGTTTAGGCTGTGCTCAAAATGTGTGAGAGTGCAAACATTGTTCCTCTTTGCAACTCCTTAAGTTCCTGGGAAGACACAGATGCTTCTAGGAGTGGTGGTCAAGTCTATATTTATGCTCTCCAAAGCACATTTTTGCTTCCAAATACAAACTGCTGCACAGCCCTAATCTCCCTCTGTATGTAAAGACAAGACTAGAATGGTAAAAACTTTTTCACCAGTTAAAATGGGATCCAGATGAATTATACTGCATTTTTTAAAGTTGAAGATTTCTTATTTTTTGGCTAAGCCAAAGCCAACTTTGATCAATAGAGTGTGAATGTTTCTTCTTCCTGAAAAAAATGCTTCCTATTTTGGGGAAGAGAATGAAAATCTACACTGAGTGGATATAATTTCCCCCCTCTTCATATTAAGCCCCTACTTTGCTTGTGATGATCCCTTGCTCCAAATTGGCTTAATTTGGCCCAAGTGACAGCATCACACAGCCAAAGCTGCTGACTATGTAACAACATTACTCTTCCATGGTAGAAGAAAGTGAATAAAGTGAAGTGATTTTGCAATAAGCAAAAGAACATACATGCATGCATATATAAATAAAACAACCTAAGGGAAAAATGTACATGTTCATTATGTATCTATATAAGAGATATTATATTATACTGTAGCTATATCCTGTTTCAGCAGATAGCAGCAATGACTGATTTTAAAAAAAGCTAAGCAGGGTCAGGTTGGGTTAATGCTTGGATGGGATACCTCCAGAAAATCCCAGTGCTATAGTTAGACAAGCCACCTTGGGAGTAGGCCATGGCAAAAGTTCTGTCTTCTTGCCAAGGAAATTGCGTATGGCCATCAAGTCATCAAGAATCACATTTGGCCTGGAGAACATTTTTCTAATCTAGACAATAATTAAATATGAATGATACATAAATTACATCTAAATATTTATACTAGTAAGTAAGCCATAAATAACTAATGAATGAAACTATTAATGTACAAAAATGAAGAAGTATCAATAGTTTGTACATGTTTAAATCCCAGTGTCTTCCTCAGGTGAAAATTATAAAGTAATACAGTTGATTGTCGTAAATGTTTCTTTGTACACAGAGAAGGTTAATGCAGCCATACTTATGAATACAGATCCTTAGAATATGTACTTTACCAAAGAAGACTTTTCTTCTTTCTTACACATAGAATAGAATGCCTTTTCCAAGATTTGTTGTTTATTCGTTTAGTCGCTTCCGACTCTTCGTGACTTCATGGACCAGCCCACGCCGGGGCTTCCTGTCGGTCATCAACACCCCCAGCTCCCCCAGGGACAAGTCCGTCACCTCTAGAATATCATCCATCCATCTTGCCCTTGGTCGGCCCCTCTTCCTTTTGCCTTCCACTCTCCCTAGCATCAGCATCTTCTCCAGGGTGTCCTGTCTTCTCATTATGTGGCCAAAGTATTTCAGTTTGGCCTTTAATATCATTCCCTCAAGTGAGCAGTCTGGCTTAATTTCCTGGAGGATGGACTGGTTTGATCTTCTTGCAGTCCAAGGCACTCTCAGAATTTTCCTCCAACACCACAGTTCCAAAGCATCTATCTTCCTTCTCTCAGCCTTCCTTATGGTCCAGCTCTCGCAGCCATATGTTACTACGGGGAACACCATTGCTTTAACTATGCAGGCCTTTGTTGTCAGTGTGATGTCTCTGCTCTTAACTCTTTTATCGAGGTTTGTCATTGCTCTTCTCCCAAGGATTAAGCGTCTTCTGATTTCCTGACTGCAGTCAGCATCTGCAGTAATCTTTGCACCTAGGAATACAAAGTCTTTCACTGCTTCTACATTTTCTCCCTCTGTTTGCCAGTTATCAATCAAGCTGGTTGCCATAATCTTGGTTTTTTTGAGGTTTAGCTGCAAGCCAGCTTTTGCACTTTCATCATAAGGCTCCTCAGTTCCTCTTCGCTTTCAGCCATCAAAGTGGTATCATCTGCATATCTGAGATTGTTAATGTTTCTTCCAGAGATTTTAACTCCAGCCTTGGATTCCTCAAGCCCAGCATGTCGCATGATGTGTTCTGCATACAAGGTGAATAGGTAGGGTGAGAGTATACAGCCCTGCCGTACTCCTTTCCCAATCTTAAACCAGTCCATTGTTCCGTGGTCTGTTCTTACTGTCGCTACCTGGTCGTTATACAGATTCTTCAGGAGGCAGACAAGATGACTTGGTATCCCCATACCGCTAAGAACTTGCCACAATTTGTTATGGTCCACACAGTCAAAGGCTTTAGAATAGTCAATAAAACAGAAATAGATGTTTTTCTGAAACTCCCTGGCTTTTTCCATTATCCAGCGGATATTGGCAATTTGGTCCCTAGTTCCTCTGCCTTTTCTAAACCCAGCTTGTACATCTGGCAATTCTCGCTCCATGAACTGCTGAAGTCTACCTTGCAGGATCTTGAGCATTACCTTACTGGCATGTGAAATCCAAGATAGTGCTTCCGTAATGCTAATATTATTTTAAAAGGAAGTGAGAACACATTGGGGACATAGTGAGACCTTCAATTTTATGCTAGCAGCAAGAGTGATTCGTATGGAGAAAATTGCCCTGAGGTTCACCAACAGTTTACTTTACTGTTCCTTCACACCTCAGTGCCTTTCACATATCTAAGGGTAGATTAGGTATTTAGACTGGCTGAGTTTAGGGGTAAATTTTGCATTTTGATAATGTTTACATAGCAGTCAAGCCAAGAAAATAACCACTGAATATCATCTGTAAGACCTTCAAAATCAAGTTAGTTCAATAGTCAATTATATAGTACACATATATCTTCCAGATGGGCTATGATGGGCAGTAAGATTTAATACCATTAATTAATTAACTCAATCTGTAGCCTGCCCACAGGGCATTCAAGGCAATATTGGAAGTCAAGCTGATCATAGGGAAAACTTACTTTTACAGTGTGTAACGTTAGTAGAGCCATCAAAATCTGTGCTTGTATTCCCAGGGCAAGTGATGCAATAATTCTGGCCAAATTCAGGTTGGTAGGTTCCTATAGGACATCTGATACATCTGTGGGTTGTAGAGTTGTAGTAATGGCCAGGAGAACAATGAACTGTATAGAAGAAAGGCAGGTTGTTTTTCAATGTATGCAAGATAAAAGGAATAGAGGAAAAAAATGAAAGACATCAGACTGACACTATGCATTACAAGAAATGTTGCCCAAACCAAATAGCCTCATTTTGAGTCAAAGTACGGTACAATTTTGTGTTATAAATTTCTTCCCTTCCTCTGTTTCATAACAGTGGCTACTACTTATGTAGGCACATTAATTATCAGTGTAACTGATTAGTTCCAGGACATATGAATGGCCCAGGGAAAATGGTACACATAACATGGAAGAGAACTTGACATGGAAGAATCATTAACTTGTGGAATTTATTGCTGCCAGATGCAGCAATGGACACTAAAAGAAGACTGGATAAATCATGGGACCAGGCCTATCAAGGACTGCCGGTCTTGAAGGCTCCACATGAACTCCAGGTTGGGGGCTGTGTGCCTCCAAATCCCATTGCAGGGGAACAATGATGGGAGAGAGGTGTGCCGCCACCTGCTGCTTGTGAGCTCCCCAGAGGCAGCTGATTGCCCACTGGGATTAACATGAGCCTTGATCTGACCCATCTGGGCTATGCTTAGGGTCATATGTAAATTTCTTATGAAGCTCTATGTATTAATTTTCTTTAGCACTTCACTTTTTTTGTTATCTGGAAACTATTTTGATGGAATTGTTGCTTTAGCTTATGTATTTATTTCCATGTTAGTTTGTTGCACCAAAAAGTCTTAGCCACCATGCATTTGCTACTTTTTAAGGCAAATAAAAATATCTGTTCTATTACAAATCAACCCAGAGTTCTCACTTGAGGCACAAATGACCTGGCTCAAACTATCCTTCTTTGGACAGATTATGCAAAGACCCAGCTCTCTGGAAAAGGCTGTAATGCTGGGAAAGGTGGAAGGAAAGTGAAGAAGAGGAGGACCAGCAGCAAGGTGGAGGGACTCAGTTACAGTGTACCATTGGGAGACTTGAAAGAAGAGATTAGGGATAGATCGTCATGATGCCAAACTATAACAGGTGCCAAACTGCCCAGGATCTATGTGGTCACTAGAAGTTGAAAATGACTTGATGGCACATAAATCACTTCTTGTGAGATGGGCAGCTATATAAATTTGATAAATAAAAAAATAATCAACCAACCAACCAGTCATTTTATGGTATTCTAATATTTTATTTCGAGCTGCCCTAATAATGTATGGAAGGATTGGACACAAAGTCTTATTTTAAACTTACCCTTAGTTTCACAGTCTTGAAATGAAACTGCACCCTCGTATCTTGTCCCCAGCCCTCCACCACAGGGGAAACAGAGGGTCCTTCCTGGTTCAGACTGGTAAGTGCCAAGCGGACACAATCTGCAAGGTTTAAAACCATCAGCAGACAACTGCCCAGGAGAACACTGCCCTAGAAATGGAAGAAATTTACGGTTTACATGTAAATACAGCTGGAGGGACAGCTTGCCAGTTACCTCAGTGCCTATGGCATTTGCTCTTTGGGATTAAACCGCCCCCCCACCCACCCCCACACAAACTCAAAATGCCTGGACTGGAACTGAAGCCATGGAAACTTATTGAATGCAGTCCCGCCTTTTCCCTCCAATGCATCCCACAGAGTTGGAAGGGGAAACAGAAGGAAAGTCCCTTAACTGACCTTTTTGTTAAATCCATACCTGATTAATCAATCTGATTTATAGGATTCCTAGAAATCCTATAAATTTTGCTTTTACAGTGAAAGTAGTAGAGGTATGTTTTTTAACCTATGTCCACTGGAACTCTGGGATTCCTTAGAAAATTATTAGGGGCTTCTTAAAAGGAGCAATAAAACAAACAAACAGTCATGAAGTCTGCTTACCCACAACTCTGTTCTTTATGTGAGGCCTATAGATACAGTTGAATATAAGATATATTCTAGGACACACATTTGGAGTAACCTGGCTGGTGCTCCATGTGAGAGCTAATTATGCAGGACCTAGGCATATCCCAGAAATTTCTAATCAGCTACACATTTAGCAGGCACATCTTTGAAGCAGGGAAGTCAATACAAAACGATGATTTCACAACATCAGATTTCTCCTTTTGCTTCCTTTTAACTCTCTTTTCACTCCGGTTCTGAGTGAAACTTGCAAAATAAAATGACACTTGCCTCCACATTCTAGCACATTCCGTGCACCTGCAATGCCTTGCCCATCATTCCCTGGGCAAGGTTCACAGGAAAGCTGACCTTCAGTGTCTTGATATGTTCCTGGTGAGCAAGGAATGCACTGATTATGTTCTCCACTATAATAGGTGCCAATGCTGCAAGTAACTGGGAAAATAAAAATCAATTCTATATTTACTACTGTTTTATTATCACAATGTCTTCATAGTACTATTAATTATTGCCAAGAACTCTCTTCAAACTGATCACACCCCTGTTCAGCATTACAGTAGATAAGACCTTGCAATCTTTGGATAATATTTTAAAACTCCATGTTGCATCACTGCTAAAACTAAAACACATACAGTACATACATGTATACGTACAAACTATAAGCAACCTCTGAAGCTTACATAAATTGTTGACAAATACTACATTTTTAATATGTTCAATTTAGAAAAACTCTATTAATCAGAACTGCAGTAGAAACATCTGCAAGATCATCTCTTAAAAAAGCCTTTTCTCTGGGCATGCAAAGCAAAGCATTTCATCTGAATCTTACCACACTTGCCATCTTGCTGCACTTGCCCTGTACTGCAGGGATGTCCTTCACTGACAATTTTAGCTGCCCTCTGAGCTACCTCATACTCTGTCCCAGAAAACTGAATGTAAAATTGCTGTTTGTTAATAGATTTTCTCAAGGTTTTGATTGCTGTTTGTAGTTTCTGTTCCATCCTTTTCCGCAAACAGTCAATATTGCAAGTGTCTAAATTAGAAACAATTGAGAACTGGATTAGAACAGTTTTCACAGCTGCCTCACTACCTCTCTAGGTCTTCTAATGTACCTGGAGTAAAATATATTCCTGAAGTCACTGACACCTCCAAGATGGACAAGGCATTCCTGACTGAATTAGCCTATCTCACCTAACAGAGGATTACGCCTCGGACAATGTTGCCTGCTACTTCTATTATATCTGAATCATTATGTTGGAATTCCATGGCCTTAGAAACCTTGCTTATAATTTACTTGCTTATCACCATGAAGAAATCTGTTGGCTTGCTAACCTCTCCTTATGAACTTACACAATCTTCAGAAATCCCTTTATGGATTCGGTAGATTCAACTCTCTGATGCTGTTTCTAGATCTGTATTTTAGTTCAACTAGATGTCCATCATGCATGCTGGCTGCCTTGGTTCTTCTTGATCAGCACTCAATTCCTCAACCTCTACCTCTTGCTTTTGTATAAGTTCATAATCTTATAGTCTTTGGGGTTTGGCATATGTTTGTTTTTATTTTCCTTTGGAGCTATTTTGATATACACTGAAGGATCTATGAGTATCAGTTATTTGTAGACAGACAATAATTGTAATATTGTAAAAACCAGTCAGAGCAACCCAGCAATATTTAATAACAGACAATAGAGTAATTCCTTTAGGCAATATTTATACAGTCCAGTATTGTCACAACTGAGTCAAATAATCAAGTAATTATTTCTACAGATAGATTCCCAAACTACTAGGAATAGGGGCCAGGTTTAACCTTGATCTCACTGACCTCCTACAACGGACTTTTGATTTTTCCCCATATAAATGCATGGTGAGAAATGAGAAAAGTTACATCTGATGGATGGTATGAAGTACTAGAGAAAGCTCATTGAAAGAGCTTTTGGGGAAGGGGCTATGTATTTGTGGAGTATTCATCATCACCTGTTGTATGTCTACCTTTCATATTAGTGAACACATTATGCTGGTAAATCAACATCTGTAACTAAGAATTTTCAGACCGTGCATCTGCTATAGAAATAAGTCATTATAAATGCACATAAGTGGCATCAGTTCTAATCATCAATACTTGCTCAAAGCAAGAACACAAAACCTCTCACTAACCTGAGACTTCTTCAGACTTCATCTCCATTTCAAACTCAGCAGTGATATGGGATACTTCTTTTGATGGAGATTTTCGGCCACGGCGTTTTTTCTTAGAGGAATCACATTTGAGGTTTACAAAGGTTACGTGACAATTGTCTGCACAGGGGAACTGACCTCCTTTGTACAGCAGAAATGACATGGAAAAAAATTAAGGTGTAGGGCAGCATTATTTCAGTAGTATCAGCTGTGTCAACTTTATTGTGGTTGGTATATTAAGAAGATCTTCATAGAGTATTAATATTTTATGAGCCAGGGTTAGAGAAACCCTCCAAAACCAATTTATTGAAACTTTTACTTATCAATAAGAAAACTGTATCACTGCTTTGTTATTAAAACAAAATACCTGATTATGCTCATGTCGTGGCTTTAAAAAAAAATTGGTAGGTTGCAAACCTATGACCACGAGTAGAGCCATTGTTGAATACATATAAGAGTGTTCCAGCCAGAGCAAAGGATTCCTCTGCCTGACAGGCATCCTGAAGGGGCAGCAGATGTCAAAATAGAGCTTCATATCGAAGAGGAGCAGAACAGGGATCCATGGATGGATGAAAACCTGTTGTTGATTCAGATTCTGAATTCTATGGCCACCCAAATGTTAGGAGTATAATTCCTAACCAACACTGTTGTAATCTAGCAACATGGGACAGTGGCCCAAGCTCCTCACCCTTTCTCAGTGGAACTGAAATACCAGAGGGGCCCATGATGCCAGTGCCCCCCCCTTCCCTACCAAACTATGATGAATGCAGAGAGCGACCATCAGAAATGGGCAAGCTTCCAGTAACAAGATACTTGAGATAGCAGACTTTATACAATAATGTCCTTAATGGTCCCTTTAGTGATATCAAGTAAGAGATGCTAACACACTGATTAGGTAGACTGAGCTACCCATACTTGATAGCATCCATTTAACTCCAGAAAAAAAGGCTGTTCAAAATTTTAGCCCTCCATTTTTTCTAGTATAGCTTCCTCTTTTCCAGGAATATGAACAATCCTCCTTGTGCCTAACTTTCTTCTCTTTCGTTCATTCCCCACTCCCTCAATTTTATCTCCCATTTTCTTTTCAGACTGTGAGCTTTTCCCCCCTACAGAACTGAAACACAGGCCTTTTTAGGATTAATATTTGTTGGCTAACTGAGCTTCTTCTGATTATATAGCATATTCCTACTACTGTATAACTACAATGCAATTAAAAGAAAACAATTAGGGCAGTTGCCACAGCTTGTAAAACCAAATTAACCCAAACCCCAAAAGTCAATTTACACTGAACTGAGAAAAATTTAGTGTATCACTAGGGTTTTTTTTTAATGATCAGGAAAAAAAAACCCTCTTAGCCTCTTGTACCTAGAAGAGCTTGCTGCTTTCCAACCTCCTTAATTTTCTCTTTGTTGCGAGGCCTTAAGTGACACTTGGCATCTTTAATTTTAAAACGAGCCTTCTGTTTGATGGGTTGCGTTAAGATGTCTAGAGAAAGAAAATAAAAAATTATAATCTATGTTATATTTTTAAGGACCTAAAAGATAGCCCTGGAGGGTTTTTGTGAATAAATGAAAGAAAAGTTAAACAATAATTTTATATCATTGTTTTTAATGTTGACATTGTGAGTAGCATAAAAATTGATGAAATTATCAAACATCACATGTTTCATACCACTGATTTGTATCGAGCCAGGTTAATAAAGCAAAAACCACGATGGACCAGAAACAGGAATTCTGGAAGTCTGGTAGATATAAAAAATGTTCTCTTTTTTGGAAAACAATCAAGTCTTACTTATTTACTCATTTACAATGTTTATTAGCTATCATAATCCCAGTGGACTCCAGGCAGAATAGAGCACTGCCCAAAATAAAATTCATGGTCAAGGAAACCTCAAGTGACACATAGAGGAAGAATGCTCCCACAGAGGACCATACGGGACAGGCTCACTGAAGCAAGTCTTGGCTTGCTTTTGCAATATTAACACGGTAGGTGCTGCATGTACCTTCAGGAGGAGAAAGTCTCATAAAGTGGGAGCTGCTCCAGAGAAGGTCCGTTATCTAGCCCATATCACATAAAACTCATGGGGGAGAGGCTTCCAACAGGCCCTCTTTGGAGGACTGGAATAGATGGACAGATATGTCCCAGTGCTGATCTCTATAGGGCTTCAAAGGTATTGGCAATTGCAGGATAGGTGTTATTCCATATTAGTGATGTCGTCCTGCCAGTAATCTCATGACTGTGTTTAATACAAGTTGTACCTTCTGGGGCATCCATGAAAGAAGTCCTATTTAAATAATATTGCAATAGTCATATCAGATTATGATGAGGGTGTGAGTTACTAAGAGGGTTGTAACTGGCACACCAGCCGAAGCTGAGAGTCCAGAAGGACCTCCAAATCACAAAATGTTTTGGCTCCATGAGTGGGTCTGAATCCCAATGGAAAATGATCCAGATAGCCTGTTTCCTCCAGGATTCTCTGCAGCTGCTTTTGCACCATTTTCTCAACAATCTTCCTCAAATAGGACAGGTTGGAGACAAGGTGAAAGTTGCAGACATGGATGGCTTCTACAAGAGAGGGTACACTGCCCCCTTCAAAGCAGATAGTGCTACCCCCCCAAAGGAGCACTGATTGCCTCCTCACAGAGTGTCCACCTAGCCACTCAAAGGAACCAGAAGGAGCATGGGTCTAGCCCACAACTGGCAGAATTCAAACTCTAAAGAACCCTTCCTACTTCCTCTGGTTCCACAAACTTAAAAGAATCCCAGATCCCACTAGAGATGCCATCTCGCTCATGACCATGGACTCTGCCCAACTGGCATCTAGCCCAGAGCAGATATGAGCAACTTTCTGCCAAGAAATCTGCAAATTTGTCTGGTATGCCTGTAGGCAGGCATTTATTCTGTCCATCTTTCCCCCAAAGGGTCTGGATAATTCTGAACAGGGCCACTGGGTTGGAATCTGCAATTGCAGTAAGTGTGGAAAAGAATGGTCCCTTCACTGTGCAAGGTTGAGCATGAGCTCTTACCAGGGCTCACTTGTGTCCATGTCTGATTTGTCACCACTGTTGTGCTTGGTATCTATTCAGTCATGTTATTTCCTTTAGTTCTTCAGTAAACTTAGGAGTTTCTGGGTTGGTGGCAGTGCAAAGGCCTTGCTGGAGCAATCTCATCAAGGGCTCTGGCCACCTGCAAATCCCACAGATCACCAGGCACATGGTTGTGAAATTGTCAGGGTTCCCCAAGTGCTTTCTGGACAGTGCAGTGCTTCATGTTCAAAGGGAAATAATTGCTTTGGCACACGCTGGGATGCCCCTGTGGGCAAACAAACACATCTTTTCCTAGAACCGCACTGCAGGCACTCGTGTGATCCTGGGAAATGGTGCACCTGCTTTAAGGGCCTGCATACAACAACAAGGTGACCAGCCCACTCACTCTAAAGCATTTCTCATCCCCCTCAGGTTTGAAGTACCGCACAGGCTAATTATTTCGTATTTCCTTAAAGAAGCTTTCCTCTAAACTTGTACCCTCTAAACTCATATATCCAGAAGATGTAATAGGGTCACTCACCAAGATCATGAGGATGTGGGAGTTATACCAAGTATGTCAACAAGTTGCAAACAGTATTCTTACCCATACAACTTGCAAGTGTAGCATTGCGTTTTTGTTGTGACTTGCCCTGTTGTACTGGCACTCCACAGCTTACTGAATAGCTATTTTCTGAGTCTGAACAAAATGAAAAGACAAGTATCAGTATCTTCCTTTCCTTCCATTGTTCTATAGAACTACTGTTAATTATACTATAGAATTACTGTAATTCATGTTAATTAAATAAGGAGCTGGGTACAAAGCTGGTTTGACATCTAGATGTACCGAATCAGTTTTGTGACATGTTTAGTCAGTCAACATAATGACAAAGAAATGAGTCATTTGTATCTGGAAATAACTCTTCAGTAATTGAAGAGACATAATGAAACTGAGGGTCCTTAGTTACCTGCTCTTGTTTTATTAAGAGCCTAGGTGCCAAAGTGGCTTCTCCCCTCAATCATTGCTAACTTCGGGATCTGATGAAGCCAGGGAAAAGCTTAGACCAAGGATTGTAGAATGGATTCTTTCTATAGGTTCTGGGACAACAGAAAAGTTTGCGGTCCCCCCCCAAGCAAATGATGCTGTTCTTCTTCACAGTCTACAAAGCAAATTAAGGCCAGGGACCTTATTCCCCTGCCCTCACACCAAATGTCATCAGCTAGTGAAGAATCGTCCACCGATCACTCCCCTTAGCCCAGGATGGGGTCTAAGGCTGGAGGACAAGGCAAGTGTTTTGCACAAGCATTTTACAAGTGCATTCAAAGAGAGCGCTACTATGGGTTGCTACCAGCTGCTAGTCAGGATCCTTTTGACTGTGGTTTCTAGAACAGAGGAAGAGAAGTTCAATGATCAGCTGATATCAGCTGATGGTCCCATGGCCAGGCACAAACCAGGCCAAACCAGAGAGGAGCTGCGAGGTACATTTCTAAATACTGCACAGCCTTTATTCTCTTTGATGTTTGATGCTCTACCCTCAAGTGTCCTAGAAAGGCAGAAGAAGATCTAGGAACTGGAGTACTGGAATTGGGATCCGCATTCTCCTGTATGTAAATTAATAGTGCCCCATCTTCAAACTTGTCTTGGTTAATCTTATGTCCAACATCTTTTATTTGATCTGATGCAATCTCAAACAGACCAGGTTTGCTGTAATAGAATATGTCAATAGTTAACAACTGCCAAGAGAGCCAGTTTGGTGTATTGGTTAAAGGCATCAGGCTAGAAACCGGGAGACCATGAGTTCTAGTCCTGCCTTAGGCACGAAGCCAGCTGGTGACATGGGCCAGTCACTTTCTCTCAGTCCTAGGAAGGAGGCAATGGCAAACCACTTCTGAAAAACCTTGCCAAGAAAACCGCAGGGACTTGTCCAGGCAGTCTCCGAGAATTGGACACGATTGAACGGATTAAAAAAAACAACTGCCTAACTTGCTTATATCCCTGTTTAACCTAAGAACAGCTTACAATAAACTTTACTGAATATTCTTCCTATTTGTCTTGTCCCCAGTTGTATTTACGAACTGTATCTTCTTTGTTTGAACAGTGTTAACTGAAATATATTTTAACTCAATTTTAATGCTACTATGTGGTCAAAAGTCAAGATGGAAGCCATGATGTATGTTGCACATAAAAAATGGGTGGAGCTTCAATTGCATCATTGTGACACACACTCTACAGATTCTTTTAACCACACTCTACAGACATCCCTGCCTGACTTATTTTATGAACTGGGGGAAAAATGCTTTTAGATACCAACCCGGAACAAAAAGGGTGCTGGATGGACAGAATAAGAAACAGCTCTCAATTCCTCCTGATTTGCTGCAGAGCAGCTGAGCCTTCGGAGCTGGTTTGGCATCGGGCAAACATTTCACCATCTCTGAGGAAGAAAAAGCAGGAAGTGACTAATTCAGATGATTGAAGGATGGATTTTCCAATCAAGCTCATTTTGCTTCCAAATGGAACACAGTGAACATATCCTATGAGCATGACCCAAAATACAAATTAAAAAATCCAAAAGTCTAGCTCATAGGATTCTTTTTAAATATGTTTCTAAGATGTATCTACATAGGCAGAATTCAGTCAAAAGGCCGAAAAGTACATTGACAGAATTAAAGATAACCTTGAAATATTTTCAAAGACCTAAAAACTTTAATAGATCAACAATCCACATTGAATTTGCTCACCTAGCAGTTCAAAAACATGCCAATGTGAGTAGATCAATAGGTACCGCTTCGGCGGGAAGGTAACGGCGTTCCGTGTCGTCATGCTGGCCACATGACCCGGAAGTGTCTACGGACAACTCCGGCTCTAACGGCTTAGAAACGGAGATGAGCACCGCCCCCTAGAGTCGGACACGACTGGACTTTACGTCAAGGGAAACCTTTACCCTTTACCTAATTATGTGTGGAAGAAATGCTTCAGTTCTGATAAAGCCCCAGCCCTTCTCTGCCCTTTATTAAGGAGCTGCTTTAAGCTTAAGGAGCAAATTCCTTACAGAAAGCAGGTTTTTTTTCAGTCTCACACAAAAGCCTGAAAAAAGTTGGGCTGCTTTACTGAAGAGCACAGCAGGTCTGTAGTTGGGGTCATATGAGATGCAAAGCACTTCTAAACTCATTATGTGTAGATTGGTTCTTGACTACAAATTGTTGTTTATTCGTTTAGTCGCTTCCGACTCTTCGTGACTTCATGGACCAGCCCACGCCAGAGCTTCCTGTCGGTCGTCAACACCCCCAGCTCCCCCAGGGACGAGTCCGTCACCTCTAGAATATCATCCATAATAATACTAAAAATTGTTGTAAAAATTGGAATAATTTTTGAAGTGTGCATAGCTCTACAACTGTATATAGCATTTAATTATGTTCTTATTTTATAGCATCCCATTCATAATTTGCAATAAATAGGTAATAAAGTGACATTGAGTTTTATTCAGACTTTTTGTTTATTCGTTCAATCGCTTCCGACTCTTCGTGACTTCATAGACCAGCCCACGCCAGAGCTTCCTGTCAGTTGTCGCCACCCCCAGCTCCCCCAGGGACGAGTCCGTCACCTCTAGAATATCATCTATCCATCTTGCCCTTGGTCGGCCCCTCTTCCTTTTGCCTTCCACTCTCCCTAGCATCAGCATCTTCTCCAGGGTGTCCTGTCTTCTCATTATGTGGCCAAAGTATTTCAGTTTTGCCTTTAATATCATTCCCTCAAGAGAGCAGTCTGGCTTTATTTCCTGGAGTATGGACTGGTTTGATCTTCTTGCGGTCCAAGGCACTCTCAGAATTTTCCTCCAACACCACAGTTCCAAAGCATCTATCTTCCTTCTCTCAGCCTTCCTTATGGTCCAGCTCTCACAGCCATATGTTACTATGGGGAACACCATTGCTTTAACTATGCGGACCTTTGTTGTCAGTGTGATGTCTCTGCTCTTAACTATTTTATCGAGATTTGTCATTGCTCTTCTCCCAAGGATTAAACGTCTTCTGATTTCCTGGCTGCAGTCAGCATCTGCAGTAATCTTTGCACCTAGAAATACAAAGTCTTTCACTGCTTCTACATTTTCTCCCTCTATTTGCCAGTTATCAATCAAGCTGGTTGCCATAATCTTGGTTTTTTTGAGGTTTAGCTGCAAGCCAGCTTTTGCACTTTCTTCTTTCACCTTCATCATAAGGCTCCTCAGTTCCTCTTCGCTTTCAGCCATCAAAGTGGTATCATCTGCATATCTGAGATTGTTAATGTTTCTTCCAGAGATTTTAACTCCAGCCTTGGATTCCTCAAGCCCAGCATGTTGCATGATGTGTTCTGCATACAAGGTGAATAGGTAGGGTGAGAGTATACAGCCCTGCTGTACTCCTTTCCCAATCTTAAACCAGTCCATTGTTCCGTGGTCTGTTCTTACTGTCGCTACCTGGTCGTTATACAGATTCTTCAGGAGGCAGACAAGATGACTTGGTATCCCCATACCACTAAGAACTTGCCACAATTTGTTATGGTCCATACAGTCAAAGGCTTTAGAATAGTCAATAAAACAGAAATGGATGTTTTTCTGAAACTCCCTGGCTTTTTCCATTATCCAGTGGATATTGGCAATTTGGTCCCTAGTTCCTCTGCCTTTTCTAAACCCAGCTTGTACATCTGGCAGTTCTCGCTCCATGAATTACTGAAGTCTACCTTGCAGGATCTTGAGCATGTGAAATGAGTGCCACTGTTTGATAGTTTGAACATTCTTTAGTGTTTCCCTTTTTTGGTATGTTGATTTTTCCAATCTGATGGCCATTCTTGTGTTTTCCAAATTTGCTGGCATATAGCATGCATTACCTTGACACCATCATCTCGCAAGATTTTGAACAGTTCAGCTGGGATGCCGTCGTCTCCTGCTGCCTTGTTATTAGCAATGCTTCTTAAGGCCCATTCAACCTCACTCTTCAGGATGTCTGGCTCTAGCTCACTGACCACACCGTCAAAGCTATCCCCGATATTGTCATCCTATAATACAGGTCTTCCGTATTTTCTCGCCACCTTTTCTTGATCTCTTCTTCTTCTGTTAGGCCATCTTTGTTTTTGATCATACCCATTTTTGCCTGGAATTTACCTCCGATGTTTCTAATTTTCTGGAAGAGGTCTCTTGTCCTTCCTATTCTATTGTCTTCTTCCACTTACGTGCATTGCTTGTTTAAAATAATTCCTTGTCTCTGGAATTTTGCATTTAAGTGGGCATATCTCCCCCTATCGCTGTTGCCTTTTGCTTTCCTTCTTTCTTGGCCTACTTCTATTGTCTCAGCAGACAGCCATTTTGCCTTCTTGGTTTTTTCTTTCTTTGGGATGTATTTTGTTGCTGCCTCCTAAGGTTGCCAAAATGGCACCCTCAATTAGCAGTCATCCAAGACTTGTTAGGTTGAGACAAAGTTGCTCCCATTACAATGGCCACTGTTGTAAGGACCATCAGGATCACTTTGGAGAACTACATAGATATATCTATCAACAGATTCAAAAGAATAGTCAGGACTAGCTTGTGCAGTTGATTCCAATTTATTTAAACATGGCTAGCAAGGATATATTTTTCTGACACACACACACACACACACACACAGACATCAAATGAATCAAATCAAATGCTATAAATTTCAAGTTACCATTGGTCTGGGATGGTCTGAGGATTCCTGCCCTGGGGAGGGGGTTCGAGGAGAAGACTTCCAAGGTCCCTTCCAAACCTAGGATTCCATTTACCATACAGGTAGTCCTTGCTTAGCTTGTTCAGTGACCATTCGAAATTACAATGACACTGAACAAATAGACTTACAGCCGGTCCTCAAAGTTGCAGCCATTGCAGCATCCCGTGGTCACATGATCACTGTTTGTGACCTTCACTGCTGGCTTCTGACAAGCAAAGTCAATGGAAAAGCCTGCAGGAAGCTGCAAACCACAGTCATGTGATGTCATGCTTAACAACTGTGTGTGATTCACTTAACAACCACAACCAGAACTGCCAGAACTGCCATTGTAAGTCAGCACAGTCACATGATTTTTCGTTTTACAACTGCATCACTAAGTGACAGAGTTCCTAGTCCCAATAACGGTCGTTAACTGAGGACTACCTGTATTAACTTGAAATCTTCAACAAAACAAGTCTGATTTCTCGTTATACAATAATTTTATTGCAGTTGAATGCTTAAATTCTTAAGATATTTGTTAAAACTTCCTTTTATATGTGGTTACATTGTAGGAGCATTATGTTATGACAATATGTAGCAACATTATGTCACATTATTAGAATATAATAAATTGTAATTATTCACTCTTATTCAGTAAAAATAAATAATGATTTCTTGTTATATATGCCAACCTATGTATGGAAAACTTTACACTTAAGCCAGAATGTTTTGGATATAAAATGGTAGCAATGTTTACTTTCAATTTTAATATGGCTGTGACCAGGCTTTAAAGGTACATGTATATTTAAAAGTAACCAGTAGATGTCCCCAATATCCACTGATATTAATTATCTGCACCTTAAAATTATATACAAGCTAATGGGAATATAAAGACATTTGTCAAACTTTCTTTGGCAATCTGTACTCAACTTTGGTTCCAACTATAATACCAACTCTAGTGAATTATTAAAACACTTTACACTGCTAAAATGATTATGAAATAATTCATGCAACTTAGTTTAAAAAACAAACATATAAATTTAACTCCTATAAAAGAGATAACGTATTTTACTTGATTTTTAAAAAAAATACTGAAAATCACATTATGTTCATAACTGCCAGAGATGGGATGGGAATACTTTATGAAGTTTGACAGGTATGAGAAACAAAGTAATTCAAAGTAAAATAACAAGCTATGGATTAAAGAGATATATCAAATGCTGTGACATTACCATACTTGTGTTTGGAAAAAAAGTAGATCATAAAATAATTACAAATGAATTCTTATTAACGAAAGTGATTTTAGTTTAGAAAGTTGAGAGGGAATTCGAGGGAAGTCCAAGTATCCTTTATAATGTGCAGAGTGTTCCTTGGCAAGGCAAGGGGCTTTGCTGGCCCAATGATTTACTCTTTTCAGCACTGCAGTGTGTCTGGAAGCAGACAGCCTGTGCAGTGCACTGGAGGTGGTTTGCAGGATGGGATTTACTCATTTGCCAAAACAGAAATGTCCAACCATTACACTGACATTGACCTGGGATAGCACTGCCAGATGTCTTTGGGGACTTCTTCCTTCTCTCTGCTCCTGCCTTTTCTTTCATGTGCAAATTCTTCCTTTTATTTCATTTTGCAGCTAAACACAGTGCTGCCTCCAACATACCAGGATGTTCAATAACCATGTTCATCTTTAAACCATGGTTTGCAACATGGGTCTCTCCGCACTGATTTAAGATCTGTCTTCAAAGCACTTACGTTTTTTTTCTTTTGTAATTTATAATATGACTTTAAAGATTATTATTTTTGCATTATCAGTATATCACTATTATGCTTTTGTTGTTGTTTACTGTTCACTGCCATGAACAGTAAGAAACTGTTGTTACTTGGAAACTGGTACTATATAAAAATAAATAAGTAAGAAATAAAACTGAAAACTGCTTCTTTCACCTCCTTTGGTGAAAATGGTCATTGAGAAGGAACAGTACCCTATGATTAAATGAAAGGGAAGGAAGAATTTGTGCAACAAGGGAAGGAGAAATGCAGGAAGTCCCTCTCATAGTGTAAATACTGAATGGGTACACTCTTAGGTTTGAAAAAATAAAATTTATTTACTCAGACATTCAGCTTATAACCTTTCATTAATGCAAAAAGTAAAAGAATGGAAGATGCCTGTTACACAGTGTTACTTACCAACACAATCTTTTTTATTCCAGTGTAATTTTTTTCCAGACGGACATAAACATTCATAAGTTCCCACGGTATTAAAGCATCCATAATCACAGCTTCCATTGTTGATGCTACATTCATCTATATCTAAAGATATATTTAAAGTAAACAGCATTGCCTTGTAAGGGTTTGTTTTCATTTGCATAAACAATATTCAAAAGTACTACATTATATTTTAATATACAATAATAAATACGAAATGCAAGTTTTTGGATCAATGTTCACTGCTCCAAAAAAACGAAGCAAAGTTCTCCACAACTGGTATTTGGGTAGGAGACAACCTGGAAATCCCTGAGGTATAGACTAGATTGCAAAGCAAAAGCCCCCAAAAACCTCACCCCAGAAGAAAGCAATGGCCAAGCCCTTCTACAGTATATTTTTGCCAAGAAAGTTGCAAAGATACTTCGGAGACTTTTACTTCAGCAAGATACCTGCAGGTATTTCTTTACAGATGCCTCCTATCCTGTGCTATCTTTGCCTTGGCAAAATCGGTTTCATCATTTGGTTAACATTTATATGTTGTCTCTATGGCAATTTAGATTAGTCTGAAACTATTATGAGTGTCGTATGTCCCCTTAAAGAATTAAAACTCTTTATACTGTAATTCTCTTCGGCCCATCCATTAAGATCTGGAAGACAGGCTCCCTCTGGATCTTCAGGGCCCACACAGGTGGCCTTCGCAGTTGCTGACCCCTTCTTCTCGAATATCGTCATCCTGGAAATCAGATTGGCCTTGACTCTCCTGAGTTTTCAAAAAAAGCTGTGGAAGACCTGGCTTTTCCAGCACGCTTTGGGGGCTGGAGATGCTGTCTTTGATTACTCCCACAGAGCGGGACTGCTGTTTAAGTTGGGGAGGACTGGACCTTTGATTAATAAATAATAGGCCCAGCAAATAAGTAAAATCCTTTGTGAGGCTGCTGAGCTGAAGTTTTTGAATACATCAAAAAGTTTTAGGCAATCTCAGAAGGCCATAACAAACACAATAGAGTTTTAACACATTATAACTGTTAACACATTATTAATAATTGAGTTATTAATAAATATAATAAAGGTGGGATAAACAAACAAACAAATAAATATATGGTAACCTACTCGTAAACTGTCTCTCATGTAACCTGCATCTGTCTAACCAAACTGCCTTCCCCTTCTTCCCCCCTCTCTATGCCTCTGATGAAGAGAGCTGTAACTCATGCAAGTTTATGCCTTTTTAAAAAATGTGTTAGTCCTTCTGATTTTTTGTGAACTCCAATAATTCTTCATTAGAAATTCAAGCTCTTTTGGATAAAAGTCATGAGAGTTAGACAGCCCTCAGCCTAGCCTAACATGACAGCATCACTGTGGGTCTCCTCCTGACATAGAAATGTGATGCATCTTGGCTGCTCTTTTGTCATTCCCTTTTTTCTGGGCTCCTCTGCTGACTAATTTCTGGGATCAACAAGCATATCTCTGAGTTGAAATTTATTGTTAACGCTGTTGCATGAGTTACGTAATTTAGTGAGAATAACTAACTTGTTCATAGATATTTATTTATAGAATATGAATAGTTTTGAAAAAGAGATTGGATTTTCAGTTACGCAGAAAGCAAACAGCTCTGAAGTTTATTCTGTGGAAAAAAATGATTAATTAAAATGGTAAATGGAAACTAAACTAACGATTAGCAGGGCTGTGCGGCACTTTGCCTCTGAAGGGAAAATTTGCCTTGAAGCGCGTGTGGGTGTGCAGTTAGCTGCTGCCAGCCACTCCTTTAACTGAAAGTATCTCTTCCCGGGGTTGTGGCAGCCGTACAATCCGGGCTGCTTGAAGAACGGCTCTGCTCTTCAAAGCACCTTTTTCCTTTTGAATCTGAATCACAGCATTATTAATTACCACTCTAATAGCCATTTACGTTTTGTAAACAATCTTTTTATGAGCAATTGACAAAACATTAAAATGCTGAATAACTAAGATGAAGAAGTCAAGCAAATATGAATAACATTTTATCATTTTTGCAATTATATTCTCTTTTGTCTTTACAGTATTATTAGAGTTTAATTTTCTATATTAAGATTGCATATTTTTAAAATCCATCCCTCTTGTTAATGCAATTCTGACAATATTGCTTTATCAAAGAATTTCATGCAAAAGATATAAAAAAGAGTCAGCCTTCCAACCTCCACAATGTGTCATTCCATATAACGTATAACCTTTGTGACACAGGCATTCAAAACTTCCAGGATAGTTGATACAGATGTGGTCGCAGGTCCTTTCGAATGAACATTCATCTATATCTTGATTTAAAGAAAGGGAGAGGGGAAATATTATGAGAAGTTGTATATTTAACCAAAACACATATTGAAATTATCCATGTTTCTTAATAGCCTGTCATAAATCATGGTTAACAGCTGTCAAGCTATGAACAAAATATACATGCTTTGATTTTCTGCAAGCAGAACCTATGTGCTTCCCACATGGAACAAATTCTCCACATGCAATAGCATACATTTCTCTATTTTCTTTCCCAGACATTATCTCCATTAAAAAGTCACCTAAGGCAGCCGCTGAGTAAATAGAAAGAGGACTGAACTAGTGTTTAAACTATGGGTTGAAATGTCTTATTCTGCTGTGATGTTCATTTTGACCACAGAGAGTCACCACTGAATCTCTATCCTGTCTCACACTAGAAATGAACTTTGCAATCTGGGATTTCAGTTTCATTAAATTTATTTTTTGCTGGCTTACAAGATAATAGCCCGCACAAAGATAATAGTTGCCCTTTTAAAAAACCATGATGTTTACAATTGTATATAATGTTCTTTTTCTAAAATGTTTCACATCCATTCTCATTCTGATTTGAGAACAGAATTCCTGAGATACTTAAACCAACAGATAATCTGAATGAATATATTATTATGTGTTTATCTCCCCCTTGGGGAGATTCCATATCCTCTTTGGGAAGTACTTTTCAATCTGAATTGAAATGTTCTGAGCAAAGAAAGTGCCATTTGAAAATATGAAAAAAACTCAGATTTGAATTTTATAAAAATTGATGAAGTCACAGATGAGCAATTTAAGGACTGTGGTGGCTCAGATCCCCCAAACCTCTGTTCTGTGGCCTTCAGACCAAAGAAAATAGGAAAAATGGTTTCTTGGCACTTTTTTCTCATCATGCTTAACTGTGTTCATTTTTAGACAATTTTTTCCCCAAATCTAGTGAGGGGAAAAAGAAAAAAGAAAATCTTGGCTTTGCCCACCTGTGACTTGTATCACTGGCCAGCCATCTGTACCTTCTCCCCACAAATGTCAGGTGCACTGAAAGACAGCCTGATGCTAATAGCAATATGTATTATTCAATCTCTATTTCTAAACAGAATGCCCAAAACATATGAGAAGAACTGGTTGTTAACTGTTTCTTTGAGAGGCCATCTGTGAATTTATGCATATGTGATCTATACCTGTATGAATCCCCATTCAGATGAGGGTTTTTCTTTCTAACATATATTTTTCAAGATTCTGTGGTGGCCTATTAGAAGTCAGTGCCACTCCAGATGGAGTTGGCAGGATTTAACTTCTCCCCTTCCTACCCCCTCCAATTCCCATATGGCTGCAGGACCATGGGAAGCAAAATGGAGAGCAAGATGGAGTTCCTAGAGAGGCCCATTTTTGTGGGGCTACCCTAGGACTTTTTCTCTGATCTTGGAGCAGGAGGAAGAGGTCAGCCCTCCCTCAATCCTATTCACACAACACAGTTGATGGGGGAGAGGGGATTAGTGTGGGTCTGAAACAGTTTGGGCAGTTTGGGATAAAAATTAACACCCCATCCTCCTGCTGCTTTGGTTTTGGTGTCCACATAATATTCCCCTGTGTACTTTCATTCTTATCCTGAGAATATTAAAGAACCATGACATAAAAACAATCAAAAGGCATTTTATGTACTCAGAAACAATCCTCCTTATCTAGGCAATTGGCTGACCATCCTGTCTTTCTTTCCCTTCCTTTTAGACCTTAAATGCCTAAAAACTTTAAACATAAACTCTTTTCTTTAACTCTTAGTAAAACCTGCTGATAGGCTATGCCCAAACCTCTGCATTTTCTGCAATCTTTCTGTACAGACTCCCCAGCCTGTTGTGGAATTCAGCACTGGGGATAGAAAAGAGAAAGCTATTTCCATCCCTTATTCTACAGAAAAGGAAGCTTATTATGAGATAAAGGACTCTAGAATTTAACCAGGATACATGCGTTCAGTCAGCTGCTGATTTCAACCATTAATCTGATTCAGGCAGGAAGTGGATTGTCACTTGCACAAAGTTGAGGTGTATCCTCTCTTTCTTAGCCCTATTCACTATGTGCAAGCAAAGGTTGCAACTAGGATGAGAGGAGTACTTCGCACAAATCCCCAAACTAATGTTTGGCAGTTAACTTTGGCTTGTATTTTTGCTTATTTGGAGGGAAATGAAATTGAGTGACATGTCTTTTCTGATACAGAAAATAAAGAGCCTAGAGTGAAAAGAGGTGAGGCTCAAATATTACATGAAGCTTAAATGTGGTTTCATAGAATCTCAGAGGTCATCCAGTCTACCCTTTTTTGGGGACAGCATCTACTAAAGCATTTGGACAGATGACGTTTTGGTCTCTTTTGCCTTCTTTCTTTTTTACTATACAGGATTATACATTTTTAGGAACTCGAAAGCACATTACCCTGAATCAGCTGAATCAAGGGATCACCTTAACATCTATTTGGATTTCTTTTTATTGTTAACATGACTGTTTTTGCTGATTTTTAAGGAGAAATTGATCTTGTCTTCACATTAGAAAGCAACAGCTTTATGTGGAAATACTTCAGGGGAGTGCTCGTGCAAAACTTCTTATCTCTGAATAATTGTTTTAATGCTTTTAACAATTTTTTTAAACAAACAAGGTAACACAAAGTAAGGAATAAGCAGTTGTTCATTATTAAAGACCTGAAGCTACAACTTCTATCCATACCAAAATGTCCCCAAGGTCCATCCTCCTGAGAATCCTAAATCTTCCCCCAGGTGTGGGAACAAAAAGACACAGGTGGGTATCGTAAGTACTGTGTTACAGACACATAGGCATAGGAGCTTTCAGGAACCTTTCCTTTCACTGTTCATATCTGATTTCTCTCAGTACTGACTCTCTTTGCTAATGTTCTTCGTTGAGACTCAAAAATTCTCAAGAGGGAGAATTAACATGGTCATTCTGTACCTGGAATTTGCATTTATTCAGACAAGCATTTGGGGTATTTGCTACAATTACATTTATTTATTTATTTATCAAATTTGTCACCACCCATCTCCTCCCACCAGAGGGACTCTGGGCAGCTTACAACAAAGGTAGTCAATTAAAACAGTAAATATAGAACAGAAATATAATACATAAAAATATAAATACCATTAATAAATAGATATAAAGAGTAAAATCCTAGTGGCAAGATCTAATTCAGTCCATGTGTGGGAGGAGCGCTTTAGGGTGCCACCCATCCCCACACGGAGCTACTGCCTTCTCCGCCCCAAGCAAGATGGCAGAGCCAAAACTTCAGGTTCCTCCGGAAGGCCAGGAACGATGGGGCTAACCTCACCTCCGGGAGCAGTGTGTTCCACAGGGCGGGCGCCACTGTAGAGAAGGCCTGCTTCCTGGACCCCACCAAATGAAATTCTCTTGCAGACGGGGTCTGCAACATGCTCTCTCTGCATGATCGGGTGGGACGGGTTGATGTAATGGGGAAGAGGTGGTCCCTCAGGTAGCCTGGCTCCATGCCATGTAGGGCTTTAAAGGTGACAACCAACACCTTGAATTGGACCCAGAAGCAGACTGGTACTCAATGCAGCTCGCATAGTAGAGGTGTTATGTATGCCAATCTAGTGGTACCAAAAATAACCCATGCAGCTGCGTTCTGGATCAGGTGTAGCTTCCAGATACTCTCCAAGAGTAGCCCCATGTAGAGTGCATTGCAATGGTCTATGTGGGAAATAACAAGGGCATGAGTGACTGTTCGAAGGGCTGCCCGATCCAGGAAAGGGCGTAGCTGGCACACAACACAAAGCTGCGCAAAGGCCCTCCTGGCTCTGACTGCCACCTGGTCTTCGAGCAGGAGCCATGAGTCCAGGAGGACCCCCAGATTCCACACTGGGTCTGTCTGGGGCAGTGCAACCCCATCCAGAGCCAAAGATGACAAAGTCCTGGATATGGAAGAGCCATAACCCACAGCCACTCCATCTTACCAGGGTTCATCTGAAGCCTGTTGTTCCCCATCCAGACCCTCCTGTGCTGCTTGCTGTTTTATAAAGCTGTGGATTATGCTGTTGTCTAATGTGTTTGGGACATGTTCTTGTTTGTGCTGTGCTCTCCTATATTTGATTAGAGTTTTAAGCATACTTATTGTATATGCTTAGAGAGACAAAATATAAATGTTTTAAAGAAGCAAAATGTTTAGCAATCACTCTGGGAGAGTCATCATTCATGAGAGATTTCAGAGTTCTGTCTGCTCAAATCATTTTCCCCTCCCCATTTTTTAACCTCAGTTTTTTAGTATGTAATATTTCCATGCTCTTTAAACAATTCAAATTATAGCCTATTTCACAGCATATAAATAATGTTGGGGATCAGAGATACCAAGCTTTGAAAATTTTTTCTCAATAAATAAATGAGCAAGTATAATGTTTTTGACTCATTTATTTATTTATTATTCAAATTTCTATTACCACCCATCTTCCCCCAAAAAGGGTCCTCTTATTTTACTTTTAGGTCTTGTGTGGAGTACAGGCCACGTTTTAGGTCATATTTATGCAGAAATGTTGGAAATTCCAAACGGTTCACCAACTTTTAAGCACCCCTGTAGATGGGACCTAGAGGAAAGGGCTTCCCTTCTGACCCCATCCTAAACTTCATGAAGCCTCCTGGATGCAATCTGGGGGTATCCTAAGCACCTCTCCTTAGCTAGAGAGGTCTGTTTCCTGGCATAAGCTAAAGTTGAAAGATGGCAGTCATACCAGGTAACCTAATTCTCAGACCTTCAGCTGAGGTCTTGGTTTCTATAACATTCTATAAATGCTCTTGGTTTCTACAATGGTTAGAGTCATTATCAAGTTTTTTGTCATCACATAAAATCTTTTACTGCCATTTGGCAAAGAAGAGACTAGGGTTTTAGATAACTGGTCAATGACAGCAAGCTTGGTACTTCTTTTTAGGAAGAGAAATATATTGCAAGAAAAGTGGCAGCTGTCCTGTTCAGACTATGAGGCAGCCAGACAGGGTTATTATTAAAACCACTCTTTATTAATACAACTATTAAGTCCTTGTGATCAATGAGGTGGGCTGGTTCTGATCAAGCACCTATTCCCCTCTGCAGCCAATTGGGCTGCCTTCTCCTTTGTGTGCTTTTCTGCATGCCTTTCCTGTGCGCTGATTAGAGGATTCAAATCCTCCTCCGAAGACTGGCCAATCAGAGTCTGTAACTTCTCCCATGCTGCTGAATCACTTCTGGGTTTTGCTTTCCTGATTTCTGCCTGGTAAGTTTCCGTTTCCCCTTCTGACTCAGAAAGAGTTTCGTTTTCTGAGTCAGAAGCCGGCTGAAACCTCACAACAGCTTCGTGTGAGCTTCCTCATGTGGATGAACTTCAGTGGGGAGCTAAAAAAGCTACTTCTGGGAGAAAAATAGATTTTCATTTTCCATATCTGTTCATCTAAGTTATGAGCCCTGAAGCTCATTTATTGAAACTTCCAAAATTTCCAGTTACAGCAACACCCATTAAGCTGGTGGCTTGGAAAAGCAGATGCTTGCCTGCCTGTGGACTGAAAGTTCAAACTACAAAACAACCATCAGATAGTAATGATTTTGGGCCAGTCCTGGTTTGGATCTCCTACCTCTGTCTAAAAACTGAAAGGCTATGTGTTTATGCCCTTAATTCCTCCATTTAGTATCTTAAGTTCTACTGATGATTCAGTGCTTACTCTGTTAAGCAAACAGCTTTGTGAGATGGAGGAAAACAAAAAAGAATAAAAGTCAGTCTGGACTTTTGGATAGCCTTGTCACAAACAGCCAGCAATGGGCATCTGTTAGTAGAAACTTTTCAGTAGAGTCACAGCTAACATTTTCTGGGCCCAAAGCAGAGGCAAAAGGAACCAGTGTTCCGCCACTGTCATTCCTTATGGAAATCCATCTCAAAGACCAAGGCGCACCTGTCCAAAGGAGTGACAAGGACAGCTTGGGGTGGTGAAGCAATGCCCCGTTCCATTGCTTGCTGGTCTTACTGCTCACTGTGTGGGCTCTTCTCAACTCCCCTCATGTGCCCAAAGAATCCTATGAGGCTATAGCTGCCATCCTACCCTTGTTACAGCCCTTCCTTCTGTTGACATTGCAGTTATAAAGAGGTCTATGCATCTCAACAGGCAGTGGCACCTGTCCAACCCTGGTTGATCTCAAAAGCTAGGCAGGGTCAGTCCTGGTGAGTACTGCTCACCAGGAGTCTGCTGCAAAATACCAAGGCTGTTGGTTAGATAGAGAAGTAAAAAAAATATTCTGGAAGATAATGGCAAACCACTTCCATCAGAGGCATCCATAGACTCATAGGCTTTCATCAAAATACTGAAAGCAATGTTGCATTGCCTTAATGCAAGCTCAGCCCCTTTTTTATGTGGGTGCAATGTCACAAAGCACATTCAAAAAGGTTGGAGCTTTCATCATGACAGCACAAGGTTGGCTTATTCCCAGGCAAAGAATATAGAATTACAATATCTGAATTATTCAGTTCAGTTGGATTGTCTTATCTTTGGGTTTGTTCAGCAAATAGCAAAAGGTACCCCTTTCTTCTCTGATTAGCTGAGGAGACTTAGCCGGCAGTCCGAAGACAGGATCTTCAAAGCCCGTTCTATTTGTTTGCTGC
Organism: Candoia aspera; assembly: GCF_035149785.1. Classification (NCBI taxonomy): domain Eukaryota; kingdom Metazoa; phylum Chordata; class Lepidosauria; order Squamata; family Candoiidae; genus Candoia; species Candoia aspera. The sequence goes on from NC_086159.1 coordinate 79,369,973, forward strand.
AGTAGTCAATACAAAGAAGAGGAAGACTGGTGTAGACCAGAGACATGTTGCATAAGGAGATACATAAATTACCAGCAACGTCAGCTAGGTCTGCCAGGAGGGGGTGCCTGGAGCCACTGGAAAGAATGGGGCGGTTTACAAGGAAGTCAAGCAATGACTCTATAAAAGTAACAAGGCTGGCAGTTAAAAGACACTCAGATCCCTCTGTCCCATCCAGCCCTGCCAATGCTCACTTCTATCAAAAAAAAAAAAGGCTGGGAGAAAAATGACACTTGGAATGGGAGGCTGGTTTTCAAAATCACCCACTATGCATACTGTATCTGATCCAGAACAATTCATTGCTTAAGCTACAGCTACAGATGGTGCCACCTCTGTGCCTAACACTTTATGGGCTTATTCAGCCACGCTCTAAGTACTTGTTGCAGAAAACTCTGGTGCCTGACAAGATACTATAAAGTCATACCTTGCACTTTTCTCCATGCTATGATTAGAAGCAGTCTTTCCAAGAAACCTGTCATAAAGTTTCAAACTTTCTGTTTTTCCTAAAGCCTGACGGAATGGTAAAGCCCTTGGATCTTAAAGGTTCTAAAGTTCCACAAACTGCAAGGACTCATTATGAATCCCCAGGCCTAGGGAACAAGTTAGGATCTGAAGAAAAAGAAAATCCTGTGAAGGAACATGGAAAAGGTGCCACTCTGCTGGTGCATCTTTCTTTCATTAGCATCAGCCAATTGTGTACTGTATACCAAAATGATAAGTGCAAACTTTTTTTCACATTATTTTCTGATTCCTTCCTCCTTCCTAAATTTTATGTGGTAGTGGTGACAATGACACAATATTATCCACCTCATAGTCAAGCTTAAAACCAGTCTTCCCTATGGGGTGCTTGAAGGCGTTGCAAAGAATAGGAAAATCATCGTTAATAAGAATAACAAGTTTCTGCAGTGAAAGTTTCTAATGGTTCCAGATATACTAATTTAAAGAAGGAAGAAATTGTGCTGAAATCCAATCTCCCTCCCTCCTCTATTCCAGATTTTTACAGGTTCTAGATTCTCGGTGAGTGTATCTAACAATGAATTGCTCAGAAGGTTAGCCAAAAAGAATATTTTTATTAAAGGTTGTTTATTAAAATTATTAAAAGGTTGGCTGCTTTTCTGTTTACAAAAGCTTTCCAGTTTTCTTCAATTTTGATAAAATGATTCATTCTATCTGATGCCTGCAGGTTGTGACAGTGCCTGGCTGATCTTACCTGGATTCAAAAACTAAGCAGATCTATTTAGTACTTGGGTGGGAGACCACCAGGAATTCTTGAGCTCTAGCCTGCATTAGGAAATTAAAACACACACACACACAGAGACACACACATTCTGCCAGAAGGTATGGGCAAACCACTTCTGTACTATTGCAAAGAAAATCCCAAGGATTGAACTAGATAACGTCTAAGATACCTTCCAGTTAATAATAATTTGTTCCCAACATTTTCTATGTTTTTGCAATATTGACCAAATGGTTGCTCCACACTCACTTATGAAACAGTAATTGCAGTATTTTACTTCTTATGATCTGATGGAGTTTTTAAAGGTTAATAAAAGAACTCCAAGCAGCTAACAGCAATCGTGAAAAGTAGAAGGGTGAACCCAAAAAGAACTTGCACATTAAGCTTAATTACATTCAGAAATAAGTTCAGTCTTCACACTGTAGTTAGATGAAGAAAAATAGAGATAGCTTACTTTTATTCAGTAGATCTGGATACAGGTAGATTCATAGTAGAAAGTACTTAATTATCTCTGGTTCATTGTAGACACTTTCTATGTGGAATAGAAAGTGTGCGTGCAGGCGAGATATTAAAGGACGAGGCCTGCATTATGCAGCCCTCCTGCCTGCATGTCTTGTCATGAGTGAGGATGGTGAGCAGGGGGCTCCCATCCAGGCTGTAAAGAGCATGCGTAGTACTGAGGAATTAAGCAGCCATTCAAAGAGACACAGATCAGGCCCGCCTTAGCCTTTGGGGTTTATATGTCTGGGTTTTTCCCATGCCTATTCAGTTTGTTAGGATTCTGTTTATGTAGCAGTAATAAACATTAGAGAACTACTCCTCATCTCAGCGTGCGTCTCACTGTTAGGACATGTCTGCCGATGAGGTAATGGAGACTGTGAATCCCCCAGACTCAAGAAGAAGGAGGAAGAGGAAATCAGGTGACCCACGTGACATCCCAAAAGCACAATAGAGACACACCTACCAGATAAACCCTCTTACTATGCTTGTGAGACAATGCTGAGTTGACCCCTGATAATTCCAACATGATCTGCATATCAACCTTCCCTAAAGAAGTTCAGGATGGCATAGTCTGATCCTCCCATTTTTTTTGTCTCAAGATTCCTGGGAAGTAGGTTAAGTTGATAGTTAACATGCCCAGCTTAATAATGTAGCAAAAGTGGCAGAATGGTCAAATACTACTCTGATTCCAAGCAAAGGTCAAATGCAAATATTGTCTGGAGAAAATAAGGGCTCTTGATGTGATAAAGCAGCATTTTCATTCCAATTTAAATTATTTTAGTAAAACATATTGCTACTTAAGTTTTGGTTTCAGATGTTGGATACAAAAATTGTTCCCAATTTTTAAAAATCAGTTCCATTTACATTTTTAGCTGCCAAAATGCCCAATCTGAGGAGCCTAAAAGAAACCGATACAACTTGTGCTGGATTTAGAAGATGTTTGCCTACATGCATCTGAAGTAACAGCTACTTATGTTTTATATTATTTCACAATCAATCAAACAAGCAAAGAAAGAAAACATTATATGATCTGCTGCTTCTTATTACCATGATTTTATATCTTTCACCTCAAACAAATCAAGACTTTTAAGACTAGAATTAACAAAGATACCCTTTTTTGGATTTTCTGATTTTAGTAGTGAAAAAAACAAAGGATCTAGTACCTTTACTCTACACTTGACAATATTTCAGACACATATTCTGTTTCATGAAACCAGTTTGTCAGTTTTGATGAACTTAGATGTTTTATTGTTTACCCTTAGCTATGTGAATAGTAAAATCCAAATGCAGCTAGCTAATCAAAGAATAAAGAATTTTTAGAGGAAATTGCTACTTTCAGGAAGAATGCCATTTCTGTTGGAAGTGATTTACCTAGAAGAACTGAGAACTAGTGTTAGAACTGTAAGTACAAAACACACTTATTAGCTATACTAATGAGGCTCATAATACTCAACTTTGGAAATTAGACCAAACATTCAAGTTGGAAACTTTTATAAGTGATGGTCATCAGCATACAAGAAAAAAACTAAATATCCATAGACAACAGTCCATTCTTATATGAAGAAAGAGGCATTAATCAGATTTAGCATGAGTAATATAATGCAGTTGTGATGAATCAAAGTGATTGTGGGCTGATCTGCATGACCAACTTGTACCAGCATGAGTGGGGGCCACTGACTGTTTCTGGAGGGCAGGAAGGCACAGTGTTCTCTTCTACTTGCCCCCAGCCTCCAGGAAGGGAACCTCTTCCTGTCTCTTTATGTTATGGTTCAAAAGTAGCATTTTCTGATCTGTGTCAGCTCAAACAGAGCTGTTGAATTCACCTGCTGTGCCAGCTGGATGCTGGTAAACACCTCCATCTAGTTGGTTACTGTGTGCTGTGGCAAGAATGCTTCCTCCCCTCCAGTCACTGGTCACTCCCCTCAACACCATTTTTTTTTCAAGTTGAACAGTGGAACAGTGGACCTGTCATTTTTCTTTTAGCAATAGAACAAAAGAACAATGAAATAATCTACCATTAAAAAAAACAGGTGAAATTGACGAGAATTCTGCCAATTTCCCCATTAGCAAAACTGACAAGAAAAATGGTGGAAATGTAGAATTCCCTTCCTCCCTCCCTCCTGTCCAGGAAGGGAATCCACCAATCAGGGCTGTGGTAAATTCAGCCCTAGCACAATGCAAGATCATTAAGGAAAGGGTTGAAATCCAAACAGGAATTTTTTAAGCTGCTTCATTTCTAGCTGGCTTATGCACAGGAGACAAGCAACTTAAGGCTGTGGTATAGAAAACCTTTAGACAAATTGAATGAGGAGGAGATAATTCAGGAACTGTCATTTGTTCAAAGAACAGCTGAGTAAGAGACCAGCTGTCTGCTGTCTGAACTGATCTAGAATGCCTCCCAGGGTGAACACAACAGCATATTGATCAGAAGAGTAGCCTTAGGATTCAACTTGGGACTGAAGGGGAAAAAAGGGATTTACTGAAAATGTTGAATTAGAATAATTTGGAAGAGCTGAAGAAGCTCACTCATAAAAATGTCAAGGACACAATCCTGGAACCTAACAGTAATACATTATTGTGTCCTTTTTTGCCTATTATCTCAGGTCACTGAATCTTGGTCTGTTCTACATTTACTATCCTGATTTACATCTGTTTTTTTCCCTTCTACTGTGGCAATATCTTCAGTATCTGTCCTTCCAATGAACAGTCAAGGAAATCAACCCTGACTGTTCATTGGAAGGACAGATACTGAAGCTGAAGCTCAAATACTCTGGCACCTAATGAGAAGAGCAGACTCACTGGAAAAGACCCTGATGCTGGGAAAGACTGAAGGCAAAAGGAGAAGGGGACGGCAGAGGGTGAGATGGTTAGATAGTATCACCGATGCAATGAACATGAATTTGAGTAAACTCTGGGAGACAGTGGAGGAAAGGAAGGCCTGGTCTTCCTACCATGGTGCTTCTGTATTGAAAGGATTTGCTGGTGACGTCACCATTGCCCGGGGGATACCTGAGGGAGCTCCTTTCATGTCCCTGTTATTTTCCCACCAAAGTGGTACCTATTCATCTACTTGCATTTGCATGCTTTCGAATTGCTAGGTTAGCATGAGCTGGGACAAATTGACGGGAGCTCACTCCACCATATGGCTCGCGCTCTCAGGTTTCGAACTGCCGAGCTGCTGACCTTAATGGTCCTCTGACTCAGTGTCTTAACCACTGAGCCACCACGGCCCCTTCTCATAACATAAATCGCTGTGATGGAATGTGTCCCTGAGGAGGGGTGGGTGATGTGATGGAGCTCTGAGCTCCATCACATCACCCCCCTCCTCAGGGACACATTCCATCACAATTGCATTGTATTAATTTCATAGCCATAAATCCCCACAGCTATGAAATCCAACGTCATATGAAGGAAGTCTGAAGTAGGAAACAGTGAAATTTGTGCAGGCACAATGACTTTTCCTTGATTTCTCAGTACTTTAATATAGTTATCCAAAGAAGCCCTTTCTGTTCGTATGTTCTAGTTTGCTGATAAGGAGAGGAGAGATAGTTTAGTCCTCATAAGGAAGGAGAGAAAGATGGGGCTGAAGATGCTGGCTTTAGAGGTGGGGGTCTTAAGAAATCATCAGAGGATTCTGAGCAGAAGGATGAAGGAGAATTGGAGTGTAAAGGCTGGCAACTAAAATGGACTTAGAAAGCTCTGAGTATTAAAGATTGATGGTTTTAATAAAAAAACAGAGTGGCTTGTGAAGCTTGAGTTGGATTGGGCAGGGTTTATTATTATACCTGTAGGGGCAAGTATATCAAAGGAGCTAATGGATAGGTGTCACACTGCATATTGTCTCATGACTCTCCCACCCTCCAGGCAATAACTGTGTATTCAGTCTAACCTCACTGGTTATCTTGGCTATTATCTTCACAACTGATCTGTAGGCTAGGGACACTGACTGGGCTTGGGTCTTCCTATGACTAACGCTTTGTCTATTACAATCAATTGGATTTTTCATGAAGCTGGAGCTAAACACCCACTCCCCCGATTGCTTGGATACATTAAAATGCACCAGGCATTTATTGAAGGGAATGTTGGTGTACAATCAGACCAGTTAGATTTCTCTTCAACAACATGATAATTCTTTTTCTGGAACAAATGATAATTATACTGTAATGACACTTAACAATTCACTTCCTATGCTAACACTGTTTTGCTGGAAGCTTTATAAAAAAATAATTGTAATGAGAACAATAACAAGCTTATATTAAGAAGAATATGAAATTACTTTGGTAACAATAATTTAATTACTGCCAGGCTGTGGTAATGAAATTCATATACTAACCTAATTTTACTTAATCCTGTTGTTAAATCTTATCAAGAAAATGTAAAGAGAGAATCATCACCAATGAATGAGGCAGCTTACAAATACTGGAAAATAATATACTATAATACATCGATTTGAAGAGACAGAAGTGTGATTTGGAAAACACAGAGAATGCAAGTGTCAGACAACTGCTGGCAAAATTCAGTTCTACAGCCAGGAACTGAGCCTGTTCCAAGCCTTAAATGTGCTATGAATTCACATATATCTCAGATCCCAGCACAAGGAACAGACCTAACCGTCCTAAGCATTTCATGCAAAGAATGCAAACAAACAGACTGGTTAAGAGAACTAGCAGGGTTCCAGAAGGCAAGCAAGATGGCAAGCCAGGTAAACTAATAGCAATATGGCCTGAGATGCTTCTCAAGCCATATTGGTATTAGTTTACCTGGCTTGCCATCTTGCTTGCCTTCTGGAACTCGGCTCAGAATATACAGTAATTGGGAAGTTAATGAGCACTCTTTGTGTGTGGCCATTCAGCCAGCTGTGAGTAATAGTCTAACCCTAACAGCAGTACCATCTAGCCTCCTAAGAAGCATATCCATGCCATTAAGGGGAATGCTGTATTACAAAGCACTATGTCTACAGCGTTCCCCTGATCTTCTAAGCTACTAACTTTATCAAAGAAGACAGCATGATTTGTTTGTGACAAACCCCTACTGACTCTTGTTAATTGCATAGCATGCCTATCCTATGTTCACAAATAAGCTGTTGGACATCTGTTTGAGGACATCACCTGACAATTCCCCAGGTCTTCCTTCTTTCCCTTTTTGAAGATGGGGATATTTATTTTTCCAGTCTTCTGTGACCTTGTCCATACTCCAGGAATTCTCTAGGATTGCTGGGAATGGTTCTGTGATCATTTCTACTACTTCCTTGCGTACCTTAGGATGTCACCCATCTGGCTCCAGAGACCCCCACTGATGATGTTACCCAGCCAGATAATGAAACGTCTGCAAGCCAACAGCCAAGCTCAGAGAGCATCAAGGACTCCACAGTTCAACCCTGAGCTACAGAGATTCTCTGTGCTGGTAGTGCAGGGTCTCCAATGGCCAGCTCAACAAAACTATTTTATAACTTTTCTTAACTCTTGCAAAGGAAATATTGGGGTAGTTATTACCAGGTTTGAAGAATACTGCACTGGATTGATTGAGGTTGGTGCCATCATGGACAGAGGGGGAAGGGGGCTTACCCCCTTCCATTTCTTTCTGCTCCTTTTTCACAGCTGCAAGTAGGATGAAAATTAAAATACCAAACTGAGACAGAGCTGTTACAGAAGTCCCATTTTTGTAGGGCTTCTCTTTCCCCTTTTTCTCTAGGACTTTGTTTTGGAGGAGAAGGGGCTATTCAGATGCCATTGCTAAATAGGTGAGTTAATAGCAATTCTGGGAAAAAAAGAAATTAGTTTTAATTTATTGAGTCTTCCTAAGCACTTTGTGGATCATTACTTCTTTAAATGTAATATTTGTACAGAACACAACTGAAATAATGATCTTGAGAATAATAAATAAATAAATAAATAAAGCCTTAAATATAAAGTTGGAACACTAAACTTTGTATTGACAACAAAAGGGATGGGAAACCAGTTGAATTAAAAAAGGATTGTTTCCTTCAGATTCAGACTAATAGTTATGAAATATTTCATTACTAGAAACATAAAAATTAAATTATCACATTATCCCATTGAATTCTTAACTAGTTGGCCAGAAATAATTCAAACCTTTTGTTACACTGCTCCACAGCATTTTGGTGACCTTTCCCTCTTCACTGCTGCAGACAATGCATGAAAAAGGAGGATTTATTATCTCCCATATAAATTAATAGTTTCTTTTGATTTTTACCGAGAAAACAAGGAGTTGCAGTGACATCAGTGTGTGGGAACAGTTCTTGCTCTCAATTCTGGTACTGGGGTATCAGTCCCCAGAATAAGTACCAGATTTGGCCTTCTTATAGACAATGCTCTTGATAAAGGTCCACTGAAAGTCATCAACAGGAGTCATTGTGTATTAGCAAGAAGGAAAACTACTGATTGTACTGTACTGAAAACTACTGAAAACTACCACTACTGATCTCATAGAAGATGGCATCAGTACTTCTCAACACATACATATCATACCAAATGGACATTTTAAAATTCTGCTGTCAATTAAAAACAAATTTTAATTCTTTTTAAAAAAAGAAGCTCATCTTTTCATCCTGCCAAGACTTACTGGTTGAAAACTGAACAGTGAGGGTGCATTACAACCATAAGAATTCTATACAGGAAAAGAAGCAGTACTATCTCTGCAGATTTTGTATGCCAAATCCGTAATTTGAAGTCCTACCTAAGTGAATGTGTGGAGAAGATTATTCCCAGTAGCTGCAATCCAAGTTGAATCCACTCAGCTAGGTACAAAAAAGTCCAATTCACATGCAAATGTCTATATGTTGGGTTCATACACACAGATGTGGAATCCTAGCACTACCGTATTTTTCAGTGCAGTTCATGGACTTTTCAGCGAATATCTTGAAATCCAAGCTGGGATGGCAGCCACTTGAAAGTCATGTGCAGAGCTATTTGATACTATCTTGCTCCCCTCTCCATATGAGGAGATTAAATTAAATCAAGGGTGGAGTATCATTGCCCCCTCCATGAGTAAAAGTGCAAGAGCGTTAATACTAGACTTCCCCCACATGACAACACTCACAACTAGAGAGGAAGATACATCACCCGGACAACTGGCCAACCAAGATACATCTGCAGGAGTGGTAGTGACATATAATATTGGTATCATGACTGTACCAAACAATGAAAAACTTCCAATAGAAATGAGTTTGCATTTCTGTTGCAAAATTTCTACTCAGCGCATTCAGATAGACATGAGCAATAGTTTAAGGGGAGCAGATTAGGGGATTGGAAGTTGAACAAAGATGATTTGGTTTACAACAAAGAGTATAAACTGCAAGAACAGAAAATACAGTAGATAAGGACAGAAAAAAGGAAAATAACAAGCAGCAGCAAGAAAATAAACTGAGGCTGGAATTCTATTGACTAATAACTATTATGGGACTTACACCAATTCTGAACTAGTTTTTGCTGGTATGACTGCTTACTTCATAGAAAACAGGAAGAACAAACAGGCACAGATATTTTTAAACTGCTTGAACTTCTGCAGTTTTATTTCATTAATATGGAATACATCAAAGCAGGGGTGAGTTAAAAACCTGTGTTGCCAGAAACTTTCCAACATTACCTGGAACCCCCCCCCCCATTTCTGTGGTCCCCCTTTCCCTTTTTCGGGGACAGAGTGAGCCCGGGGGACTGTGAAGCTCATCACACCCTCTGCTCTAGCGGAGCAACTCCAAGCCCAGCCACCAAGATTCTTTTTTCAAACAAGGGTTTGTGTGGGTTTAAATAAAATGAGTTTTTAACATCTTTTTGGATTTGGATGTAGCCCCCCCTCCCCAAACTTTGTAAAAGCGTCCTGCACCCTCTGTTGGGTGGTGCCTGCTGGATGCTTCCTCCTCGGCTTCAGAGGACTACAATAGTCTGACGTTGCTCACCAAATTTCCACCTAAGTCAAAGGGGTAAGTTCACTCATTCTCCTTTCTGCCAAATTCCACATCTCCATACCTTTTGCCTAATAAGATCCCAAAATATTTTCACATACAGCTAGGGAAATGAGAATCATAATTTTTTGGTTCAAAGTTCCAGGATGACTAATTCTTTGAGCCTTGTAATAAAAATACAACTCAGAAGATTTTCTAGTGAGAAGTGGAGTCTTCTCTTTCTGATGCTTCATCATCAACTCTTTCTCACCTCCTGTTCAAAAGGTGAGAATGAAAAGAAGTTGTTATTCTTAGACTTACTTTAGCCTGCACCACCCTTAATCACCTACTAACTGCATCAAATGCAAAGGGTTGACAAGAACCCTGATCTCTGAAGGGCTAGCTCTCTATAAGCAGGGTTTCACTTTCTCCGTGAGGTATCTGCATCTCTCCTTATGTTTGTTCTGTCTAGAGAACAAATCCATTTCAGTTATACATCAGTCTGTCATCTCTGGAAACAGCTGGCCAGAGGGAGAAGAAGTAGAAGTATCTAGGGGAACTAAATCAAACCTGAGAAGAAATGAAATGCAGTTCCAAAGTCTTTTTATTGTTGGAAAGGAACTATTGAGACAGATTGAAACGTTCATTTCTTCAAAAAGGTGTGAGGGGCACAAGATCTGGAAGACATAAGACTGGGAATAATATTAAATAATGGCATAAATAAGCATGGCAGCCTGGATCAGTGGCAGATGGGCAAAAGAAATGCACTGAGGCCTGAAATAGAAGTATTGCAGGTGGATTGTACTCTCTAAATTATTTGAATTATTTAGACTAATCATCCTGCTGTGGCTATGAAATTAATTTGTTTTCCAATGCATGTGAAGTTAGTTTTGTTTTATAGGTTACCTTGGGAAAGGTTGGTATTGAGAGGTGGCATACTTTTAAATAAATAGCTCTTTATATTCATGGAGCAATCCCAGGAAGGCTATACTACATGCCCTTTCTGGAGATTTTACATCTGTGCCCCATGTGCTTTGAGTCTGGAAACAGAATGTTATAAATTCAAGTATTATAAATGATATCAAATAGAATTGAAGTAAACAGTAGCATTTCACAGGACAAAAATCGAATATAATTTATCTGAACAATATACATTGTATTTTAAGAAGAATTCAATTAAAACCTTCTGATTCAGATATTGGGGGGATTAAAATGCCAAAAATAACTTGGAAGAAGTCTTTCAACAGCACTGAAAAATGTCTTGCCCCCTAGCTATTGGAAAAAGGAAAGCCCTCCAAAAAAACCTAATGCTCCTCTGTGGAGTCTTAGCAGGATGACCTGACTGGTTCAACAACTATCTGCTCTGCTTAGACACAATTCACATGATAAAATCTTCATGACACTTTTTTTTTGCATGAAAGCCATTTTGGAGAAAGAAAGAAATATTTCTTGCATGGAGAGATATTTTAAACAAATCATACAAAATAATTTAGCAGTCACTACCCACAGGCTTCATTGTATTTTAAAATAGGATCTGAGTTTCAGACCCAGCATTTTAGGTCTATTGAGTCTTGTCATTTTCTCTTTTATCATATGGGTTTAGCATCCATAGCTTCCTCATACTATCTTTAGGTCTATACGCACAAGTTTAAAAAACAACAACTGTTGTTCACTTGCTGAAAGGAGAAGGCTCCAGTTGCCAGTGTCACCTCCTCACTTGTAGTATTTTCATTTCTTGACTATTTCTTTCCCACCAATCCCTCAGTCCCCTATGTGTGGTCTATTGGTAACTGGTAATACTAATAGGACAAGCTGCAGATATGTTCAGCCCTGTTTTAATTTTCAGAACTGTTGCTGGTTGCTATGCGAGCCCTAGTGGTATACATGGAAAATAATACTGGCAGATAGCTGCAGCCAGTGCTTTCTCCTGAAGTGCGTCCAGATACCCACTGGAAAAAGACCATAAAGATATAGGGAGAGGAGAGCTGGGAGTATGTAGGTGGGTGGATGGCCAGACGTTTTGGTGGTGAAAAGCAAGGAAAAATCTGACATGTGTTGGGTGCATTTTAGTGAGTGTGTAAATGTGCGTGTGTAAACTTTGGTGTGGTTATGCCCAGCTGTAATTTTTTCCTAGTTTTGTTTGCATGTGCTGTTTTGCATTTCTGTATGTATGGCTTTGTTTGTTTTTCTGAGCATCACTAGTTTGGCATCTGTAAATGGGTATTTTGTTCTTGAGGGGAACATACATAAGATTTGACATTTATCCCTTGCTACCTATATTTGGCTGTCTAGTCAAAGGTCTTGTTCTCAGCCTGCTTTCCTTCAATATACTTTCCACAAAATGAATAATGGAGCATAACATAGGAGTTGTTTTGGCACTTCAACCTCAACTCTGCCTTATACTTTGGTTCTTTGATTAAGTTGTGTTTCAAAATCCTCACCAGCTGGCTTTCTGGGAAATGAATATTCAGTAAACTTCTGCATCTATCATGGCAGCAGTTGGGAAGAATGCTTACAATAGTCTCCAACTGCAGATACTTGAGGTTCCTAGCTTAACTGATTTTCTCAACCAAAATGTTGTTTTCTGTACAGTGTAGCACCAGGAAAATCCCTTTGGTTTACCTAATAACTCTCTTCATTGTTAGTAGCATAACAAGCCATCCAGAGATGAAGTAAGTTATTGATTTCACATAGTACAGCTCATGGAAAAAAACCCCTATCCTTATATAAGTAATTTTCATGGCAGACACCACTTAAGGTCCTACGACTTTTCGACTGGCACAATGTTTGCTGCCATTACTCATGTGCCAGTCCATGCTAAGTCAGCACTCTTCCCATAAGGGCCATCTTACTTTATACTGACTCCCCATGTCAAACCACACAGACTTCTTAGAGATGGGGGAAAGAACCAGTTGTTTTTTTGCTTGGGCCACTTTATTTTCTAAAGACTCTTCCTTCTGTTTCTTTTTATTTGACATTTCAAATAACATATACCATCAAACATTTGTCAAAGGGAGGGAACTGCAAAAATTCCAACCGCAACAGCATCAAGAAATCTTCTTCTAAATGAAATTATGGAATAATTCCTGTACCCAACTTCAGGTTGGGTTTGACTATTGTTTTAAGCAGATAGGAGTTTTGCTATTTTAGCTGGATACTGCATGCATTTTGCCTTCACAACAGAATTTGAGATTTATTCTAGAAAACAGTATTTATTTGGGAAAAAAAACTAGAGTATAACACTAGTTTTACTGCAATTTTTTGATGCCAAATAACTAAGGAGGTTTTGGTGGGCACTCACTGTCATCAGTATGTAAGAAGAAAGGAATTAAGATTTAATTTAAGCAATTACCTTGGCAGGTTCGTTCATCCGTTAGTAATTTGTAGCCCTTTTGGCAGCTGCATTCAAAGCTTCCCACCGTGTTCCTGCAGAAGTGGTCACAGCCACCATTGTTCACCAGACACTCATCTATATCTGTCAGAGACAGCAGGTGAAGAAACAGAACAAGGGATCAGTCCTGTACTTCTGAGAGAATGACCTAGGAATATTATATATCATCCTGAATTTTGGGGCACAGGAAAATTTCATCTGATGAACATTCCTGTCCACAGTGGAAGAAAAACATTTTAACAGACCAGAAGATTTGTGCAGAAGAGAACGGTTCAGCACAAACTTTTTCCCCAACAGTGCAAGTAAGATGGAAAAATATATTGAGGGAAGCAAGTGAAGAGCAAATAAACTGCAGTTGTGCAATCACATTCCACTTTATGCGTATTTGTTTCAGCCTATACAGTGTGTTCATGTGTCTCATACAATTAAAATAGTTCAATTAATATATATTTGAAACATCTTTCAACATCTTCCACTGCAAGGGATTTCTCTCTGTCTCTTCCGTGTAAAATGTATTCCACAAAATCTTCCCTAGCTGCTTGGAAACTTTTCCTCTCAGTTTTTCCATGATTTAATCTTGGTTGTTTCATGTTTGTTCATTGTTCTACAAAACTATCCACCTTTTCTTGCATATCAGGAGCATTCTCTTTAACCCTTTGCACTGGCTTTGAGCTTGCCCAAATTCCTTGTCCTTCCCTTCAAAGTTCTCTTGGGCTGTGTGACCTCATGTTTTGCTGGAATAGGCACTTTGACTCTTCCAAAGTTTTCCTGCTTTGTCCTCCCTCTGTCCTTTCTATCTTTCTTGCTATTCTGGAATACTCACAGGATGCTGCTTTTCTACCATCTTTCTAATGCTTCCACAAGAACATATTTTCTCTTCTACCTCCTTTGGTCTCCACTACTGGACACCCTGTGTCAAATTTTAGACTGCATCTCCGTAGGGGAAAGAAATGCCCACCTGCTTTCTGAACAGTATCTTGAGGCTGAGTTCAGGGCCAGGTTATTGATTTTAAAATTTACTAAGGAAGCATGTCCATCAAGCCAAATGTATAATTAATGTTTTGGATTTTTCCCACATCATTAACCAAAGGGCTTGGGATTCTGGTTTGGAGATGAACTGTTATTCATTTTCTAATGATTCAGCATTTGATAATATTGCTTCTGCACTAACATTTGTGCTGTCGTGTTGAAGGCAATCAAATGGATTACCTGAGATGATACTAAGTTCCATCATATAAATCACATTTTGGGGATGGTATAATCTTCAAATAATAGCAACTGAAGAGTCTTTCTGAAATTGTGGTAAATCCCAATCAACTTCTGTATTTATCTTTCTATTTCCAGCACTCCCACATAACATTTTAAAACAGAGGAATTCATTTATTGCACAATGTCATAAAACAACTGAACCATACTAAAACCTAGAATCCAATTGGCTCAATCAGTTACAAAACCATTATATTTTTATGTCTAGCACTGTGAGTTTAACTGAATAACTTCAGGTTGCAAATATTGAAACTAATTAAAATAGCAGTCTATTAGTTTGTTTCTGCCAAAAATGTTTTCCATTTTCTCTTACCAATTTCAGATGGAAAATGTGAAAAAAGAGGCAATATTTTTTTTCAAAATTCAGAAAAATTAAATTCAAATTCAAAGTTTATATTTCTGTTTTAGTAAATACACTGGAATTCTACATTTTCTTTGAAAATTTTGAATTTTTATATTAATTACAGGATAGTAAAGGTAAAGGTTTCCCTTGACGTAAAGTCCAGTCGAGTCCGACTCTAGGGGGCGGTGCTCATCTCCGTTTCTAAGCCTTAGAGCCGGCGTTGTCCATAGGACACTTCCGGGTCATGTGGCCAGCATGACGACACGGAACGCCGTTACCTTCCCGCCGAAGCGGTACCTATTGATCTACTCACATTTGCATGTTTTCGAACTGCTAGGTTGGCAGGAACTGGGATTAACAACGGGAGCTCACCCCGCCGCGCGGTTTCGAACCGCCGACCTTCCGATCGACAGCTCAGCGGTTTAACCCGCAGCGCCACCGCGTCCCTTAATTACAGGATACGCAACCAAAATATCTGAATCTTTGGTTTACTGGAATGAAAATAATCAAGGTACACCTCTCTAGTTGGGGGAGATGGGTGGTTATATAAATTTAAACAAGTAAATAAATAAAATGGAAAGAACAAAAGAGATATACAGAAATCCAAAATCAATAAACAAACAAGAAAATGCTACTATAAATTTTTTAAATAAAATAAATATTTGGATGTCTGATGGTCAAAAATATTTGAGGCAAACTTTTTCTACTCCCAATTACCAAAGCAGAATGTTAGCTAGAAGATGAGTGTGCATTTCACACACTGCATATGGTTTGATGTGATGCTTCAATATAACAAGAATCTGCCTTTGTGGAACTATTAAGAGACAAGCACAGGAATTTCTCCTGATTTCAGGAGAGCAACCAACTTCCTTCACTAAGGAACTTTAGCTTAACAGTCCTTGCTATATTAACATTTTGCTTGGAGAGCAATATCTTCTCCTAACAAAATATATGGTTTTAATTTATGATGGAGGGAGAATAATTTGGTTAAAGAATAATCAAAGGTATATATTTTCCACCTTCACCCATCATACAAGAATCTCCCCTGGAAACTACGACTGATTGATCCCATGAACTAACAGGAGTAGAAGTGGAATAAAATTACAACGTTGGCTCTGTATTAAGCAGGAACTCAAAGGAGCAGCATTAGTTTGGAAAGGGCCCAAGTTATGCGTTGGTTTAAACTCTAGAACGATGAGGAAATGCTAATTTGAAGCAACTGAAACAACTGCAATCATGCACTACAGTGGTGTTGTTTGAAACAGTGCCTCCTGAACAAGAAGAGGTCAAATCTGTTAACTGGAACAACATTGTGAGCAACATAAATAACGCTTTGTCTCAGTTCTCGCTGTATTTCTTTCCATATCAGTTGCAACACTGACAAGGCATGTGAAGATAATTTCACAAGTATGGCTGCATTTTCTTTAAAGGTGATCACAGGAATCACCTCTTACTGAGTCAATGGCCTCTTTTCTTTTTCTTTCCACAGCTATAAATAACATCTTTAAAATGGACATATGAAAATACCTAATGATTCTCATTCTTGAAAAGACTGAATCTCATTTGTCTTTATACGGCCTGGTATTCAGTATCAAGTACATCCTAAGTATATCATTCATTGGGATGTGTGTTTATTTTACAGAATTTCTAAGCTTCCCCACTTCCTTTACACTCTTGATACGATGTGTAATTGGTGATTTTTTTCATTAAACACCTATGTTTATAGCCATATATGTCTTATAAGTGGAAAAGTCAGAAAATACATTCCTGTGACTAATTCACACAGACATCACTAAACTGTAATTGTAACAAAGCTCATCAGACTCCCCAGCTGACAGGTTCACTTTGTATGTGTAATGATTCCTAGGGTCCAGAGAAGTCACCTTGTTATCTGTTCAGAAACCCACCAGGATCAAGCGAGGAGTGAATGTGTGAATTAGATTTTTAAAAGACAAGGAGATGCCAAACTGATGGTGAACTATTTTGTTTATGGATACTTGGACTTTGAAAAAATACTATTGGTCTGTACATGCCCTATGCTGAAATAATATACAAGTTTAATTTGGAATAAGGCTTCTGAATGTGTGATCAGTGATGGGCAATGTATCCATTACAAAAGTTAGAGGAAAGAGCAAAACAACAACAAAACCGCAGATTCTAATCTAAAGGCTTCTGTTTCATGCCTCAGGTTGTACTCTGTTGTTTTAGAAGCCTTAACCAGCTTGATATAAAATCTGTGTATTTTAAGATAAGTTGAATGGCTGAGCACAGACAAGTAGATATTTGCAATGACCACTATATGGTAATGATGCAATTTCTCAAATGTGTGGGTGTAGCTACACCAATGAATTGTAAAACAAATTTTATATCTTACAGATTTACAGAACTAGTATTCTCATCAAAAGCTTAGTACAGTATGTGTCTTCTCCCTTCTGTTCAAATGAAGAACAATACATTTATAACTTTCACTGGTAACTTAGATAATGCACTTCCAGGATTCTTTTTAGAGACATTTTGATTTAAAGTGGAAGACAATACTTCTTGCTGGTAATTATACTTCTATAAGAACTTCCTTTCCTCTAACCTACATTTCAAATTATACTTAATGACTGCATTGCATTAAAAAAAGACAGGGCTGTTAATGGAATCTCAACTCCAGTCCCATTTGCTAAACAAGTTCTTCTCCAAAGGGTTAGGTCGTGGGTATGGGCAGCAAACAAAATTTATGTCAGAATGATGATGTGTGTGATGACATCATGATACCAATCCCACCCTTATGCATGTATGTCTTGACAACTGAGACACTGGACATAAGGGGAATTTTCATGTACATGGTCACTTAGGTCCTCCAGTCCCTTAGAGCTGCATTGGGAGAATGGCCTTCCTCATTTACCACTTTGTATTCTACTTAGCATATGCAAAATGACATGCTAAAAAAAAACCAAAGCTTTTTGGGATGGAGAGAAAAAACATGAGTGAACCTAACAGGAAGAGCAAAAAGGGAAAAAAATGGTGTATGTATCATAGCCAAAACTTACCATACAAATTCTTCACATTAAAATAGACCACAGGCAGAGTGACACAGAGCACAGAATCCAACAAAGAGATCAGCATGATCTAAAAATGGAATAGTTTAAAAAAAAAAAAAAGCCAGACCAAATCCTAAGTAGGGGAAGAGGAGAACTGCCACACTGGGACTCCTAACACAGTATTAAGAAAACTAGCTTGGCACAGAGGATGAGCTCAACTAGCCCCAGACGTGATGACGCAGCTAGCTCAAAGCCGAAAGGACGGCTAGCGGCCGATGGTGCTGGTGGTGAACGCCGAATCCGATGTTCTAAGGATCAACACACCATTGGAACCTGGAATGTAAGATCTATGAGCCAGGGCAAATTGGATGTGGTTATTGGTGAGATGTCAAGATTAAAGATAGACATTCTGGGCGTCAGTGAACTGAAATGGACTGGAATGGGCCACTTCACATCAAATGACCACCAGATCTACTACTGTGGACAAGAGGACCACAGAAGAAATGGAGTAGCCTTCATAATTAATAGTAAAGTGGCTAAAGCAGTGCTTGGATACAACCCAAAAAATGACAGAATGATCTCAATTCGAATTCAGGGCAAGCCATCTAACATCACAGTGATCCAAATATACGCCCCAACCACAAATGCTGAAGAAGCTGAAGTAGAGCAGTTCTATGAGGATCTGCAGCACCTACTGGACAACACGCCTAAAAGAGATGTTATTTTCATCACCGGAGACTGGAATGCTAAGGTGGGCAGTCAAATGACACCTCGAATTACAGGTAAGTATGGCCTGGGAGAACAAAATGAAGCAGGACATAGGCTGATAGAATTTTGCCAAGACAATTCACTCTGCATAACAAACACTCTCTTCCAACAACCTAAGAGACGGCTTTATACATGGACTTCACCAGATGGACAACACCGAAATCAGATTGATTACATCCTTTGCAGTCAAAGGTGGCGGACATCTGTACAGTCGGTAAAAACAAGGCCTGGAGCTGACTGTAGTTCAGATCACGAACTTCTTCTTGCACAATTTAGGATCAGACTAAAGAGATTAGGGAAGACCCACAGATCAGCTAGATATGAGCTCACTAATATTCCTAAGGAATATGCAGTGGAGGTGAAGAATAGATTTAAGGGACTGGATTAGTAGATAGGGTCCCGGAAGAACTCTGGACAGAAGTTGGCAGCATTGTTCAGGAGGCAGCAACAAAATACATCCCAAAGAAAGAGAAAACCAAGAAGGCAAAATGGCTGTCTGCTGAGACACTAGAAGTAGCCCAAGAAAGAAGGAAAGCAAAAGGCAACAGTGATAGGGGGAGATATGCCCAATTAAATGCAAAATTCCAGAGGTTAGCCAGAAGAGATCAGGAATTATTTTTAAACAAGCAATGCGCGGAAGTGGAAGAAGACAATAGAATAGGAAGGACAAGAGACCTCTTCCAGAAAATTAGAAACATTGGAGGTAAATTCCAGGCAAAAATGGGTATGATCAAAAACAAAGATGGCAAGGACCTAACAGAAGAAGAAGAGATCAAGAAAAGGTGGCAAGAATATACAGAAGACCTGTATAGGAAGGATAACAATATCGGGGATAGCTTTGACGGTGTGGTCAGTGAGCTAGAGCCAGACATCCTGAAGAGTGAGGTTGAGTGGGCCTTAAGAAGCATTGCTAATAACAAGGCAACAGGAGACGACGGCATCCCAGCTGAACTGTTCAAAATCTTGCAAGATGATGCTGTCAAGGTAATGCATGCTATATGCCAGCAAATTTGGAAAACACAAGAATGGCCATCAGACTGGAAAAAATCAACTTATATCCCCATACCAAAAAAGGGAAACACTAAAGAATGTTCAAACTATCGAACAGTGGCACTCATTTCACATGCCAGTAAGGTAATGCTCAAGATCCTGCAAGGTAGACTTCAGCAGTTCATGGAGCGAGAATTGCCAGATGTACAAGCTGCGTTTAGAAAAGGCAGAGGAACTAGAGACCAAATTGCCAATATCCGCTGGATAATGGAAAAAGCCAGGGAGTTTCAGAAAAACATCTATTTCTGTTTTATTGACTATTCTAAAGCCTTTGACTGTGTGGACCATAACAAATTGTGGCAAGTTCTTAGTGGTATGGGGATACCAAGTCATCTTGTATGCCTCCTGAAGAATCTGTATAATGACCAAGTAGCAACAGTAAGAACAGACCATGGAACAACAGACTGGTTTAAGATTGGGAAAGGAGTACGGCAGGGCTGTATCCTCTCACCCTACCTATTCAACTTGTATGCAGAACACATCATGCGACAAGCTGGCCTTGAGGAATCCAAGGCTGGAGTTAAAATCTCTGGAAGAAACATTAACAATCTCAGATATGCAGATGATACCACTTTGATGGCTGAAAGTGAAGAGGAACTGAGGAGCCTTATGATGAAGGTGAAAGAAGAAAGTGCAAAAGCTGGTTTGCAGCTAAACCTCAAAAAAACCAAGATTATGGCAACCAGCTTGATTGATAACTGGCAAATAGAGGGAGAAAATGTAGAAGCAGTGAAAGACTTTATATTCCTAGGTGCGAAGATTACTGCAGATGCTGACTGCAGTCAGGAAATCAGAAGACGCTTAATCCTTGGAAGAAGAGCAATGACAAATCTCGATAAAATAGTTAAGAGCAGAGACATCACACTGACAACAAAGGTCCGCATAGTTAAAGCAATGGTGTTCCCCGTAGTAACATATGGCTGCGAGAGCTGGACCATAAGGAAGGCTGAGAGAAGGAAGATCGATGCTTTTGAACTGTGGTGTTGGAGGAAAATTCTGAGAGTGCCTTGGACTGCAAGAAGATCCAACCAGTCCATCCTCCAGGAAATAAAGCCAGACTGCTCACTTGAGGGAATGATATTAAAGGCCAAACTGAAATACTTTGGCCACATAATGAGAAGACAGGACACCCTGGAGAAGATGCTGATGCTAGGGAGAGTGGAAGGCAAAAGGAAGAGGGGCCGACCAAGGGCAAGGTGGATGGATGATATTCTAGAGGTGACAGACTCGTCCCTGAGGGAGCTGGGGGTGTTGACGACCGACAGGAAGCTCTGGCGTGGGCTGGTCCATGAAGTCACGAAGAGTCGGAAGCGACTAAACGAATAAACAACAAAGCTTGGCACAGGAGTCATATTCCTCATTTTATTTTAGATAAGAGTTTTCAGACTTGATCATTGTAAACTTCTTCAGTTTAAGGGACAAGATTCAGGAAGAGAGACCAGGCTGTTCTCTGATAGCTGTTCTCTGATAGTGATGGCTTCGTGATGCGACTTTTCCTCCTAAAATTCACTATGATAACACAATCTTGTGAAAACATCTCTGTTGCAAAAAGTACAGGTTAACCACTTGTTGCTCCTAGATCAGGTGTCAGACATTATAATGTCCATCAACCCCAGTTAGTGTGCCCAACAGGAGCGACAACCCAACGGCATTTGAAAAGTCACAGGTTCCCCACTGTGGCACTGGACCCTCAGATTAAAAGGTTACAACATTTCATTACCTTAAAAGGTCTCAGGGATGCAAAACAATAGAAACTGTATCAAAATCACTGTCCGACATCACAAAATTATCTGGACCCAGGTTTCAGGCTAGGATATTAGGCTAGCATGCATTAACTGCACTTGTGGATGACCTCTGGTGGGTCCGGGATGGAGGTGGTGTATCTCTCCTGGCCCTCCTTGATTTCTCACAAAAAAGCCATGGTATCTTTCTGGACAGGCTGAGGGGGCTGGGCATGGGGGGCATGGTTCTTTGGTAGTTCTCCTTCCTCTGAGGCTAGATGCAGTCAGTGTTGGTGAGGGGGAGAGGTTTAGCTCTAGATTCCTGCTTCATGGGGTGCCACAGGCCTCAGCCTTCTCCCCAGTCCTATTTAACTTCTACATGCATCAGGAACCAGGCCAAGAACCACATTGAGCCGATATCTCCAACTCTAGTTCTTTATTGTTCTCACCATACATAAAGAATCTTGCCAGACTAAAGCTACTCAACTAACCTAAGGGGAAATAACCCAGAAGGGCTCTAGGGCGGAGCTATCCTGAACCTCTTAACCTTCCCAGCAACAGTGTCCAGGCTGCGAAGCCTCTTATCTGTCTGGGTTGCGTTCTCTGCCTGGGAACCAGTGGCAGTGCCGGAATCCACCACAACATGAAACCATTGGGTGAAGTCATCCATTGACACAGGGTATCAGTCACATCCATTTCTAGTTTGGAAGTCACTGCTTGTGGTCACTCATGCCATAGCCACCTCCCGATTGGCCTATTGCAATAGGGCCAGCCTTTAAAGAGTGTTTGGAAGCTTCAGCATGTGCAATAATGGGCACTGCATGGCACACTCATGCAATACCACTCCTGTGTAAGCTTCCTGACTACCAATAAGTTTCCAGGGGCAATTCAAGGTACTAGTTGTCATATTTAAAGCTCTGCATGGTATGGGCCAGTTACCTGCAAGACCACCTCTCCCTGGCAGTTTCTGCCCACCCAAACAAATCTGGCAGAGTGCGCATCTCTGCATGACCTCAGTGAAGCAGTGTCACTTGGCGGGCCCTAGGAAGCCCGCCTTCTCTGTCATGGTACCCGTCTTGTAGAACAGCCTCCCAGCTGAGATATGGACTGCCCTGACCATGCTGGCCTTCTGGAAATCTGTGAAGACCCAGCTATTCCCTTGGGCATGGGGCAATGATGTTAATGGAGCTCTGATGTGGGAGCAGGACTGTTTATTATGGTATTGAGCTTTTTTATTAGCCTCAACATGATTCTTTTTAATAGATTGTGAAATTGGTTCTGTTTTTATCTTGTTCATTGCCGAGAGTGCTTTTCATGGATGGGTGACTATATAAATGTGCTAAACAAGTAAATAAAAAATAGAATAAAATAAAATAAAAATACACATGCATTCTTGTCCTGGTTTCTCCTAACTTACATATTTGTCATGAGTAAGGATGGCGAGCAGGGGGCTCCCACCCAGACTGTCAAGCGCATGCGTAGCACTGAGGAACTGTTCAGCCATTCAAAGAGACACAGATCGGGACCGCCTTAACCTTTGGGGTTTATATGGCTGGGTTTTCCCACGCTTCCTCAGTTTGTTAGGATTCTTGTTAAGTACTACTATTAAATATTAGAGACCAAGTCATTGTCTCAGTGTGTTTCCTGGTAATCAGGACATCAATCCTAACAAACTCCTACTCCCATCGAAAGAGGGAGGAACAAGCAATTAAACAGATACGTTTAGAAATGTCTTCAGAAAACCAAGAAATGCGGCTCGCCATCCAGCAATTGGCAGCAGCCCTACAGCAACACCAGCAACAAGTAGATCTCCAGATCAACACATTACAAGCTGCCATGCTACAGCAGTTGCAACAACCAGCTCCGATTAACCCACAACCGGCACCAGCAGCAGCAGCAGCAGCAGCCCCACCGGTAATGTTGAGATCACAGGGCAGTCTACCAGAGAAATTTGGAGGAGAAGCAGACAACATATCTTATCAAGACTCTGGAGGGGAGGGGGCTGAAATGGAATATCAATCTGGAGGGGAGGGTGATGTCATGAGTAAGGATGGCGAGCAGGGGGCTCCCACCCAGACTGTCAAGCGCATGCGTAGCACTGAGGAACTGTTCAGCCATTCAAAGAGACACAGATCGGGACCGCCTTAACCTTTGGGGTTTATATGGCTGGGTTTTCCCACGCTTCCTCAGTTTGTTAGGATTCTTGTTAAGTACTACTATTAAATATTAGAGACCAAGTCATTGTCTCAGTGTGTTTCCTGGTAATCAGGACAATATTCTCATGCATAGACATGGGTTAGACATTTGGGGGCCAAAACAAACAAACTAGTCTTGATGGACACAGCAAAGCCACCCTTCTGACTGGCCAGAAAGCAGTGGGAAACTGGCAAGACCCAATGGAATTTTCACTTGCGGGAGGGAGGGAAATCCCAGGAGTGGGGCAATATGGGAATTTCCACCAATGGGAAGCCACCCACCCTACAGCTACTGAGGAAACTCAGCAAAATGACCTTCACTGCATTTCCTCTGGATTAACTCAATCATCAGTTAACTTCTTCTAAAGTTAATTGGTTCAATGTGCAAAGCCCCCCTGGAGACCCCAAAGCATTGTGGGATACATTCATGTGAGAGGACCCTAATTATGTACCCATTGAATTTCTACCTGCCATCATGGGATGGTCAAAGATACAGCTCTGTAAAAAGAAAGAGGACAAAAGACTCTATGGGAGGAAGGGAGGCAAACAGTAGCCTCTGAGTTACCATGATGGGGAACAGGGCATCACTTTCTACCCACAAAGACAGAACTAGCAGAATGATTTGAGAAGGAGCCTGAAGTGAATCAAGTAGAAAGTACCCCTCTGTTGACTAGATATTAATAGATTGTCTTGCTATAGCCAATGTGGCATTAAGTCTGTCAGCTTGTGGAGACCCAGATCCAAGTTCCCCCTCTGCCATGGAAGCTATGGAAGTCACATGGAAGTCATCCAGTGGAAGTCCCTGGATGACTATGGGACAGTCCCTCTCTCTCAGACCAACTAATTTCACAGAGTTTTTGTTCTGAGGATCCCAAATAAGCTGGCATGAACTCCAAGGAGGAAAGGCTAGATATAAATCTAACAAGCAAGCAATTAATCCATCACCTTCCCAAAGGATGATGATGTACATCACTCTCTGCCTAAGTCCTAATCCTAAAGCGCCCATTTCTCAGAGAATCGTATTGATAGCTTGGGCTCAATGCATGGCATTTCTGGTTTTTGAGTCAGACTGAGTTCACTCATCATGAGTCAATGGTCAAACCATGTTTTACTGTAGAAAAAAAAGTAGCTGGATTCTCACACAATGGTTACAAAACTACAACCATACTTACTTTACACAAAATGCTACACTATAATTTTGAAACCACAGTGGTTGGGTTCATAGAACATCTCAAACTAAACAGAAGAAATCATATTTTCATGAACCACAGTCTTTTTTTAAACAACTTCTATAGGTATCTTCTAGACATATTTGCAGAGATATTTTAGGTTACAAAGTGAGCTGTTTCTTTTTCTTTTTAAAAATACATTAACAGAATAGGACCAAATAAGCTGCAAAGGTTTTGGAGAAATAAGTTTGGAGTTTTGAAGATCTGATTTATTGAGTTGAATATATGTTCACGCTGTTGAGCACAGAATGCTGTTGAGCACTGAAAGGCTGAGACAGATAGCAACAAATTTCTTTTAAGTTACTTTCTTGCTTTTCATTTGTTATCCTTGCAGTTTCCTGAAGAAGCAAGCTTTCAAATACAAACAGTAATCTGTCACATATGGATTTAGATGTCACCATCTCCCTCTGGGACATATCCCTTTTTAACACTAGCCACCAGGTAATCAATTTTTAAAAGGTCTTCAAGGCTGCCAAGAAATCAATCTTCTTGCAAGACAAATGTATATGACCTCTTTTAAAAAAAAATACAGATAGATTTATAAGAAACAAAAGAAATAAACCCACAGCCCACCACACACACACACACATGCACATAAAATCTATAGGCAACAGTTCAGTTCATGCATTTGAAAACAAAGTTTTCCCTTAAGATTTGAGAAAGATCACTTAACAATTTATATTTAGTGCAAGATGATATTTATTTATTTAATTTATTTTCTATCCCACCTTTATAATTTTTATAAATAACTCAAGATGGCGAACATACCTAATACTCCTTCCTCCCCCTATTTTCCCCACAACAACAACCCTGCGAGATGGGTTGGGCTGAGAGAGTGACTGGCCCGAGGTCACCCAGTTGGCTGTACCTAAGGTGGGACTAGAACTCTCATACCACACCAGATTGGCTCTTGGGCCGAGAGAGAGTGACTGGCCCAAGGTCACCCAGCCAGCTTTCATGCCTAAGGCAGGACTAGAACTCACAGTCTCCTGGTTTCTATCACACTGTCAAGCAATATAAAAGTGTTAACACTAAAAATGCTGAACATCAACTTTAATATTATTTTAGTTGTCTGATACTGTCTAAACACATGATTGTAAAGATTCCCTTGTTTTGAGCTGAAGTCCTGGGAATCCACACCCAGTCATTTTCTTGGTAAGCTTGCCATTGTTTGTTTGTTTGTTTTTTAATGATTACTAGAAAAACAAGCAAACAAACAAGCAAACAAACACCACAATAAAACAGCAAAAGGTCTCTTTCCCACAGGACAGGGATCCCAGGTCCCTATTTCTTTTACTGCTGATGAAATTTGGAGGAAGGGCTTTTCCTACTCAAGCACTTCTGTTCCACAGGAACAGCAACAGGGCAACAAAGAGACGAACAGTTGTGCCTCCCTGTCTCTTTCACTCACGCACACAGCAGCATTGTGGGAAAGCAGCTTCCATGGTCTGCATTTCTGCAGGTTGGCATTCTCTCTGCAAAGCATCCTGAACAGCATTGTGGACAGCAACTGTGTTCTAATGAGAAAGTCTCATGACTGAGAAAGAAAGCTGGCCCATTTGCAAACCAACATGAAGGAGCAAAATGGCACAGGGAAGGCAGGGGACAGGTTCAGTTTCCTTCATGCCGTCTTTTTTTCCAGCAGCCTTGAAGTAAGCTCAACTCTTCTGTGCAAAGGAGGCAAGTCCTCCTAACATTACACCTATGCTCCCACTTCAGCTGATCATTTCTCTTCCTCCACTTTCTCTCTTTCCTTTCATAACCATTCTTAATATGTGGAAGGGATTTTTTTTTTTTGAAAGCCTGAAGTCCATTTTTTGGACATCTTTTTTCCAACTACTTTTTTCCTTTCTTCCATGACCTTCCAAAGTTCATTTTGCTATATTGTTTTCATCCTTTTGCTGCTATAGTATCATAAGGACATAGAATCATCTTTACAACTACCTTGTAACCCTCTCTATACCTACCTTTTCTTCAGTCCCAGATCTTTCTCTCACACATGCACACAGAGTCAATGCATTCAAGAAACTGAAAATACAAGTGGCATTTGTTGTTGCTGTTGTTGTTTCTGAAAGCAAAATGGTAAGTAGGGAGTGTATTATGGAGCTGGGTAACCATGACAATGAGACAGAAAGAACAAGAACTGTTTGCTTAAAAGAGCATCTAGTTAAACAATCTCTCCATCCCTCCCTGGTTAAACAACACATGAGAAAATTAAGAAGAGCCCATATATAGTAGAACTTATCTTTTGAGAGCTGTTGTACAAAGTTGGCTTGGATGGCTAAATAAGTACTGTATATGCACTACCAATCCTTTTTTGTTTCAAAGCTGCAATTGTTCTTATTAAAGTATTAAACAGAAATATTATACAAGCACTTAACCCTGAAAAAAATTAATCATGCCTTGTTTTAATCAATAACAGAAACTCTAGAATGACATATCATCGAGTCATTTTGTTCTGAGGCTCAAATTTCTTTATCTGCATATTAGACCTATTGAGGAAGAATTCTCAAGAAGGAGTAACAGCAGGTCCCTCTGGCATGGAAATCCCAAAACTAAGCTTGGTCCAAAAGACAATCTGTTGAGATTATTGAGATGGCATTAGAAAAGCAAAAGACTTTTCTGGACTGAAATGCATTCTGAGCTGCTAAGAATGAAGAGAACTGAGTTACAGACACTTCACTTAACCCAACAGTTTTAATTCTAAAAGATTAATTAGGGAGCATGAGGGTTAGGAGTTGCTTCTCCTTCCTTTCCTAGTTCAAAATTTTATGCAGGTCATAAGAGGCTACCGAAGCTCTAATTTCAACTCACTCTGAGCTCCTTGTGATTTTCCATTCTTAAATCATATCCTATTAAGCACATATCCTGCTCTGACAGCTATACAAGCTGTGTCCAATGCTATTAATGCTAATTAAATTAGCAAAGTAGCTGCTTTATATTCTTCAGTAAGCACAGATTAAGAATGAATTCAGCACCTGGCAAGAAAATTACACAGAAGCCAAGAATATGTAGATCATGGCTCAGTGAGCTGGAAGTACAGGTGTCTAAAAAAGTTGGAAGAACTATAAGCCCTGGGATAGGTCCACTGATTGACTGAATGCTTTCTTGCTACTTTCCTCCTGCCAGTTCAAGCACTTGGCTCAAAGGCTTGCTGGACAGTTTTCCAGCTGATCAGTGCTATAGCTCTGTCACATGCAAGACTCTGCTGACTTAGTGGACTGCACCCCCCACCCCCCCAAGTCTAGAGGAGTGGGAATCAGACGTACACGCTAGTCTACACTCATTCAGTCAGAACTGAATCAGGAGGAAGTCACTTTTGCACTTGTTGGAGAACTGCCTAAAAAAAGACTCCAAAGACCTGCAGATGAGAAATAATTAGGAATGTTCTGCAGCATAGGTGCTGTTCTTATATTTCATCTACTTTCCCCCTAATATGCACATTACAATCCATCTGTTGGAGAACAGAATAAAAACAAAATTTGGGGAACCACAACAGAACTCCGTATGGTCTGGCTCTGATCCCAGAAGGAAAGAAGGAGGTCATGTGAAGTGTTTGGCCAGCAGCGAATAATGCAGTATCAAATAATCCTGAAAAGAGATGGCTAAGCCTCTCAAACATTTCCCATACACATGTTTTTCTATACGGCAACAAAGCTATTTGCTTTTAAGAAAAGAAAGCTACAGAGCCAAAACACAATGTTGTCATATGTTCTATTGCTGGGTCTGTGTGGACAGAAATAATTGCAGCAGTCATAATCTGAGCAAGGAGTTGTCCAGCCTTGCTTATTTTGAGAATGTGTGGGGTCTTTGTATCACAAACTGAAGGCGGGGTACCCCTCCAGTGGGTGTAAGACATCATCTCTGTTGCTTATTTGGTTTCTCCCAGGCACCCTGCTATCACTAGCACCCCAACTTGCTTTCTGTTGTCTCAGCTTAAGTCTAGAGACAAACGACCCCAAAACTGGGAGTCTGTTGTTTGAAGACTCTGTTTCTTCCTGGCACTGTGGGAAGCTGGTTAATCTTTCTCCTGTTTTACAGGGTTCTTTTTGTGGGGAAGCGTGGGGTGGGGTGGGGTAGAGGGAATGCTACGTACAGTGCCATGAGCTTGAGGAGGAAAGGAAGGATATAAACCTATGGTTGTTAATTTGGATCAATCTAAGCCCCTCTGCTGGAGGATAGAGGACATTTTCATTTTCCACTGGATTTACCTGACATTTTGCAACAGATATACAGTAATCTATTTGGCTTTTGCAATTCACTAGTGATTAGATCGAAGTCTGAGGAAGATTAAAAAACAACTGGTGCCTATTCTGCCTTTGGTGCTTCTTGTTTTAGGCATGAAGAGATTTCCAATCTGGGCATGTTTTCAGCCTCCACTGAAATGAGGAGACTGGGTATCTTGTGGTATCCAGCAGAACTGAAACAGAATCCAATTGCAGTGGTAACTCTATGGGGAAAAACAAGAAATCTCATTCATTATTTAAAGAAAGGGGAGGGGGCAATATGTTTTATTCACACTCTTGAGTACTATACAATGTTAAAGACTTCTGAAGCTGAATGATTAAATACAGTAATAAAAAAAGTATTATTGGGAGAATCTGTATAACGACCAAGTAGCAACAGTAAGAACAGACCACGGAACAACGGACTGGTT
Source organism: Candoia aspera (assembly GCF_035149785.1). Lineage (NCBI taxonomy): Eukaryota > Metazoa > Chordata > Lepidosauria > Squamata > Candoiidae > Candoia > Candoia aspera. The sequence continues at coordinate 79,399,299 of NC_086159.1, forward strand.
TAAGATTGAGAAAGGAGCACGGCAGGGCTGTATCCTCTCACCCTACCTATTCAACTTGTATGCAGAACACATCATGCGACAAGCTGGCCTTGAGGAATCCAAGGCTGGAGTTAAAATCTCTGGAAGAAACATTAACAATCTCAGATATGCAGATGATACCACTTTGATGGCTGAAAGCAAAGAGGAACTGAGGAGCCTTATGATGAAGGTGAAAGAAGGAAGTGCAAAAGCTGGCTTGCAGCTAAACCTCAAAAAAGCCAAGATTATGGCAACCAGCTTGATTGATAACTGGCAAATAGAGGGAGAAAATGTAGAAGCAGTGAAAGACTTTGTATTTCTAGGTGCAAAGATTACTGCAGATGCTGACTGCAGTCAGGAAATCAGAAGACGCTTAATCCTTGGGAGAAGAGCAATGACCAATCTCGATAAAACAGTTAAGAGCAGAGACATCACACTGACAACAAAGGTCCGCATAGTTAAAGCAATGGTGTTCCCCGTAGTAACATATGGCTGCGAGAGCTGGACCATAAGGAAGGCTGAGAGAAGGAAGATCGATGCTTTTGAACTGTGGTGTTGGAGGAAAATTCTGAGAGTGCCTTGGACTGCAAGAAGATCCAACCAGTCCATCCTCCAGGAAATGAAGCCAGACTGCTCACTTGAGGGAATGATATTCAAGGCAAAACTGAAATAATTTGGCCGCATAATGAGAAGACAGGACACCCTGGAGAGGATGCTGATGCTAGGGAGAGTGGAGGGCAAAAGAAAGAGGGGCCGACCAAGGGCAAGGTGGATGGATGATACTCTAGAGGTGACGGACCCGTCCCTGGGGGAGCTGGGGGTGTTGACGACCGACAGGAAGCTCTGGCGTGGGCTGGTCCATGAAGTCACGAAGAGTCGGAAGTGACTAAACGAATAAACATTATTGGGAGACAGTTGATAAATGAAATGACTTCTGGATAATGCTCTGTGTGCTAATAAAATATTTATTTGGATATAATAGTACCACTTCCATATAAACTCCCTACTCCTCATATGTTTGTATACTTCGAACAAGATCTTTGAGTGAGCAATAGAGACAGCAGATCTGAGCTGCATCCATGAAGAAGTCCCATGAAGAACATGAGTTGGTTTTTGGAATGATTAGATAGATAAAACATATTAATTCAAGTTAGTTGAATGAATATTATACACAGACACACACACACCACAACCCAACCCCAAAATGTCAACTCAGGATGCTGTGAGAAGAAACTTGTTTGGTGGGACTCAAATACTCATTCTCTCCCTGGGCTTCTCAGAGTTTTACTAAAGCCCAGTTAAATGAAGCTTATGACTAAAAGGATTATAGTTTCCTCTATCTTATGTCAGACTGCGCAAAAGAAGTCATTACATATTTCTCCTAAAGGTCTGCTAATTCAGTTTTCCTAAAGGTCTGCTAATTCAGTATTCAGTTCTCTTCAGTGCTTCAAGATATTTAAGGTAATAGGTAAGCAGATGCAATCCTGCTGTTTTTCATGCATTCTACACCTGTTTTTGAAACTTTTCATTAGTTTGAAGTTACTAATGAAATGAATACTAATCATATTTCATTTTCCTCTTATAAATTACTTTGGTTCAAAGATGGTATAAAAATAAAATAAGTAAATAATAGATCTCACAATTACATTAATTGTATTTAATTATACCCAAATAATGGTACAAGTGGAACTGAAAAAATCACTCATTAGGATCCATTAGGTAATTTTACACTCTTTTGAAATGTGAATATACAATACTTCCAAGGATGGTGAGGAAGACTTTTCCTCCCCCAGATTGCTTCCCAGTGCAGAACAACACAGCTCATTCCATTTTACCACCTATTCAGATAAAGCACACATTATCCTATACATATTTTCACCAATGTAAGTCCATTCCATCATAAACCCCATGATCTTCAAAAGCTTAGTATGTAATGTTCTTCTGCTGAATGTATGGGTACCATAAAATTAGTGAAGGATCAGCATTCATACCTCCACATTGCTAATCATACAGAATGACATATTGAAAAATAGAATTTTTCAATACAATAGAATTACAGAATTCTGTAATAGAATTTAATTTTTCCACCTTCTGGTTTAGGGCATGGATATTTCTTTTTCCACATCTATTATTACTACATAAGCAGTCTCTTCAGGATTTCTTAGGTGAGCTCTAAAATGGAGCAAATGTTTTTCACTATATAGTGAAAAACATTTGCTCCATTTTAGAGCTCACCTAAGAAATCCTGAAGAGACTGCTTATGTAGTAATAATAGATGTGGAAAAAGAAATATCCATGCCCTAAACCAGAAGGTGGAAAAATTAAATATTCACTGCCATATGAACCTTCTCTCCACATAAGAGTTCACAGCCTTTGACTTTGACACTGATTAAAACCAAAATAAATCAGCACTTTACACCACCTAAATGTCATGTACAGTATATAAGTATATGGAGCTACAATGTTCATTTGAAGAGTTATTTTGACTTTATTGAAGGACAAGGACATGGGATTACTACCTAAGTGCAGAGAACATATATTGATGAAGAGTTGGATAGCACAATGGATAGAAACTAACCAAATTAGATCAAATTTTAAACCTCCTCTGCTGTAATTTAGAGACTTAAGTCTCAGTGTGCATCAATGCTTGAAGATACAAAGGACCAACTTTACAGGGTCATTATAAGAACTTTGACACAATAACAAATGTAACATAAATATTTACAAGCACATATAAATACTAAACAATAAATGGTCAGTACTTAGCAAACCTCCCTGCTGATTGATTGATAAAAGGAATAATTTAAGAGCTGAGAATTAATGGGTAGTAAATATAATGTAGGTTCCAGATTCCTTGTTTAATGGACAAAGGATGTTGGATTCTCTTTTAGAGTACAATAAGAATTAGAGCTATGCGAAGCAGCGTCAACTTGCTGGGAAGATGTAGCACTGTGAGATGAGGAAGTGAAGCATTCTGCCTTAACTTCTCCAACTGAACTCTGCTTACTTGCTCCCCTTTGATGGAAAGATCTTCTGTAAAAGGATATGAAAAATATTTCAAATTCAAACTGTTTTTTAATTCAAAATTCTCCAACTCAAGTTTAAAACGGATCTTTCAGGAATTTTGGAGGTAGTTGGAGCTCAGAACAGGACATTCCAAACTTGAAATTGTTTCAAATACTTCCTAAATGATCAAAACAGTCTACTTCATATTTCAAAACAGCTTTTCACTTTGAAACGGGGTGCTTCAAACTCAGAACAGGATGCTTTGAGATCAAAATGGTTCAGATTTGAAATATTTTGCACATTGCTCCTTCTGTACAGAAGATTGGAGAACTTGTTGTAGCAAAATAATCAAAGCAAAGCTCTATTTTGAGTATTCACACAGGCCTAAAAAGAACCATGCTTAAGTGCTTGCTTTTTTCTTCATCTCAAACAAGAGCAATGTATTTAAGAGAACTAAAAAAACAAAACCTGAAATTCCTCTTCTCTCTTCTTTATGCCATAAGGGCAATTCACTAATGACCTCTTAAATTAAGCAAATAAAAGCCAATGCCTTTTTTTTCCCCATTTTCCACCCCACAAATGGAAGGATCTTCAGGGGAAAATCAGTAGTTTTGTTTTCCCGCTCTCCTGACTGAAGATGCCAATTATCTCAAAGAAGTTACAAAATATGCAACCTATAGCCTTAAGACACCTGATATGCTATTTCCAGCATTTGATATTTCAGAAGAAATCCTCCTAGAGTTCAAGAATTCAGTCCACTAATCCTGGCAATGAGGACATAAAAGGATGCCTACTTTCTTTTTTTTTTATTACTGGGGTCCTCATTCACAAAAGTAAGGCCAAATTACCTGTGATACTAAAAGCATCATTCATGACCAGACTTCCTCCATCCATTCTGCAGCATACCCTAACACCAGTTTCAACTGGAATTGTGGCTACCCAGCCTTTGCATGAGCTTTGGTGACCTGGAAAGCTCTAGACATTTTGGACCACCACCTGAAGGGTTCTCAGTTATGCATTTCCTCTGGCGGGGGCTCATGTAACTATAATTTAAGCCCCTAAAGAGCACCAGATTGCCTGCTCCTTAATGAAAATGCATTCATCCACATAATGGAAACGTTTATTTTTAAATTAATTGCAGAGTGTGAGAGAGCAATTTCCTGAGGGTGTGTGATATGGAAGGAAGAGTTTAACTCAGGATGTGATGTGTAATAAATTAAAAAGTTCTGATGTTACTAACTGGTCTATCTAAATGACATGCTGAACTGGGTTATGTGGGGCGGGGGCAGCCTGTGCTGCCAATACCTTGATTCAGTGATGCTGATCCAGTCAAATCAACCTGTGCCTGTTTGGGCAATTTGCATCCCCACCTGGTTGTGTTGTTCCTGGGAATTTAGCTCACCCTCTCCTCTTCCAAGGCAAAGATGACATCCTACAGAGGCCCCATGAAAATGAGGTAACTCTAGGCATTCTGTCTTTGTTTGAATTTTCATCTACCTCAGGTCACACTGGAGGTGGCAAGGGGCAGAAAGGGAGGGTCAAGTTCTAAACTCTAAGATAGTTGCACCCCAGGAGGGAGACAGGAGTGGCAGTCTGGAAGGACTAAAAATGGTATTTGCAGCAAAAAGTGGCCACTAAGGGACTGACCTGGATCTTCTGCTATCCACAGATGTACAGAAATAATAATGTGTCATTTAAGCACACACACACAAAATTTTGCAAACCACCAAAGAAAGAAAAAAAAAAGGGAGGCTTTTTTGGTTAGTTCACAGCAATTGCCTGGAATCAGAAGAGGGTGTCCATCTGCCCTTTATATTTTATTATATTTTATATAGATTACAAGCCATTGGCCTTGTAAGTGAAGGCAGCATAAATATTTTGTCAATAGTAACAAAGGAAGGACGGAAGGACGGAAGGAAGGAAGGAAGGAAGGAAGGAAGGAAGGAAGGAAGGAAGGAAGGAAGAGAGGCATAAGAAATTAAAGGTAAATCAAGGACCACAAAAGCAGTTTGCATAAAAAATCTGGCTGTCAAAAGAAGGGAAGGTGGTGGCTTCAACTGTGCTGCTACCTTGACATTTTTTAATCTTGCTAGTGGATACTCCTGAGAACAGTCGTAACAATTTATGTAATCAGTCTTGTTCAAGATCATACAATAACTCATGGATGCTACTTTTCTATTGCCTCAGGTTCTGCCATTCCTGATAGGAACACAAACAAAGCCAAACCACACACTGCCTGAATTCCTCTCTTTAGTAAAGTCCAGCAAAAGGCCCTGGGTATCTCCTCTCACAACTGTCCCCAGCAACTAATATATGGGACACATTACCAGAGGTGACATAGAACTATCAAGGTTTATAGCTACTGATGGACCCTAACTCTCTACTATCACATTTTGTGGCCACAAATTCCATAGTTTATGAGGAAATGTGCAAGGAAATCTTTATGTCTGATACAAATTTTCAGCACAGTTTCATTGCATTACTCCAAAAAGGAAAAATCTTTATCCACTTTCTTTATGCAATGGATAATTTTAAGATAAAGACTGTATTGGTATAATATCTTCCCATTCACCTATATTCTAAATGAAAGGTTCCTATCTTTGAAATCTCTTTTCTAGCTCACCTTCAGCTTTTTTTTTTTTGAGATGCTGAGACTGCAAGAATATCTGGAACCCAGGTAGATGTCCACAGAATGCAAAAGTGAGTGGAGCTTCGATTGTATCATTGTGACTGCCATCTTGACATTTTTGACCACATCTTTTGGATACTCCTGATCCTAGGTGTACCATGTATATATATATGTGGTCGGATTTTTTTCTTGAGCTTTCTTTGTTATCCCTATACCTTTTTTCATGGTTATAAAAACACATGTTTTTAATGAGCTAGCCATCCTGACCCCAAATGCTCAGCTCAGAACCCATCAGGACATAGATAAAATTAAGCATTGTTGGAAATTACTTTAAACTTACTTAAATTTTATTTAGCAAAATGACACATTTAGAAAACTCCATCATCGCCATGAAGAAAAAGTGGTCATTCTGAGATTACTCACATAGCCTTCATATTTTACATCATCTTAAACAGCAAAAAATTTCCAAAAGAAGTAATTCATTCATGGAGAATAATTATTTTAAACCTACCAATAATTCAAATAAATAATATAGAGATATAAAAACAGGATCTTGCCTCTTTAACTAAGATCAGTTTTTTTATGCAAGTAGTAATTTTAATTATCATTGGATTACTGCCTTCTATTTAACAAAGCCACAGAACTGCATTTCTATACAGTTCTAAATTCTCCAACAACTGGGATTTCCAATACTCTACCTTACTTACGCATTCTCCAAAAAGAGCTATATTAATTACTGATGAGATATGTCTTCTGAATATGTGTTCAATGTGAGCTCGATTATAGCTATTCTACCAGCTAGTGTGGCTAAATCATTTTGGCTTGAGGTACAGGAATTGTACTTTAACACATCTGGGGAAGACTAGATTTTTAAATAAAAGATTATACAGAAGGTCTAGGATTTTAATAAGATTATAGGAGAAAAAACTTTAGCCAAAGGATGCTGCAGCTGCTACTGAATCGTACATATATAGATCTTTCCATTGTTCATACAAAATAGCAAGTCGGTAAAACTGGTTAAAAGTACAATCTGAGGCATACTTATCTAGGAAAAGGCCCCACTGAATAGCTTTGCTTCTGTCACATTATCCTTGGTTCCCAAAAGTGGGTTGCTAATTTTCAGAGATTCATGAGAAGCAGATTTTTAGGGGAAATGATTCTTAGAACTCCCTTTTCTCAAGGATCCAAGTTAGCAAGACTTATATCCAAATAGAAAAATATGCAATATTGTACTGTCCATGCTAGACAATATTCTATTCTGAACATTATAGGATGGCCATGGAAAGAATGAAGCACATGAATTACAACCAGCCTCAATAATTTAGTTTGAGTTATATTCATGTACATATATATTCAGATTGGATTATAAGTATTTCTTCAAGAAAAGTGCATTTTACTGATGAATTGGATGGAAGGGGCTACAAGTCAATGGAAGAGCACATTCTCAGCATGCAGATGCCCCCACATTCAGCCCTGGCATTTCTTGACAGAAGAATTTCAGGGGGCAGGATTGGGAAAGGCTTACATCTGGAAGACTCACATTAGTCAGACAGAGGAAACAATATATGTAGAGTTGTGCATTTCAGGCAGTATAAAAGTCTGATAATAAATGAGTAAACCAGTAAGTGATGAATAACTGCTTGTCAAGAAACATAAATGCATAATTTATAACTTCTGCTATAGTAAGCATCTAGAAATTAGGCTCATCTATTCATTATTATTCTGACAGGTACTTATAATCTGGCTGCCTATATTTTGGTACATTAAATATAACAATATCCACAATGAAATCATTAAAAATGGTAGGAAAAAATGATCGAATGAAAAGTAACTTCAATTATTTTATTATTATATTATTTAATCCTTATTGTTTATAATTATAATTACAATAACCATAATAATGATATTATTCAATCATGTTAAATCCACATAAATATAACAATGGCATCATTTCATGCTGTAAATATTCGATGAAACATTCCTACTTAAACATTCTCCTGAATGAAAACAATTTTTAAAATAGAATAAATACAAAATTTTCCAAGTTGATATCCAAATCTTCATATTTTTCCCTTTTTCTTAGTTTGTTTTCTGTCATATAAATACTAAAGTATGGGAAATTGCTAAAGGATGGTGCAAAAATGTTCCCACACATGCTGAAATGATCTTAGACAGAGGGCTGGATCCAGATTTAGTTACTGTCTGAGCAGCCTAACTGAAACCAATGAGACTTCCTCTAGTGTACTCTCAGTCTGCTGAAGTCTGGATCTAGCCCTTTGTAGGTCATTTAGAAGATAATTGTGGCACTACAAAAACTGTGTACAGCAAAATAAATGAAGAGTGGCAGTGACAACAGCACAATCAGATTTTTCTAATACTGTTAGGAGTATGAAACTCCATGAGTTGATTATAATTCTGTGCAATTAAGCTCCAGTACACGTGACTTAATGACTGCACAACAACAACAACTGAAACTGCTAAAGGGAAGTGAAGCATTGCAAAGCAAACAGAAGCTGACCTTTGCATGTTTTCCCATCGGGCTGCAAGGTAAATCCAACTGGGCAACTGCAGCGTACTCCTGTGGCTGTATCCTTGCAAGTACGGTCACAGCCTCCATTATTAACAGCACATGTTTCTGAGAAATGAAAGAGACAGAAGGAGGAGAGAGAGAGAGAGAAAGAGAAAATAACAGAATACATTGTAGTCCCCTATGTGGTCTGCATACCATAACATATAAAAATCTATTCTTAAGCATGCACAGTTGTATTTCTGACTGAGGCTAGCCAAGTTACAGACAGCAGTCTGGGAAAGGCCATATAAGATTGGTTTCTGCTGGAGGGACTTCCACATAGAATGGAAGGTATCACTTAAACAGAATGCAATGCAATGTCAATGTATCTCAGATATTAATTAGAGAGGTTTTAAACTTTCTTAAGCTTCAGCCCCAAAGCATATTAAATCCAAATCTGAATTTACTGACTTGGAAATACAGTAAATTACATGAAATTCGATGTGGCTGACTCCCAAAGGATTGTGCCAAGATTGCAGTCTTACTAGGGAGCCCCACATTAGTTAATGGAACTTATTTCCAAGTGAACCTATTTAGGACTAACAAAAGACAACTTAATGTTAATCATTTTTGTATTATAGTCCTTTAATGAATATAATGATTTTTAAAGATAGATTTTAGAAGAATATCATTTCAAAAAACAAATGCCTTTTTGAAGACAGCACACCAGCCGAAATACCTTCTATGGTGCTAAATTCCTGAGATTTTAGTTGCACTTCCTTTCAAGTAATGTCTTTGATACACTGATCAACCATTCAGTAGTGATAACTATTTAATACTCATTTTGAAATGCTGCTTTTCATGGACTGCTGAGTTTGCAAAATAAAAGAGCTCAGAAAAGAAACACAGCGCTGGACCTCAAATTGAGATTTTCAAATCTTTTCCTTCACAGAAAGAGTTAATAGAAAATGAACTACATACATCACTTTGACAGGAATCTACATGCCCAATCTGTTCTTATTGAAGTACAAGGAAAAGGCATCTGGGTTTTGTACACTTAAAGCTTTTTGCAAATTGAAAGGAGTTTTGGAGTGGGTGGGGAGGGCATGATTGAGGTCACTGAACCCATTCCAAGCTGTGTCATTGAAATTTCCCAGGTCTTGTAGGATGTCAAATGGTGGATGGGCAAACACTGGGAAGAGGAGGCTGAAATACTTTTTTGGTAACTTTTACAATAATGGGAAATGGTTATTAGGTACCACTTCTGGAGGAGGGCGCAACTTCATTACAAAACAAAATCAAAACCACAGGATTGAATAGTTTTTTTGAGCTAAATCATAAAAAACAGGAAACTGGATTACCTTTATCTTTGTAGACAAGAGAAGTAGCTATATTGGCTTGACCGTGTTTTTATGCAATGCTTATTTCATGGTCTAGAGTTCTATATTATGGACCTGGTGCAGTATATATTCTCTATCTGAATTCACATTTCTGCCACAGTGTTACACATTTTGTATTTCTGATTGTTATCAGAGTAGAGAATTAAGGGCATCTTTCTTTAATCTTTGGTTAGGCCTATGAGAAAGCAGCAGCTTTATGGAAGATACACACAGTGCAAACAAACTTTCAGCCTGTAAGTACGTGCAATTTATTAATGCTTCCTATTGAGCAATATTAACTGCTTGCTTGTAATGATTGCCTATCCTAAAACACCATCAGACTCATGAACAGGTTCACAAAGATATCTGATTTATTAAAGAATAGTATGCAGGATCACAAAGAAAGCTGAGAATGGTTACGATGTACAGTGCACATTGAAACAGTGAACATGACATTGCTCACATTTAGACAATCTCTTTGGACAACTTGCCTTGGCTCCAGTGACAGTATTAATGGCTGAATTATACATTAAACTGAACTATATCAAAGTCAGTAAGTAATTTATTTTAAGGAAAAGCAGCTTCAGGACAGTCCATTGGGAAGAGAAAATGGAGATTAGCAGAAGAAATACTGTGTTTTATACACACCCTGCTTTTTTCTTGCAGACCGCCCCTGAAATTCCAGATCAGTGTTTAACTTGTTAATTTCATATTTTTTCCAGACTCTTAAGGTGGCTTATATGAGGATCTGTCTTCATTTTATCCCTATAGCAACCACCCTGTAAGGTAGATCAGGCTGAGAGAGAAGGACTGGCCCAAGGTCATCCAATGAGTGTTGATGGCTGAGGATGCACTTGAATGTAGGTCATTGTCTTAAATCATATGCTGTGTTGATTCCTGATTATGCTATGCAAAAGGTATAAAATCTATATCTTGGTATCTATTGAGGGCACCTGAACAGGTCCAAGGAACAATACAGGATTGTAACTAGCTCCTTATGTGCAATAGGGTTTCAGATTGGCTGTCCAGAATAGCAAGATTTCATGCAATACTTTCTTAAAATCCAATGGCCTTGCAAGAGCAGACTGACACATTGAGTGGGTGCTTTGCTTCTCCCTCATAAATTTGCCTGTGCTTTGGAGAGAGACACATTCCTACAGTCCTATTGATCCAGTTCTTCTTATCCTGACCAAGATAACTGAACTGAGAATTTCCTATGATTCCCTCCAGAAATCCCATATGAGCTTAGCTGGTTAGCTTATTATGTATTATACATTATATTACTATATTATCATAATGTACAGAATTGAAATTATTTGCAAACGATGCTCCTTATGATCCCAATTATACTTCCACTGGCACATGCAGCAGCAAAGGAAAGTTACTTCCAAATAAATGTCAGCTGCGAATTTCAGCAGATACTCAGGGGCTCAAAAATGTACATGCTACACAGAAAAAATATCTAACATGTATATTGGTATTGAAAGTCATCTCTGATTCATGGCTAGCTTTTTGAGTATGCATTAGAATCATTCTGTGTTTTGGTTCTGTCTGGACATAATCTCCAACCAGAAGTCCCCAATCTTTTTGGAAGTCTGAAAAGTCATTTTGAGTATTTTGTAAACATCTGAGAGTTCCAGCAGGAAATGGTTCCCATTGATGACATGTCCAGTCACAATGTGACTACAGGGGGCCATGGTTAGTAACAACAACAACAACAAAAAGGGATTGTCATATAGCTGGTAAATCAATAATCGATCCTCATGAATTAGCATTATTTAGATGTGACCAATATATGCTGATGATTGGGGTGACATTCTATAAACAATCATGGGATTTCAGCCACTTCTGTACTGAGTAATTTTTGATGGCTTGACTTGATAGTTGATAGCCTCTCTTTCAGAATGGTTCAGGTTTCATTCTTTCATTAGGCTCATTATTAAATAAATATTTAATATAATATTTTTATTTATAAAATATTTTTATTAACATAAAATAAATAAAGGAAGGAATGAGCATCTTAACATAAAGCATGAAAGAAATTATGTAATTCAAAATTATTCCCTAAGATCCTTCCAGTTTTTAAAAAATCCCACTGGTACACAGGTGCTAGGCAGGTAGATAGGGCGCTTAGTGACACATGCCGCATTGTTACTGGATCTTTACGCCCCACTCCACTTGATAAATTATATATCTTGGCAGGAAGAGCCCCGCCAGGCATTAGAAGGAGTGTGGCACAAGGTGTGGAATATGGAAATTTGTTACACAATCCGGCACACCCATCATTTGGCCAAATACCTCCAGCAAAAAGACTGAAGTCAAAAAGGAGCTTCTTAGACTGCGCTGAGGAGATTGCTACTATACCTCAAATAGAATGATTAAAAAGATGGAAATCTCAAGTAAAACATCTTCATAATTGGATAGAACCGCTTGAGGAGTTGCCTGGAGCTTTGGAGAAGGAGTGGACAGTTTGGAGATATTTAAACAGATTGCGCACTCATTTGGCCAGAACTAAAGATTACATGGAAAAATGGGGGTTTCTCCCTGAGGGCAAGGGTATTTGCTGCGAATGCGGCAATATTCAAACAACCACCCACCTCTTACAGTGCCCTCTGGGACCAACATTCACACAGAGTGACTTACTGATTGGAAACACCTCTGCCATCAATGTGGCCCAGCATTGGGCTAGAGTTATGTAAATTTTCTATTTTTATTAAATGTTTTTAACTTTTAAACTTTTAATTAATACTTTAATAAATAGAAAGGGGGAGCCCTTTCTATTTCCTGCACTTCTGACATGAAATGAGACGAGAAATGTAGAAGCAAGTCTATCCTATACAAAATGTAGGAAAAGAATCTAATTTCTGATCATTTTCTCTTTATTTCTCTTTCTTGTCCCTAAATATCAGGGTTATCTCTTGTACTAAACTAAATTTCACAATTTCACTTAAACAGGGATAATTTAGGGATAATGATTTATCTCAGAGCGATTGGCCCAGCCATGTGGCTCATTCTGACCATCTCCTCCATGATTATGAGAAAAAGGAGGGTAAGTCTTAAATCCAGTATCCGTTAAGGTCATCATGAAATTACTCCCACTCCCGCTGATGCTTATAGCCTCAAAACAAGTTGCCTGGTGATCATCAACATCCATGGAGGAATTTGTTTTATCAATGTAGGCCTCATGCAAGACAGGCTTAGCTTCCATAATTGGTGTGACTTGATGCTGAAGAAGACAGTCTCCCTACATCCTTAATAATTTGTAGAAGAGGACATTTTAGCAGAACTACATTTGCTGAAATTTGGTCCTTTGGAGAAATTTTAGGGCACAAAATTCCCTCATTTCTGGCCAGCCTAATTTTGGCCAGCCTAATCCAATCAAAATTAAGCATTGTTTCTAGTCCCAAGAATGTCAATGAGTCAATCAATCAATATCCCCCTAAAAATATTTAAATCTGCTTGAAATGATCTCAGTTTTTGCTTAACAGGTTTCTCTTACTCCTATAACAAAAAGATTTCCATAGTTTCAGAAATTATGAAATCCAAATTTTGGTTTGGTATCCAGTTGCCAAAAAAAGGCATATTTTGAATACTGTGAAGTAACTTTACAGTATCATAGGAATGGCTAAGCTATGGTCTGGATACAGGAATAGCCTTAGGATTTCATCTGACCTCACTGGCCTCATTTTAAATCTTGTCCACCAGTTCAGTTGTTAAAAAAATCTGTAAGCAATAATGAATAGAGGAATGTTTCCCATTTCAATGTTTCATGATATGGCTTTGACATATAAAGTATAACTCCAATACTTCACAATTGGAATGTCATTACCAATTGTCATTAGTTGATGTTTATATTATTCTTGTTTTTTAAACAAAATAATGGAATTATGCTCCGTAGCAAAGTATAATTTCAGTAAAGTGAATACATTGTGGTACCCCAGAATGCAAAGCTGGTCAATTTTAACATATGCCATATTTTGTAGCTGTTGGGGATATTTCTATTGCAGAGAAGCACAGACTCTTTCTTTCCAGAGACTGATCAAGTGAAGATAACAACCACTAATTCCAATCTTATCCCCTATTGAAAAAATTGCAGTTAATTGCAGTTGGAAGAGGAAATCTGTGTGTCACTCTGAACATTTCAAATGACTATGCAATGAAACCGTACAGAAAAAAATAAGTATATATGTATAAGTTTTTACATAACTTGTTATGAAATTTCAAAAATCAATGCCAAACCTTACTTATTCCCCTCATTCCCCTTCTTCTCATTTGGGTTGTAAACTTAAAGGTAGGAATATCATAACTTTAGTCAGTGTAAGAGGCTTTCAAAATTATAGTTGAGGCTTTCAAAATTATAAATCACTGTGACATATTCCAATCATGATCTCAGTTCTTTTAAAGACATTGATGATGCAGCTGGATCATAAACAAGAGGTGGTAACAGCAGGAGAGGGAAGCCCAAAACAGAAATGCAGGGCAAAAAAATCTTAGGGCCTGCCACTTCTAAACATCCTATTCTAGTTTTCTATTGTTAGAGGGCAAGAAAGGCTGAAGGATAAGATGTTTTTTGGAAACAAGAACAGAAACCCACTACACCAGATCTTATTCTATTTCTAATGAATATTTATTCTTATTAAACTCTTGCTAAATCAGCAGCTAAATTTAAAGTAAGACTTTTAATTATGTGAAGACCTGACCGTGGTGGGATACCTTTAAGCCCATCATCCCCAGCCAACACAGATTATTTGTTCATGTGTGGTCTCTACTCAGACTGACAAAGAGAACACTCAATGTTCTCTGACTTCATTAGAATTTGGGCAGGCAATAATGGCAACAATAACCGAATCTTTTGAGGGTGAGGACAGCGACATATTTGTTTCCAAAAGGTGTTATTTTTAGTTCTACACCAAAAAGTGTAATTAACACTTTTCAAGACAAATATCATTACTGTTGTAAATAGTTCAGTACTGCTTAGTTGTGAAGTTGCCTTGAGTGATTTACAGAAAGAAGGATCATGTGCATCACACCCCCTGCAGTTTTCTTGGCAAGATCAGAGGCAGGTGTTTTCAATTTTCCAGCCTAGTCTGTAGACCTGAACTTTCTCAGAGGTGTCCCATACAAGTACTAACTAGAGCCAACCTTGCTTAGCTTTCTGATCAGTCAAGGTGCTTGCTACCACCTGCAAAGAAAAATGGCTGGCTAATATCGAACCTTATTATGTAATGATTGGAAAGGACCATGAAGCTAATCTAAGCCAATCCCCTGCCCAGGGCAGGTAGTTGGACTAGATAATGACGAACTTGATGATTACGTTCTTCAGAGTTGCTATTTGTTCATAATAACAAGTGACAGAAACTATATTTTTAAATGCAGCATGATTTTACTTTATTGAAAGCAAACCTAGAATCAGATATAACCTTTACTGAAATAGTACCACCTACCAAATCTGACATGGCTTAAAAATGCTGAATATTTATTTCTGTGATTTTGATCCTTTTTTTTTTAATCCGCTTAATCCTGTCTGATTCTGGGAGACTGCCTGGACAAGTCCCTGCAGTTTTCTTGGCAAGGTTTTTCAGAAGTGGTTTGTCCTTGTCTCCTTCCTAGGGCTGAGAGAAAGTGACTGGCCCAAGGTCACCCAGCTGGCTTTGTGCCCAAGGCAGGGGTAGAACTCAGGGTCTCCCAGTTTCTAGCCTAGTGCCTTAACTGCCACACCAAACTGGCTCTTTTGATCCACAATTATAACAATTTGAACCAATTTAATCATTTTCATTAGAAACTGGGAAAAACATTTTCTCTTTATTTCTTTGGCAGTTTAGATTATTACAGGAAAAACAATGGAGCTGTGAGCTATCAAGAAAAACTGAACAAAAGTTTCAAACAGCAATAAAACTGCCAAGTTTTCATTTTTTAAAAATCAGCCTTGCCATCTGACACCATCAATATTTGTGGACAAATCACATGTTATGCTCCAGCTATACATTTTTAACTGAAACAGAGCCTCTATTTAATTTGGAAGAAAGTCCACATATTTCATGCAAGGCTGTCTTTTGATGAAGAACCCAGACTTCAAGTTAGTGTTTTGCCTCATCATTAAATTGAGAAGGCAAGCAGTAAAGAATGATAAAAGAGAAAAATCCCTTCTGTATAGACCCTTTTCAACACTTCTATGCATAGTTGCCTCCTCACTTCTAAGTTGCTTGGGCTGTCTAGTTCTTCAAAGATATGTAAGATGAACCAGTAAAACAAACCATGCCAGCCAGATAACCTCATGGGCAGGGGTGTCCAGGGAGAGAGTAAAAAAAATGGTGGCCAAGTTTGCATGATTGAAGCCCCGCTCTTTTTTTTTTTACACTGATCTGGCCTCCATTTTTAACTACCCCCCCAAGACACCCCTGTTTACAGAGAAGCCAGAATTACACAAAAATGATATGGCAAATTGAGTTGTTGATCGTTTAGCAGAACACTGCTTTATGTACTGTAAAATGATGTGGTTAATTATGCAATAAATAATAACATACCTTGTATACCTGAAACCCCTTGGAAGACTGGATGATAAAAAGGTACAAGACAGTAATTGGTAAGTACAGTTTTTCTGTCACTGAAAATATTGATTCTGAACAATTGCACTATGAATTTCTTTTATCTAAAGGGCACAAGTTAAGCTGTACAATCATATGGTTTGAGATAAAATTGAAGGCATCTTTAAGATTTGATGCCTTTATTAAAGATTAAAAATTCTAGAACATATTAAAAAAAATAACAAATAACAAAACATTAGATCTTTTAAAACATGTCTGCAGCCTCATCGGCTGTATTTTTTATATTGTAGGTATACTGTTGGTTCATGTCAGTTGACCAATTTATCAAATTATATTAAAAGAAACATTGTGTACTATCTTTCTTTTCCTAACCTACAATCCATAAACATTTGTCAAGCAATCAACTCATCATTCGTTTAACTGTTATCTTAGTCTGTGACATATGGTACTGCATGAGAAACTGACTTTTAAGGAACAGATCATTAAGGTATTAAGGTACTTCTATTAAGGCCAAGTCTTCCTTGAGTCAGACTGAACTCCTGATAACCATGGATACCTCCATTTGGAAAATGAAAGTGGATTGTCTTTGTCTTCTGAGATTTTTTTTTTTTAGTTCCCAGTCTAATCTTCTGGCCCTGGGATATCCTGGTGGTCTCCAATCCATGCTACCAGAACTAACTTAGGTTTTACAACACCAGCCAGTGTTGGCTAAATGCTGTCACCTGCAGTGACTGTGCTGTATTACCTTCAGATTTTAAGTTTAGGATCCAATGTGCTTGTTCTTATATTCTAAAATATTTCAATATTTCCTATGTGAATGAGTCTCGATTTAATTGCATAGAAAGAATACCTAGCACCTAAACAAAATTTCTACTCACTTTACTAAATGGAGACAGCATTGGTCATGCTTGTCAATAACCTTTGGTGGACCTGAGATGGAAGTGTTGCATCCATCCTTGAGCTCCTTGATCCCTCAGTGTCTTTTAGTACCATCAACCATGGTATCCTTCTGGATTGGGGGGTGAGGATGGGAGGGATACTGGGTTGCAGTGGTTCACCTCCTTCCTTAGTGATGTTTCTAGATCGCATCCGTGACCCCTCACTAGTGGGGTACCGCAGGGCTTGACACATCTACATGAAAGCACTGGGTGAGGTCATTCATCAATTTAGGGTTCGGTATCAACTTTGGGCTGTGCATGTGAAGCTGTCAATGTACTAACTCAGTATCTGGAGGCTGTTTAGGTCTGGATGCGGAGGAACAGACTTTGGCTTAATCCTGATAATACTGGCTGGCTGTGGCTGGGGCCCCTTGGTCAAGGATATTTTCACTGTTGGTCTTGGATGGGGTTGCACCCATTTGAGACTGGTGTGCAACTTGGGGCCCTCCTGAACTTGCAGCTACTGCTCAATGAGCAGGTGGCAGCAGTGGCCAGGAGGGCCTTCATCTTTTTGCCACCTGTGCCCTTTCCTCAACCAGGAGGCCCTTCTGGTAGTTGCTCATGACCTGGTCACTTTGTGATTAGACAAGTGCAATGGTCTCTACATGGGGCTGCCCTTGAAGACCATCCAGAAACTACAGAAGGTGCAAAATGCAGTAGCATGAGCAGGAACAGGCACTTCTCATTATACCCATGCATCATTTTATTTATTTATTTATCAAATTTGTCAGCGCCCATCTCCTCCCACCAGAGGGACTCTGGGCGGCTATCATCACTTCTCGCATCACTTCTATGCGAGCTGCATTGGCTGCCAATCACTTTCTAGGTGCAATTCAAGGTGCTGTCCTCACCTATGAAGCCCTTCATGGTATAGGGGATGATTATTGGAGGGACTACCTGTCTCCAATTATTTCTGCCTTCCCAGTACATTTTGGGCAGAGTGAGTGCACTCCAGGTCTCCTGAATTAAATGTTGTCACCTTGTGTGTCTTCTTTATCACAGGTCCTGTCTTCTGGAAGAGCATCCCCAATACACATGGCTCCCACTCTCCGAGGGTTCCAGAAGGCCCTTAATATATGGCCCTGTTCCCAGGCTTGAGTTGGGTGTTTGTGGATCCCCTGTTGTGTTCTTTTGACTCTTATGACTGTTTTCTTGCCCAGCCATGATGTTTTGTTATGTTTCTGTTTTAATTGTACATTTGTAAGCTGCCCAGAGTCTTTTGGAGTGGGCAGCTATACTAAATCTAATAAATCATCATGATCATCATCTATATGCTGCTACTTGATGGAATAAATTGCTGGAAATTCACTATTTAAATTGTTCAATATGTTCAATTTTTATTATGGTCACTGACCAGTACAAGATACAATTCTATAAACATATACACTTTAGCCTTAGCCTTAAAATATGAGCCATCTGATTTAAAAGAATTTTAAATTTGAATTTACAAGTTCCAATTAAATGTTAAAATACATTTAGATCATAATATTGAACTATTTAAGTTGATCGTCTGTATTCATGCAGAAATTTTCCTAAAATAATTCCAGACTGGTATAAAGAATATAAAAAATCATTTAAACCCTAAATCTTAATAGTTTATTTATAATAATCATAAATGTGGTTTAGATATAATTGGATTCAATATAAATGTAAATACACAGCAAAAATATGGAAACTAACTGCATCTAGCATAGACTCTGAGGTAGATATTAATTAACCCTAATGAATGGGAAAAATGAGAATAATTTTTTCCTATTTGGGAAATCTAATTTATAACATTAATTCAAGACCCTGTATATATCTTCTAGGACATGTCTTCCTGAGTTTTTTCCAGGTAAATGAAAAGAGATGCAGCTAAATTTAACCAAAGCACTACTGTATTATCATGTGGGTTTCCAAAAATTTTCATGTTTTAGATGAATAAAAAAACAGAAATGAAAGAGAAAATGTTTTAGAAAGCATATGGAATTTGATATATACTAGATGTTTAGCAGTTCAAGATTACTATAGCTAAATATTTTTAAAAAAACACAGCACAGACTATTACAGAGTTGGCAGCTGAATTCTGCCGTTCTGAACAACGCTCATGAAAATGGATGTGACAAATACTGGCAAGGGTTGCTTCTTAAAGCTGACTCTACCTCTGGAGAAATATATGAAAAAATATACTTTTGAAAGAATATTGATGGCTGAATGTTTGGGAGACTGATCCGTTGTATGTATTTCTGAGAACAGTAGCATATGTTGGAAATTTTGGGATTTGGTGTAAAATTTTAATTACTATGGTATAAATACCATCCCTCCATTCTGGTTGCCCAAGGCCATTTGGTCTTCTCTAAGATGGCTAAAAGGAAACACATTTAAATACAGAGTTCTGTGAACTGCATAGTAATATTTCATTATAACTTATTATATGATTGCAAACAAAAATAGAGAAAAATTGTGCTTTGCTTTCCTTCTGTGCATGTTTTTATTTAATTTGCATTCATTGTCTGTGCTTATTATTAAGGAATTCCATAAGACAAGCAGTTTTAGTCTGCAGTGACTTCTGTAGCAAAGTATAGCTGGGCTTCCCAGCATCAAGTTCCAGAACAGGGACATGATGATGTTTCCCTCACCTTGAAAAGAATTCTTTGTGCTGGCAATTAAAGGCGGCTGCAGGCCTTGGCATACTGTGAGGTAAGACCTTCAAATAAAAAGATATCTGGATCCCCTACAGAGCTTTTCAGCTTTGGATATCAGGGGCCAATTCCCTGGGAGTTCTATGCAGACTACGTTTCCTTCTGAATCCCCATGAAAACTAATCACTCTGCTGCCAGAGTTACTGCTTCTGAATGGCTATGCCTCCATTTCCTCCTGTGGCAGTCTACGCCAGGGGCACCTCTGGGGAGTATTTGTGTGAAAAAATCAAGATGGCAGCCATCACCACACATTCACCACCACCACCTTGATTGTTTTGAGCCCCTTCTGTGATGCCCTGCTGTGCCATGAGGTGACACCAAAACGACCATTTATGCCAAATTCTCCTTAGGGAGAGTTGTGATTCTTTTTAAGGAGCTGAATAGCATTGAGTAAACCAGATTTTGTAAGTAGCAGCCTTGGTCCAGGCAATTCAACACTTTAAATGGATTCAAAATTAAAAGAACACAGAAGAATGGAAGACATTCCTTTAATTATTAGGGATTTCATTCAATGGACTTCCAACATTAACTTCAAGCTCCTAATGGAAAGAACCCTGATGATTCATGATGAATACAATATGCCTACTATAACCCTCGTGTATGATGTTACATCCATATTAACCTAAAAATTGAGCAATATCTTTCAGCATATTACCTCAGAGATCGTGAAAAGGGTTTCACTGTCTCAAATGCCTCAGGTAGAAGAGTATAAACAGACAGATAAAACGTGTCTGTCCTTCCATTCCTCTGCTACTACACAAGATCTATGTTACTTTCAAGAACTTTGTTTATACTTTTCACATTCCACTAAGTTGCAACAATGCTTGAAGTGTAAACTTGCACATCTGATATCTTCTGTAGAGGAGTCATACTGCAATTAAGAACACCTAGAACAAATGACATGTCTTTCCTACAGGCGGTTGCGTCTGTATAATCCCACAGCATGGAATAAACGAATATTTTTGTTCCTAGAATATTAAAATTCTAAGCAAATTACTTGCTGTGCATTCTGAAGATGTAGTTCACAGATTCCTAAGTATCTAAGACAAAGTCTGCCTCAAGTTAAGATCAGTCTTGACTGCACAAATTACAAGTCAGCCTAAGCATGAAGAGGGGTTTAAATGTAATAATAAATAAAAATTAAACACAAAAGGACACACCCAATAATACAAAAGTGGTTTGTCATTTCCTTCTTCTGGATTATTTTTCAAGCTCCCAGTCTAATCTACAGCCCTGGATTTCCTGGTGGTCTTCCATCCAAAAATTACCAGGTCTGAGCCTGCAACTAAGTGAACACTACATAGTCAGGCTGTCTATAGTGCCAAGAAAGTATTTTGTAATAGAAATAAAGAAGAAACTTTTAAGTATTTCTCTGTTGTTCAGAGGAACAAGCAAAAATAAATGCCTTTGTACAACCCCTTGAAGCAATGTTTGGAGGAAGAAAGAGGAAAAACTTTACCAGCTCAGGGGTATGTGTGTGTGTGTCTGTGTGTGAAAAAGGTCAAGAAAGTTGCTGCATGTAAAAATGGGGTGGAGCTTTGATCACATGATACTGGTTGCCACCTTGACTTTCATGCACCAGATCACATACAATGAAGGCAATATGTCAGTTTTGAAATGGCTATGTTATTTTTGACTGATGGGCTGGGTTCATACAACCATCTCCAGCTTGTTTTCTCCACTTGCCTTGGAATTGCAACTCTCAGAATTCCCAGCAAGGATGTTTTGATGGAAGGTTGGGATTCTAAATGAATTTTAACTTTCCACACAATAGAGATGCACAAATTAAGAAAATAGACTGACAGGAAATTTGAAATCCATGTGAGCAACACATTCTTCTTACTCTGGGTCATTGCTTTTACCTATGTTCATATTGGGTGATACGACTAAAGCTCTAATTAAATGCTACCTAGAAGGAAGGAATAACCCCTCAAGGGCAATAAATATTGTTTTTCCATCCACCAGCTTTAAATAACTAAAATAAAACAAAAACTAGCAGCTATTGCATTTGGCTATATTTATATTGTTATCTTGATTGGAAAAAAGTGTATGACAGCTTATTGACTAAAGTAGGCAGCTGGTATTTTGGATATTTGAATACTAAATTCCCTGTGCTGGTTAAAAACTGCAATAAAGACTGCAGGGAGATTTTTCCAATAATTTCAAAATTATTTCAAGGAAATGTATACATTCTGTAGCCAAAGTATAATGAAAACCATTGTTTTAAAGACACACACAAAGGGGATCAATCATTTTATAACATCACTGTTTTAATATAAAACTCAAAGGTTATGTTAATGTGTATTTCATATGTATCATATATATAATAATGTTATAATGCATCATAATGTATCAAATGTGTATTTGATCAGTTTGTAGTCACAGAATGATACAACTCATATGGGAAAAGTAGATTTGCACCACATAAGTTAGTGGCAAATGCTTTCTCCTCTGCAGCAAATACTGACAACATCAACATTACAGTGTTATAAACAGATTGTATACAGAGTAAATATAAAATGGAAAAATGATTTTTTAAATGAAAAATCAAAACAAATTAGGAACCTCGGCACAGAGATGAATAAATTAAGTATAAAAATAATTGAAGAACCCTCATCCCCACACACAAAGACAAAGTTGGGAGCACATCAAAGGAAGTGGAAGAAAAGTGTTACCCATAAGTAGGCGCCGTTTCACACGCTTGTCCACATCAGCTACTGACGTGGCATTGAACTCAGAGCTCTCAATTGCAGCCTCATCCTTCTCTAAAACAAAGGAAGGGACAAACATGGAGCACTTGATTAATGAGAAGCCCAGTTTTCCAGTATGGAAGACAGTCTCTTGGCTTTGGGCAACTGAAGCATGAAAACATGAAAACCCCATTTAGAAATTTGACTCCCTTTGAAATCCCAGACACAAACCAAGGTGTATTGGAGGGAGGAAGGGAATGCAGGGGTGGTAAAACGGGGTGAAAACAAAGTTATTCGCCAGCCAACACATAAGAAGCTGGTCTGCCACTAATAATAACACAAACACAAGAAAGGATGCCCCAGACGGGTGTTAATTTAGAAACATAATTTGTAACATTTAAAGTAAAGTACATTGTTAAAAAAAGAGAGAAAAAAAGGCAATGTAAGTATCACAAGTTGAAAGATGCCAGTTCTTGAACACAGAACACAGACTAGAGCTACAAGAATCCGGTGATGGATGGGCATGGAAATGTGATCATGTTGATTAAAAAATATAAAATAAAATAAAACACAAAAAAACAAAAAAATGCATGCATTTAAAAAAATTAAAATATAAAATAAAAGAAACACAGACTTAAAAATGAAACAAATTGGGCAGTGCTGGTTGCCTGCTTGTCTATGGAACACAACTAGCTAAACATTCAGTGCTAGAAAAAAGATGTCACAGGAAGAGACTAATAATTTTTGAAGCATGCAGTAAAGCAGAGGGTGGTGTTAGCGATACGGCATCTTGCTGGTAATTTCTGATGTTTGATATATGAAAAGCTCCAATCCAGCATTACAGCAAATTAATGCCGTATTTCAAAATATATCCCAAATGATCCATTTACAGGGATGAGAAGAGATGATATGAGTAAAGGGGATTAGCAATATGGAAAGCAGTGGCTGAGGGATTAAAATGATATAGGTTGGAGTACTGCATTTCAAAGAAAAAAACAAAACACAAGGTGGGGATTGTACATGCAGCAGACATAAAATAAGAGAATAAGTCAAAGAAACAAAAACAAAATGGATTAGACAACAGATAACTTAGGCGCCTTTGCAAACATTTGCATCCTTGCAGTGATATCAGAATTGCAGACACCACTGAAGACAGCAAAAGGAAAGAGAAAGGAGAAACAAGGAGCAAAAGAATCACAGGAAGGGGAGGAAGCTGGCAGGGTTTCTCTGTGGAAATGCTAAATGGCTGAGTTGTTCTAGGAAGAAACCAAGTTCTAGATGGGATCAGGCTGCAATAGAGGCTTTGGTTTGACTTTTTTTTTCCTTTTTCTTTGAATATTTTTTCCAGAAGTAATTAATTAACTTCAGATATCATACAAGACAGGCAATCAGGAACCATCACCAGAAAGCAGGAATAAAATGAAAACAAAACAAAAATTTGAAAAAACATCTAAGAGAAAATTCTATTCAGAAGGTGAAGAAGGAGGTGAAAAAAAATGCACACAGAAGCAGCAATATGCGACTTACATCAGAAGAACAAAAAGTGTAACATGATGTCATATTATATAGCAACATTGCAAAATGGAAGGGGAAAGTACAGTTTTCAGTAGTTCAATGGTATTTAGATATGCCAGGCCAAACAAAAATCATTAAAAGACACAGGATAGAAATTTAAGCACGGTTTATTATCAGATCCCTCAGCCACATCAATACTCAAATTCCCAAGCCTTCCACAATATAAGACTGTCCTCTGCAGTTATGCCTTATGTGAATAGTCCTGTCAGGATGATACTTAATTATTCAAAACTAGAACTATGGAACCCCAAAATATCCTGAACCCAGCATAGTACATCTTACTTTTAATCTGTCCCAGTTTTAAAATCAAATCTACTCATTTCACCCAAGCTAATAGTTATGAACAAACCCCAGACTGAGAGATTTCCATGCTGGGACGAAGACCCCTGCTCTGCATGATCAAAGATTGTTGAAAGGAGAGTCAGCTGCTTTGCTTCAATGGTATTTAACATTATTATTGGCTTAATGGAATTAGACATTTTTCTTCAGATGTCAATTTATTTCACTACAGATATAGGCTACCTTTAGTTAATGCATCAACATTTAAAAGAAAAAAAATTCTGTATAAACTGTAAAGCTGTATAAACAATCAGCTCTGGGTCATGAAAATTGAGCTTCTATCCTGTTCAATGTTTCATGGTAAGATTTAACTAGGAATTACTACTGGACTTTTCAGCTTTCATATTCAGATTCCATTTAAAAATTAAGTAAAACTGCCATTGCATGTTATCTATAAGAATTATTTAAACCTTGCACCAAAAACTGCCAAACCTGAGAAAAATCCAGTCATGGATTTCTGTCAGAAATATCCCTTAAAATCAGCTGGGATTTAACAGACCCTCAGTAATGTTTTTTTAAAGTGACAAGCCCTTAATCAACAAATGTGTTGTACTTTCATTTGTTAGCTTCCATGACATTCACAACCCAATCTTATCAAATAAGATTAAGACTCCTTAACATACCCTTCCTACAACCCACACCCACACAATGTAAAGAGAGGTACTTACCAATGCACGTTCGGCCATCTGAATGCAATGCATATTTCTGATGACAACCGCACACAGGACCACTATCTGTGTCATCACACGTGTGTTGGCAGCCTCCATTTCCATAGTTACAGGTTACTAGTTATTTCCCCAAAAATATGTACATATGTAGGTATGAATAAAGCAATAATAAAACCAATTAGTTCTTTCTGTGTTCCAGACACACAAAATGATTTACAATTCAGAAAGGCAATAAATATGACACTATAACTACAGTAGATAAATATCTCCCCAAACTTCCCTGCCAAACAGCAATAGTTTAAGAAGTTATTAGTCCCAGGGAAATGTCACTTGGAGTAAAGAACATTAAGGAACTGTACTTCAGTCCTTTTTTATGTGGGGTTTTCACATGTTCTAAACTTGCTTACATCCATGTGAACCATAGTCCACAAGGCTCTGTATGTTTAATTTTGTTAAGACATAGACTACATATTTGATGTGTATGGAGAAAGGGCCTTGAACAAAGAGGTTACATATCTTAAGAAAAGTAAGCTAATGCCATATGATTGGGTAGGTACAGAAGTTTTGCAAACAAGTAAATGGCTCTTAACACCACATTTTCAACTACACACACTGATTGAATGACTGCCTCACCTAAGTCATAATTTAAATAAGAAAGTATTATTTTAATTCCATCCATTTGCAAGCTTTGCTGAGAAACGTGTTTTCCTCTGCTAGGGAGGACACTGTTCTTTAGCACAGTTCATCCAAAAAACAATGCTCCCAAACCAAGCAGCAGGAAAAAAAATCTCAAATATGAAGTCTGTTTTTACCACTTTTTAAGATAACCAAAACATTTAAAAATAAATGAGTTTTTAAAAAAGCCTTTCATTCATTTTATAATGTTAATGATTCTATAGCAGACTTAAAATCTGTTTAAATCCTGCATTCCTCCAGTTATGTTTCCTGCAACTTCTATCACTTCCAGACCCGGATGCCTCTTACCTGGTGGAGCTAGAGATAATGGAAGTTCAATGCTTCTGAGGACATAGGCTAGAGAAGGCTAGTTAGCAACTCTGAATGGGCAGAAGTTTCTTCTGCCACATTAAACTAACTTGCCTAAGACAAAATTCTCTTTGGAATTCCTGCCATGGTAACAGCCTTATGGCACACAAAATTGTAGTAAAATCACTGGTACACTAACAGTCCCTTTCTACCCTACAGTTGTGATATTAGAAAAATGAAACTATTTCAGAAGTGTGATAAGAGCAGAGCAAATAAAGCATTTGGGAAACATACCATATCCACAAATTACTCATGACACTTGTACAGTTGTAATCGAAATTATTCAGCCCCCATTGCAAATCAGGTTGATTGTCAAAATGTACAGACTTCCAGCTGTTTGCAATGAACATTTCAAACAAAAGCAATTGAAATAGCTCAACACAATGAATGATTCAAGTGGTGTCCCCAGAGTCAACTGAAAATGCAACTTATAATGACTTCTCCGGTCTCAAAATTATTCAACCCCTTCATGGCAAGCATCTTCAGTACTTAGCAGAACACCCTTTTGCTGTTATGACCTGCTGCAAATGAGATGCATAGCCAGAAACCAGCTTCTGGCAGTGTTCCTGAGGAATCTTAGCCCATTCCTCATGAGCAATGGCCTCCAGTTCAGTAACATTCTTGGGTTTGCGTGCTGCAACCGCCTTCTTCAAATCCCACCAGAGATTTTTTATGGGGTTCAAGTCAGGTGACTGTGATGGCCACTGTAGAATCTTCCAGGACTTCTGCATCCAAGCCTTAGTGGAATTTGAGGTATGCTTGGGATCATTGTCCTGTTGGAAGCTCCAATGATGCCCAAGCTTCAGCTTCCTTACAGATGGCATGATGTTTTCTCCTAGGATTTCCTGATACTTCAATGAATCCATCTTGTCATCCACACGCTGCAGGTTTCCAGTGCCAGAGGATGCAAAGCAGCCCCAGAGCATCACCGAGCCACTACCATGCTTAACTGTAGGCAGAGTGTTCTTTTCAGCATATGCTCCATTCTTCTTCCTCCAGACATACCACTGATCCATTGGGCCAAAAAGTTCCAGTTTTGTTTCATCGCTCCACTGAACAGAATCCCCAAACTACTGTGGCTTATTGATATGATTTTGAGCATATTGGAGCTGACTTTTCTTCTGCTTTTGGGTCAGTAGTGGTGTACGTCTTGGAGTTCTGGCATGGAAACCTTCTGTGTTTAGTATGCACCTTACTGTGATGACCAGGAAAACAGGGTGAAGCCTCTTTAAGTTATAAGGAAGTTCAAGTTGTGCAGTCACTGAGTTTATAAGTTTGACAATAGGGAAAGGACCAATGAATTTGGGTCCCAATTTTTTGGATGGCTGGTGGGACTTAAGAAATTTGGTGGAGAGGTAAATGTTGTTTCCCACTTTCATGTCCCATTGTGGGCATCTGTTGCGATCAGTGATTTTTTTGTAGGTTTGCTGTGCCTCACTTAAAGCTTGCTTAATGACAGGCCAGTTAGAGGCAACTTTTGAGCCATTGAACAGTTGGGGGGTGGCTTCTGGGGAAGCTCTGGGATAGGCAGAAAGTCTTGGCCAGACACCACTTGGAAAGGGGTAAATCCCATGCTCTGGTGAATGGAGTTGCTATAGGCTACTTCAGCAAATGGAAGCAGGTCTACCGAGTCATCCTGCTGGAAATTTATATAGCAGCGTAAAAATTGCTCTAGAGTAGCCTGAACCATTCAGTCACTCCATCTGTTTGCGGATGGTTCAACATGCTCACCCCAATTAACTTTAAAAAGGACCTCCAGAATTTAGAAGTAAATTGTACTCCGCGATCCAAAGTGACACACTCAGGACATCTGTGCAAATGGTAAACATGTTGCACAAACAGCTTGGACAGTTGCTGGGCTGTTGGAATTTTAGCACAAGGAATGAAATGTGTCTGTTTTGCAAACAAGTCAATTATAGTCCAAACTGCAGTCTTATTTTTGCTCTCAGGCAAATCAACTATAAAGTCCATTGCAATTTCTTTCCATGGGGCAGCAGGGGAAGCAACCAGTTGTAGCAATCCCTGCAGCTTGCCTCCTTTGAGTTTAGCTTGTGCACAGGCAGGACAAGTGAGGATATAATTATTTACATCAGTTCTTAAGGTGGGCCACCAGAATGGACACCTCACTAAATGCAGGATTTTGGTGAAAGCGAAGTGGCCAGCCGAGTTGCTGTCATGGGAATGCTGCAAGATTTTTGGGCATAGACTTTCTGGAATGTAAAGTTTTTCATTGCAATACCAGAGTCCATTTTGTTCTGTTAAGTTGGCTTTGTTACACTGTAGCCAGGGATTGTTTGCAAGCGCCTGGAGCAGTTCTTCCTTTAAGTCTGATTGTACTTTCACTTTTGGAACTGCCGCTTGTCTGCACGTTATGCAAGCCAGAACTAATTGTTTTTCAGAGAAAACCATGTCTACCACCTCAGTTTGTTATTATGTTGGGGTAGGCGCGAAAGGGCATCTGCCAAGAAATTTTTCTTGCCCGGGAAGAAATTTAAGGTAAAATTAAAGCGACTGAAAAATTGAGCAACTGTTTGCCATTTAATTTTCTTGGAGTGCGCAATACCTGCAGATTCTTATGATCAGTCCACACTTCAAAAGGATGTTTGGTGCCTTCCAGAAGGTGTTGCCAATTGGTGAGTGCTGTCTTTACAGCGAATGCCTCCTTTTCCCAAACATGCCATTGCCTTTCCGCTTCGGTGAATTTATGGGACAGATAGGCACAGGGTTGAGGGACCTGGTTTGAATCTTTCTGAATTAAAATAGCCCCTATGGCCTGGTCAGATGCATCTGC
The DNA here is from genome assembly GCF_035149785.1 of Candoia aspera. Lineage (NCBI taxonomy): Eukaryota > Metazoa > Chordata > Lepidosauria > Squamata > Candoiidae > Candoia > Candoia aspera. The sequence goes on from NC_086159.1 coordinate 79,428,111, forward strand.
ATGTATGATAAATGGCCGTTCTGGATTGGGATGTGTTAAAATGGGTTCAGCCATAAAAAGGGCTTTTAAGTTTTCAAAAGTGGCTTGGCATTCAGGAGTCCAATTTAAGTGTGCGCCTGGTGTGGTTACCTTGAGCGTTTCCCCCTTCCCCCTTGTCTTTAATAAATCAGTCAGTGGTAAGGCAATTTGTGCAAATTGGAGGATAAATTGGCGGTAGAAATTGGAGAACCCTAGGAAACTTTGGAGTTGGCGTCTGGTTCATGGGGGTTCCCACTCTAGAATGTCCTGGATTTTAGAAGGATCCATTTCCACTCCCTTGGTGGAAATACAGTATCCCAAGTAGTCCAATTGGATTTTGTGGAATTCACACTTTGACCGTTTAGCATACAGCTGGGCATTCCTCAGCTTCTGCAGTACTTGTCTCACAAGGTGGACATGCTCCTCTGTTTTGGTATGGATTAGGATATTGTCCAAATAGACTAAGACCCCTTTGTACAGGTGGTCATGTAAAACCTCATTGATGTACTGCATAAAGACTCCAGGAGCTCCAGCCAATCCAAAGGGGAGAACTTTGTACTGATATGAACCCAAGGGACAGTTGAAGGCAGTTTTCCATTCATCTCCCTCTCTAATCCGGATCCTAAAATAAGTCTCTCGCAGGTCTAATTTAGTGAAAAGTCTTCCTTTTGCCAATTGCGACAGCATGTACTTCATCAGGGGGATAGGGTACTGATTGGTTACAGAAATACCGTTGAGGCCCCCGTAATCAGTGCAAAGCCTCAGAGTGCCATCTTTTTTCGCTCTGAATAGCACAGGGGCAGCTGTTGCTCTGCAATAGCATAAGCCCCATCAGTGAATTTTAAGCCACCAGTCTCCCATTGCACTTGTGGTTTCCTGCTTTTCAACCAAGGAAGCCCCAGAATAATTGAATAATTGGCAATAGGGGTCACTAGGAATTGCAAAGTCTCTTTATGGCCCCCTATGCGCATGGCAACAGTCTTGGTATGGAACTCTACAGGCTCCCCATGAGCCACAGTTCCATCCATCTGGATAAAAACTATATGCTGAGCTTCTTCACTTTAAGATTCAGGGTATTAATGAGAGCTGGGTGGATTAAGCATTTGGTGCACCTGGAATCTAACATAGCAGTTAAGTTAGCTTTGTGCCAGGTTCTTTGGTTTTTTAGCTCAACTTGAATAAGTGGAACAGTCATTACTCACCATGGGGTCTTTGTCATCCTCTTCCTAGGAGGGAGTTTTGTGCCCAGGATTCTCCACCTGTTTGTTGGCGTGATTCAGAACAGGTGTGCCTCATTTCCCACTGGCTGTGGAAATTCCTCCTCAGATTCTCTCTTGAAGTCCTCAGGGATTTCAACCACTGCTTTCTTGTGGGCCACCGCAGCCGCTGCAGTGCCTTTGTGCTTCGCTGGAGGGGATTTGGCTGGTTTTCTGCCAGATTTCTCCACTGCTCCAAGCCCATCGCGTGGGCACTCTGAAGCTTGATGGGTGTCTTTCCCACACTTATAGCAGCTCCCCCTCTTCCAGCCTTTGTCCCTGGCTTCCTCCCTGGGTCTGAATGGTTTCCTTGGGGCCAAGGACATCTGGCTAGGGGCCAGTATTTCTGCTGGCAGCTTGGGCTCGCAGCTGTCTGTGGAACTGATACTGAGTATTTTCCACCTCCCCTGCCAAGCAGATCCACTCTCTCAATGTGGGTGGATCGCCCTGGCAGAGGGCCCATTGTAGGATTTTGGGCTGTAGTAATCCACATTAGTAGCTTTGGACCAGTCTAGTATTTTACCTGCCAAAGCCTTAAACTCCATGGCATATTCTGCTACACTTTTCTCCCTCTGTCTCAGCTGTTGCAACGCTGTCTTTGCTCTGAGCTTATCTAAGGGGTCCTCAAATCTCTCCCTCAGGATCCGGATAAATTCCTTCAGACTGTGTAGTTTGGGAACCATGGCATCGTGGAGTTTCACAAACCAATCTGCCACAGCACCCCTCATCTTAGCCCCCACTTGGCTCACCTTAGCATACTCAGTCAGGAAGAAGCCCCCACACTCTCACATATAGATTGACACATTCATCATGAAGAATGACAATTGCTGGAGATCTCCATTAAATTTCACTTGGAGATCTCTGGGTGTGCTCCTTGCAGGGGCTGGAGCTGCGGATTCAGCTCCAGGATCGTCCCAGGTCACTGATCGCCCTCCACTTCTGTGGGCCCTAGGTGGTGAGGGAGGTAGCCTGGGTGGTGTCGCGGGTCAGTGTGCCCCGCTTCAATCAGGTGAGGTTTTCCTGGAGTGCGTGGCCGACCCTTCATCTTGTTGGGACACCAAGTAGTCAATTGCCTTTGACATGTGCTGCATCATCTCCTCCATAGCCGACATTCTTGCTTCCAAACCCTGGACCTTTTTGGGAGTCGCCCCCTTCTCACTCCCGGATCCCTGGGAGCTGGGATTCAGGATCCTCACCTGGGCCTCGATGGGCTGGGGAATCCCTGCTTTGCCCCTTCCAACAGCCGTTGTAGCCAGTTCCGACTCAGGGCATGACCCCTTTGTCTCCAGCATCTGGGGTTCTTGGACCAGATCCAGGGTAATGAGCACACTCTCAAGCTTGGCGGTATAGTTTATCGCAGCCTCCGTGCTCTCTTTGACCACATCGCTCCCATCATCTTCTATCAACCCCTCCAGTGCTTTCGTGTAAAGGATGGTTTGGTCAGCGTCTTCTGAAGGTGAGGACTCCTTGGCCCTCTGTCTCAGTTTCTTGGACATTTTCCTCAACTCTCAACTGGGTGATAAATCACCAGGTAGAGTCTGTAGGTGAAGGATTTGCAACTTTATGTAATGACCAGGACACTCAAGCATTCACTCAATGACGGTCTATTGCTCAATTAACTGTTTAATGAAGCAAAGTGTCTGATACAAGGTAAAAGTTGCCAGTGGCATTTCCTGCACGTTCTACAGTTTAAAATCACACAGACAGCTAAATCCCCCCCTTACTACCTTCCAAGGCATGCACCTCCCCGTACCAGCAGATGGCTTGAACGGTATGCTGGCCATTAAACTTGGGCAGAGTTATCTAACCCAAACAAAATAATTCACACCCCAGTCAAAGTCCCGCTCCCCTCTGGTGACTCGCAGTCCACTGACATGGATTTTATGTTGATGGATGCAAGTCCGATAAACGTTCTGGGAACATTTGATTGGGGAGGCTGACACTTACTGTGCTCACTGAAACCTCAGTGCCTGTTGCCACCAAGTCTTCCTGCAGGTCTTTTGCAGTCACTTAAGGGTTTCTCACAACCTGCCTTCTCAGAAATCTGGTTGCAGCCATTGACAGCTTCCTTTTTCTGCTCTGTCCAGGTAGTGTAACCACTGTTCCTTTAACTTTGAACTTGCAAACTATGCTTCCAACAGTGTCTCTAGGAACATTCAGTGCCTTCACTATATTTTTGTGTCTTGTTCCTTGTTTGTGAAGGGCAATGATCTCTTCTCTTACCTTTGGACTTAGTCATACTGTATTTCTAACATGCAGTCAAACGTGACACTCAACAAACCCCTAGCTAGTTCAGGTATTTCATGTGTTCCAGCTCAAGGACACCTGGTGCAACTAATGAAGCCCTTTATTAGTTGTATCAGATGTGCTTGAGACAACACCTATTTTGCATACTGTATGTGTGCTGTTGTGATGGATTCTATGGGGGTTGAATGATTTTGAGACTGGAGAAGTCATTATAAGTTGCATTTTCAGTTGACTTTGGGGACACCACTTGAAGCATTCATTGTGTTGAGCTATTTCAATTGCTTTTGTTTCATTTGTTCATTGCAAACAGCTGACAGTCTGTACATTTTGACAATCAACCTGATTTGCAACGGGGGTTGAATAATTTTGATTACAACTGTAGATGGTGCATCCCAATTCATGAACATGTTCATATACTTTATTTGACTTTGGGGAAAAAAAATCTGCAGAAGGTAAGAATTTCCAAATTGCGGGGAATCATGAAAATTGTAGCAAAAAGGTATAGTGTATTTCACCTCCTAATGGGAGTACTCTTATTTAAGGTTCCAACCAGCCTTGCTCCATCAGCAGGCATTGGTCTTTTACCCGCCTCCCCCTGCCCCAAAGGTTCTCCATTGTTCTTTCCAACATAAATTCAAAATGATTAAGTCTGTTAATGTCAATAACCTATTTAGCAAGATTCCAAAGTAGCTGCCTATCATTGGTAATCCTGGGCCAATGTGTTATACAGAGTAGTGTGTTTGGCTGTATATAAAATCAAGGTTCCAACTGTTCCCATCTCTGAGCTACAAATACATAATGTGATAAGCATTCTTAAAATACAGATCAATGCATGCTTACTGTATATTTCTTAACTGTACAGGATTAAAATTTTCTACTTTCAACAGGGCATAGTAGCACAGGTTTAAAACAGAGCTTTTTAAAGATAGGATCTAGAATGACTGAGGCAGTCAGCTACTAGATTAATTCTTTATGACCATTAACCACAGAACTTATTTCATTAGGTTGGGGATGGTGGTGGGGGAGTAATGTCTCAATATAAATTTTACCTAATGAAGGATTTCGTTTAGAAAATATCCTGGTCAACAGTTCCAGTTAAACTAAAAGTGGGCAACCCAGACTGCATATAAACTCCAGCTTCTTTTTTGCCTTCTCTGAAGCCACTCAAGAATATCCAGGGTTCTTTTGACTTAATATCAAGGGGGATTAAGCCTCTGCTAGCCTTCCTACCTCTTTTACTTATTCGCCCCCAAATGAAGTTTTTCTAGCCTTGCCTGCTTTGCACATTTCACAATGTCCCTGCAACACAGAGAGGGCCCAAATTTCTTTTAAAGTGGCCCCAGGAAGAAGGACAGCTCCCCTGAATTATACTTTGTAAATAATGTATATGTACAATATAATGTATAGTGACTGCGTAATAATAGGCCATAACAAGAAAGCCAAATCAAAGTTACCAAACAATCTTAGCTCAGAGAAAGTAAAAACATTTATCCACTGGAATAGCATTATGTCTTTCACATCTGGTTGGCTCCACATTTTGGCAAATAAAATTAGGATGGGCTAGTCAACATGCTCACAGCAGGTATCTCCATCTAATATCTGGAATCCAATGCCTGATGGAACAGTATTCCAAAGGACATAGATCTGATTTGATTTCATCTCTGAAGCTTGCCAGAATATAGTATTAAGGCTCTGCCACTAGCTTCCAGGAACTAATTCTCTGCCACTGAAGACTCCAGTGTTAACAAGGGGAAAAGAGGCATGGCAGGGTTGGATGAGAAGTGTTCCAGAAGGGTCTGTGAGATCCACATGCCTACCAGCCATCTGCCACACCCATGAACTAGGGAGAACTTAGAGCAGCTGGAAATCAGTTAAAACGTTTCTCTCCTATTGTCTGCAATGGAGGGGAGGAGGAATGCTCCAGAGACAGAGATACAAGCCACTTTCTAGCCTCAGTTCATCTCTGTCCATCTGACTTTGGATGTACTTCAGCATTCTTAGAAGTTCTGACACCTGAGTGAGGAAGATGAAAAGCTCTGGGTTGCCAGGTAATTTACCTTATTACTCATGAACTATTTTGCCCATTGGCTACTAAAAGGCTATTGAGGGAGTAGCCATACCATATCCCTTAAGTGTAAAATATATATCCAATTGCTTTGTAAAATATACTAACTTTCAATTATGATTCTTCTCAATGTCTATTCACAGTCTATGTGCTACGCATGTTTGTATATAGGTTTTATTTTGTTGCATGTACAGCAACATTTACTTTTGTTCATCCTGGGAGCATTTTATTCCTAGTTTCAATACTTTGTTCTAAAGAAGCCTTCCAGAAACCCATCAATCAATCCTTATTCCCCTCATTCCCCTGCCCTCACCTCGCCAAAAAGGGAAAGAAACCAAAAATGGCCTTGCCCCTTCCCTTTTTGGAAATACTGAAAATTTGATTGGTGATTGAGCTGCTGAAGGGAAAAAAGAGCTGGTTCCATCACTTTCAAGTACCTTCTGATGCTACCAAGTTAATTTTTCTCCTTCAATGCTCATTTCTACACTAGTAGCTTATAGTATCTTCTAGAGTCATCCAACTGTTCTTGTGTCAAAATAATGGTATTTTGGTGAGACTATAAAGTTGCTATGAGTTACTAGCAAGGAAATAGCAGATATGTACAAAGCTGCTCTGTCTCTGCACTCTTCTGTTCCTGGCAGAACAGAATATGTTCAGATATATTGTAGCCAGCAAATTCCTATATTTTTCCAACTGCAAAACTTCTGCTTGCTTGCTTGTTTAAAAACAAAGAAAATGTGATGTACAACTGAGCAATTTCAAAGCAAAAGCATTTAATGCCTGCTTGCTTTCCTCCCATTTTCCATTTCCACTTGTGATTGTCTCTTGTTCACACTCATCACAGAAAGCAAGCAAGCAGTGCTTCTGCAGTTCCTTTGTTTTTTCTTCCAGAGGTTAAGAAACCATCAACACTAGATTGTGAAACAATATCAAGAAAGAAAATATCTGAATGAATGTCTTTGGAAATCAAGAAGTCAGGATTATTTCCTGAATCTTTAAATGCTTCTTTTGTTCAGCTCTCTGGTCTTATCAGGAAAGTAGGAACAATACAGTATTTAATTTTCAGAAAAAAGATCTTCAGGAGACCAAGGCACACTAAGCCATCTGTGCTTCACCTTAATTCTTTTGGCCAGGCAGGATGCCTCTTGTTCTCCATGGTCTAGAGTAGGCTTCCCAATCTTGCCAACTTCCAGTGTGGACATCAATGGCTGGGGAAATATGTCCACACATTTGGAAATTGCCAAAATTTGAAAAGTTGGTTTAAACGCACTTTTATTTGCTGTGGTTAGGCTATGATATCATTTATTAAGTCTGGGCATAATTTATGGACCATTGTACTATGAAATATTTATACTTAAAATTAGTTTAACGGATTTCCAATTCTCTCCATCCAAAAAATCAGAACTGACTTTCTATTCCTCTAGAATTTCAAAAGAGTCTTTCCCCCCTCAAGGGGTATAAAACCTGTTAGGTTCTGTCACTCATTTCCTTGGAGGGAACTCAGGGTCCTGCAGTGATGGGGAACAAAGGCCATAGCTGGCTGAGGGACCAGTGTCTTTTTTTCAGCCCAAACCATCTCATAAGGTTGTTGTTGTAGGAAAATAGGTGGGAGCACTGCTTGAGTTGTACAAAACAAAGGTAGACGGAATAAGCAAATTAAACCAGAGACAGAAGAAGGCTTAGCAATGAGGACAGCCATCTTCAGCCCATACAGTTTTCTGCTGATTCAGTGATAATTAGAGAACACTAACTCAGTAATGGGAAGAGCACTGTAGTCATTACAGTCTTTTCCCAGGATCGTGGTTGCTTTCCCTTTGGAATCAGATCTGAAACTTGTTTATCCTGTTACTCCAATATTTATCCAGGTCAATTTTGGTGCAAAGGATAATTTTGTTTTGAATGGGAGAGATTGATATACTAAATACATTCACTATTGGAAGATATGTATAATCACAGAACATTTCACCTCTAAGGAATCAGTTATATTAACTGCAAATAGGACAGCCCCAGAAATTTTTAAACAGTCTCTTAAATATTAAAGCTAGAGAAATATATGTTATAAATCTTAAGCATTTAAGATTCCTTCATTCTTACAAGTCTATCAGAAATAAAAATTTAGCAGTTTGCTGCAAGTTGTAGGCCCTCTCTACAGCCATATTATGGACTGCTCTTTTTGTGCGGGGGGGTTGTTTTTGAATCAGTTTTTGACTCCTGATGACTGCGTGGACTGCAGTTTTCTTGGCAAGGTTTTTTGGAAGTGGCTTGTCATTGCTTCCTTCCCAGGGCTGAGAGAGAGTGACTGGCTTAAGTCACCCAGCTGGCTTTGTGCCTAAGGCAGGACTAGAGCTCACAGTCTCCCGGTTTCTAGTCTGGTGCCTTAATCACTACTCCAAACTGGTTCTCACTATGGACTGTTCTACTCAAAGATTATTTCTTCTCCTTCTTACCCCACCATCAGTCAAATCCCAATTTAAAATCTGAGAGTCAGTAAAGTAACAGTGTCATGTTTACTCATTGGGCATGCTGGCGGGTGCCATTGGCAAAACTGTGTTATGAAACAACTCAAGGCCTTTGAAAAGTAGAAGGAACACACATAACAGACAGGAATTAAACTGGCTCAGGAGGCAGCAAATGCAACAGAGAAGATTAATTAGGGTTGGGTATTATATCTTCCAACCACCATTTTGGCTTCACAGAAATGGTAGTTTGAAAATTAATCTGTTAAAATACTAAATTAGTCAATCTCTACCGCTTCTTACAGAAAAAAAAATCCCTTCAGCAAAAAGCTTTGGTCAATGAAATCAAACTGTTTTCTTGATTTTTAGATAATAACAGCACTATGGAAAATAAAGCATACTGGACATTTGAAATTTCACATACATCTACCTACATTTGCAATCCTTCTGGTTTTTGGCAAGTTCAAAGCCAGGCCTACATTCACAGGCAACCCCACCTTTGGGTGTCTCCCGGCAGATATGTTCACACCCATGATCTTTGTTCATGCAGTTCATACCCTCTGGGAAAAAAAAGAGAAAAAAATGAAGATGTTCTAAGAACAATCTGAACAACAATAAATTCTCAGCAGTCATAAGGATTTGCTGTCTTCTTTCACAATATGTAAAATAGTACTCAGAGATCTTTGCTGGCCCCCAAGGATACCACTATGCTGTTCACTGAATGAATATTCACTAATTATTATTTTAATAAGTTCTCCCATTACCATGACTGGGTCATACTGCATTTTAATATTCCAACATTTAAACAATTTGGTAACAATTAAAAAAAAGAAATCCATTGTAACTTAAAATGCCAGATACAACATTCCTGAGAGCCACTTTGATGTAGTGGCTAAGGTGTGGCCTAGAAACAAGGAGACTGTGAGTTCTAGTCCTGCCTTAGGCATGAAAGCCGGCTGGGTGACCTTGGGCCAGTTCCTCTCTCTCAGCCCAACTCACCTCACAGGGTTGTTGCTGTGGGGAAAATAGGAGGCAGGAGCATTAAGTATGTTTGCTGTCTTGAGTTTTATATAAAAAGGCAGGATATCATCATCATCATCATCATCCTTGGAGATATGGAAATACATCTATTGGGTTTGTAAATTTTGATATATTTCTTGCCAAAATGTCCAAATCAGGCTGGGGGTGGAAAGAAGGGTTCTGTATAAGTTTTATCTTCCACTCACAATGGATGTGCTTAGGAAGAATTTTTCATCACAGAGCTTTGGGGAGCAGGTAAAATTTTCAGTAGGCTGGCTACTTTTTCACATCCCAAGAGCAGGAATATTGACAATCGTTTGGGGGAGTTGGTAAAAGCTGGAAAGGTGTATTAATCTGGTATTTGCTTGAAATGGGTTGGATGTTCCAGTCACTCTCTATCTCAATAGAACAACAACCAGATATTCTTGAACTGCAGGGCATCATTGAGAGACAAAGCTATTTGGTTAACTTCACCTTTCAAATTCTTATTTTAAGGAAAATATATGTAAAAAGTCCAACTCATCCTGTATGAAAAGGAGGAAAGAGAAGTAAAGGAGCATATATTTGTCAAACATATTCTGTAACAGTCTCTCTCCATCTCTCTCCCTACCTACTTATCTTATACCAGGTGGCAAAAGCTAAGCAATCCTTACTAATATTTGGTAGACTACTACCAGGTCTACTGGCTAGAGTGGAAAATGAAAAGAAAAAAAGTCACGAAAGAAGATAATGAAAATGGCTTACATATATACTGCTGTGTGGTGTTGTACTGTTGCAGTACATAGAAATATCCATGTAGTCACCAAGCTCAACTTGATGGAAGCTTTACTTTTTTATATAGACATAAAACCAACAGACATACACATTTACCCCCACATCCTGTGGGAGCCCAGTTTTTAAGCTATTCCTCAATACATGCAAAATCAGACCACAAAATGCAGAACGGCACAAAAGAAAAATACATATAATTTGAGCAATGATAGTTACATAATACAACCTCATTCATTATTTATACGTGTTTCCATTATCAATATTGTCTTATTCCTAATCATGCTAAGCATTCTCAGAAGTCTGGTTTGATGTGAATCTCAAATATTGGGAACTCTTTATGGAATAATTGGAGCAATTTAGACCTAAAGGTCTGAAAGTCAGAAAATGAATCAGAAGAACAAAGTTTACTGTTTAAATTTTGCCACTCACCCCACGAAGTTAATATTTTACCTTGAGAATGTCAGACACCAAGAGAAAATAAATTACTTTTAAGGAATGAGTGAACGCAGCATAGTTAGGCTGAAAAATATATGGGTTAGGGCTAAGTTGGGCCTTAACCTGCATTTAATTGAGCAAATACCAACATTTCACTGAGGTAAAAATTCTGCCTCCTAAATCATTTATATTATACAAGTATTCACATTTTTTGTCATTGTTTCTCATATTTGCTGCCTCCTCTGTTTTTGGATGAATCCCATAAATCATCCCATCTAATTTGGGATTGCGCTGGAGGAATGATGCTGTAAGACTGTATGGCCAATATTTGGCTAGATGACAAAAGCAACTGAAAGCGATATAAATATATGAGTGAAACATTTTGCAAAGCAATTCAAACACACGATGAGAGGTTTTGTCTGTTTCTTTTCTTCCCTCTTCCTAGGTGCATCCTATCTGGGCTGCCATAAGTGGGCTGACCACTAGATGACAGCAAAGAGATATAGAACCTTGAATTCACTGCTGCCATCTAGTAATCCTCCAGATTTTGCAGCCCAGATATGCCTATCTCCTCTCTTTTCACAGTGCTTGAAATTTGGCTTCCACTCAACATAGGAATACAGAAAGATACTTTGAATCTGCTCATATTATTTATTTATCTAGCTTGGTATTTTCTATTCTGATTGTCAGAAATTTTTTTGCTCTTTGATTCTGGCAAACATCTGCTGCATCCCATCCCATCTCTTTATTACTGGAGGCTTTACACATTGAATCTGGGGCCCTCTGTGTGGAAAGTGTATTATTGAGTCCATGCAAATTGCAAAAAAGACTGACCTAGCAATCAGACTGATACCAAAGAGTACATGCTTGTCTAAAACAAAAACTACAAAAGTCCCACCATGAATGCAACATTGTCAGTTTTTCTTGTCCTGCTGTGCAGCCTTTGCTAGCCAGCTACTGAAAACTTGTTTTTCATCTCACAGAGCTTTTTTAGCACTTCTGCTTGAGTTGATTTTTACAGGGCTATGTGTGTGTACTAACTTCCAGAATTGATGAGATCATAGGTCAAGTGAAAGGTGGCAAATCTGCAAGTTAAGGGAAAGGCTGGATGCATAAGAGCGGGGAGCTCATGAATGTTCAAAATGTTTGCTACCTCACTGGCCTAGGACAAGGTTATTATTTCTTCACAACTTTAGACATACATTTTAAAGGAGAGGTATAGGGCAATCATCTCACCAAATACTTGGGGCACAACCCAGAATGATGTGTCATATCCATTTCCACAGAACTTGCAAAGAACTATTCCATATGGATTGTATTTGTGGCTATTTATCATTTAGTAATGTTGAGAAAGAGTACCCCAGTGTTATCTGACAACAAATTACAATAAAAAAAAAGATAAATTGTTCAAGTTGTTATACATTGCCAAGTAGTCTATTATCAAAAATTGTAATTTAATATTTGCTGAGAAATTATTTGTAATGATGGCTAAGAAAGCTTCAGCGGGGAAGGTTCCCTCTTCTGGGTGTAATCTTTTGGATACCTGGATTGGCATTAACTGAGATTCATAAATCAAGGGAGAAGAATTGCTATGGCATGTAGGAAACCTATCTCCTTCTCTGGGCTTGCTGCACAACGGAATGCCAATCTTGACTGGTACTTGGTCTGGCCAGGGAGAGTCTCATCCATTCCCCTGCACCCAGTGTGAGCCTCTGTTCATATTCTTCAATTCATATATCCACATCTGGCAGGCAAATGTTTGATCTCTATTATTCTCCAATCATTATTTGGTTGACAAACTCTGAAAAGGAACAAACCATTTAATAATTAGTGCCAGCCAAAAGTGATGAATTTTTAGGGGTAGTGCCTTGCCCAATCAAGATTAGTGACTCCTCAATAATCAGGCAAAATATTCAAGTGAGATCACTTGAGCAATCTCACCTGTTTGCTGATTCAGGGAACCTCCTTGGTTTACCAAGAAATTCTGGGAGATGAAGAAACATAGGAGATGCCCAGAGTACTGTTGGCAGAAGACAAGGAGTGAATCAAACTGAGCTCTGTTTTGTGTTTTCATCATGGTGTTAAGAGCAGTGAAAAGGCAATATTTGTTTATTCTTCCTGCATCTGCAGATTGCCGTCCAGAGGTCCTGTTTAAAGTGACCTGGACCCTATCAGGGAATGACAACCAGAAGAAGGGTTGTTGAGGAGCTGTGAGGAATTTGCTAGGCATCTGGAGGATGCAGTCACTGAGAATTACTCAAGGTTGAATATTAGGTGGACAAGACCAGCCACTTGCTGAGAGCCTTCCCTACTGAAGTGTCCAGGACAAGGATTCTCGTGTGCTATTTCTAATACAATATAGCTTTCTGGTATTCCTGGGGGGCCTATCTCTATCTGGTCCTTGGTATAGGGATGACTTTTGATGCAGAATAATAGCCCTGATTTCTCTTGAAATCTGGATATCATTTCTCTATTTCCAATACCCTCCTGGGCTGCCACCCAACATGGTTGTAAGGTGGACCTTTCTTCTGAAGGAGCTCTAAATTGACCTCCCATTTTGGAATGTCTTTTCAGAGAGGTTCACCTGACTTTATCTGCATTCCTTAAGACCTTTTCTTTTTTAGGACTTCCTCCTATTAAATCTGCATGACTAGGAAGAATCCCAGGTTGTTTCTCCTCATGGATCTCTTCCTTCTTTGCCTTTGTTTTAGACTGAACTTTAGTAGTTACTCCTACTATCCTAGTCTCCTTCACAGTTCCTTCCCTTTTAATCCAATCACTTGTATTTAGAAAATCAGTTCCAATTACCAGCTTACAAGGCAATTTAAGGATAACCACTACCACTGTGTCTTGCTCACAGTCCATGGCTTGTATCCTTGCCATGACCAAAGGAACTTGTTCAGTGTGCTCAAAAACACTTGTAAGGGGCTCTTTCCCTATATATACTGCTTCCTTTACTAAGATGTATGAAGGACCTTCTACTTCCTGTATCCACAAGTCCTTGAACAGCTACCCCATTAACTTTGGCTGGGACCATGATTTGGCTCCCCAGGGATACCTAAACCTTTGCTGATATCCCTTTTCTATTCTGGTTTTGAAAGTCTTTGGACAAATACTCTCTCTCATCCCCTACTGTTTTTCTTTTCTTTGGGAAGAAGCTGAAGGCTTCTTCATCCCTTCCCCTTTCTCTTTGAACCCAATCAATTATTTATTCTTTAAATTTCCTGGGACAAATTTCTTCATCTTTTTTTCTACCTCTATACTTCCCTTCCAGTTATCTTCTGTCCTTTTTGCAACTAGGTAACACTCTGCCAATTCTACAGCCCTTTGACCAGTTTCCGGGTGGTGTTCTTGAGCCAAAAACTGTAGTTCTTGAAGAAGTACATTTAAAAATTGCTCTGGTATCACATCTTCTATTACTTCATCCTTAGTCTTGCCCTCTGGCTGTAGCCATTTTCTACCCAAATCAGCTGGTCTTGCTCATAAATCATGTATAATTTCTAAACCTTTGTCAATATGTGAAAGGAGTTACATCATATCTGTATAACATCACATTTTTAATATAATGGATTACTATCCATTACCTCCCTAGCTGGAAGACTGGTATAAGTTCTTAAGGCCCTGCCTGCTAAGCTGGGGGCCAACCAAGCTATCCATTCAGGCCATTTTCAAGAGGTAGCAACCCACCCAAACATAGTAAAAAATATGCTTCAATATCTTCCTGCTCTATTAACTTGGATATTTTTATATCTTTGGGACCACCTCCACTCTCTACCTGTTCAGTAGCTGCTGAAGAAGAAGGGACCTGTCTCTGAGCCTGGACTCCCTTTATTAGACCCAGCAATCCCCTAAACTCTTCTCTACGTGCCTCCCTCTCATGCCTTCCGTACTGAAATGGATCCTTCTGATCATCCTCCCTCCAAATCCACTATCTTCACCTTTCTTGATTAACTGAGCACTTTCTTCCTGTGGTTGCTTTAGCATTTCTATAATTATAATCTGTAATTATATTAGCCCAACCATCAGGATCTAACTCCTTTTCTAATGGTTCCAACCTTCCTTTTCATGTAACACTAGGCTGAGGTGGGACACCTGCTTCCACACAAGAAGCGGTGCCCTTGGCATTGTTACCTGGAATTGTTAGGCTTCATTATTAGCTTTTAAGGAAAGGCAATATTGGCATTTCTAACATGGCAGCCTAGGCCTCTTTTCTAACTTTAGGAAAACATTTTTTTCTTCTGGGGCAAGGCCCTTTCTTCTGGTATGTGATAACTTGCCTTTTCAGCAACTACAATAGGGAGCGTATTCTGAAAGTCCTCGAATACACTTGCAAGCTTTAAAAGATACAAACCCCGCTGGGAAAGGGACTGATATAACTCGTAAATTTGCCATTTGTGGAAAGTTATCTAGAATCCATGTTTTCTATTGTTCAATTCTCACATGTAATCAGTGTCTTTCACTGTTTGATTACTTACTTTGCGACATATCACATACTGTATACTGAATGTAGGTATCATTTGTTTCTGTACCCTATAAAAGGTCTTGACCCCCCTTAATAAAGGCTTGTTGCTTCTGCCTGAATTGCCGGGTGAATCCTGTTTTCAGGTGGGCAGAAGGCCACAGTTGCAAAGGTTACGTTGTTTTCTCTCCCAAATTCAGGGAATGGGTCTTCTGCTCCACGCCACTCGGGGGGCCTGAGTTTACAGCATCAACAGGAGCAGCAGTAACCTCAGCCTTTTCCATCTCTAATTGCTTAGTATGCGCTCTGTTCTGTCTTGTTTCTGAGGCCAATAAGCTAGTCAGTGCCTGCAAGGTGTGAAATCTACATGGAGGAAATTCTCCCCCTCTAACAGCCATTTTTTTTTCTTTTTCATTCACAGTTCTTACAGGTCTCCTTGATCCTCAGGCAATCCCACCTCTACCACCAACTGTCATGGCTTCTTTTTCTGAATCACCAAAAATCAGACTGACCCAGACTCAACAGACACAAAGCACTGAAAATTTGGACAATTTATTCGGTTTTTGTATCTCACTTCAGTGCGGGGGTGGGGTGGGAGGTTACAAAAGGAAACCTTACAAATAAAAGAAAGGAAGTTAAAGACTACTGTAGAAATGAACCTATCTACATTATATTTTTTTAAAGTCCAGTTTCAGTATAATCTCATCTTTTTCAATTCTGTATCTCTAATATATTTGCTTACATTTCTCCTTCTATATTTCTGTTGTCTTAATCCCTGTATATTGCCATTCTCTATGGAGCTACAAGTCTTTTTCTACAGACTTCAATCTGTCTTTTATCTTTTTTAGTTTCCAATTTCTATTTCTGTTCTGTCAAAACCTTACCTTTTCTTCACCTTTTCTCCTTGCTTGCTCCTACCTGGCTTCTTGACTCTTCCCTTCCAACACTTGGCTCCATCTGAGGGAACCTTTTACCTCATGCCAGTTTGAGGGAAGAAAATAAATGCTTCTCTCTCCCCAGTTTTCTCAGTTGCTGCCTCCTTTCCTGTTGCCTCTTCTCATCAGGGCAGTCTATCTTTTAATTTTAATCTTTACTTTGATTCTGGGTTTGGCTAGGCTGACCATAGGTCCCGTTTTGAATGGGACAGTCCCGTTTTTTTAACATTTCCAGACCATCCTGTTGTTTTAATATAAATGTCCATTTTGTCTCGTTTTCTTAAAAACCTTACTTAAAAATTTGAAAGTTCCCGCGAACCTGTCAGAATGTAGTCTGACTTTGAGTCAGGAGAGGGGGCTCAGCAGAAATGGCGGGAAAAAAGCCGCAGAGCTCGACCTGGAGGGAAACCTAAAAAGAAAAAACAGGATCAGCTGCTAGGCGGTGATCAGAGGGGCGAGCCAATCGGCTCCTGCCTTGAAACGGCGGGAAGAAAAGAACGTAAAAGCACAGCCAGAAGAGGAATGGCTGGTCGGGGACAACTGTTCACCAGACTCTCCAGCCCAGCCTTGCCTCTCGCAAACGGAGGAATCCGAAGATTCCCAGTCCGAGAAAACCGGAGAAGTTCCTGCCTGCCGATCCAGCCCATCGCCCAGCCCTGTCCTGTTTTGCCATCCCAATGTCCTGTTTTTGTCTCAAGGAAATATGGCCAGCCTAGGTTTGGCTCTCTTCAGCCTCTTCCTCAGGAGGCCCATGGCTGCACAGCCCCGCGACGGCCATCTTGTCTTCCCTCCTCCTCCCCTGCCTCCTGCCTGATGGTGCTGTTTGATTGGCGGCTGGTGTGAGATATTACTGCAGTCAAAACAAACAATTCATGTCTTGCTAGATAGGCACATAAAAGGAGGCGGAGGCTCACGGAGATTTCCTGAGTCTAGAGAGAACGCTGTGAGATCACTTCCTTCTTCTTCACCAGGCATCCGATCTGAAAGCACGTGTATGTCTGAGCTCTGCAGTTCAGACTCCATTTTAGGCCTAGATATTCTATTTTAGTAACTTAGTTATTACTTTAAATCTGCCTTGACTTTATTACTGCAACTGCTGTTTTGAAACCTAGATTAGCTGGGTCGTCCTGATGACGGGGGCAGGCCAAGAAGGGAGGTGGAGGAAGGGTCAAGGAATCATAGGTGAAGGAATGGATTTTGATACTAAGAGAGGATATATTTGTTAGTTATCATCTTCTCTTGGTCACGTGAGTGAGATTAGCAGAGTACCATCCTTTGCAGCATAGACTTGGAAGCATAAGACAAGATTGGTTTAACCTTCTAGAAAACAATAATCCAGGATGCTTTTAGGCAAACTGGATTTTCCTGGTACTGCCCCTTTTATCCCTCTTAAAATAACACAGTTTTGTGAAGAAGTAAAAGTAATATTTACTCACATAATCTAGGTTTCAAAACAGCAGTTGCAGTAGTAAAGTCAACGCAGATTCTGCCTTTGGGGGAAGCTTGTGGAGAAAGTGGTAATTCTGCACTTGCCAAGAGTTCTGGAGGAAATGGATTATCTGGATCCTTTTTACTCTGGTTTCAGGCCTGAGCATAAAATTAAGATCACTCTTGTGGATGACTTGTGCTGGGGTCAGAATAAAGGAAATGAAACCCTTCTGGTCCTGCTTGATTTCTCAGCTGCAACACCATCAATCACGATACCCTTCTGGACCAGTGTTGAGAACCGGGAGTGAGAGACATTGTTTTATAGATAGTTCTTTTCCTTCCTTAGAGGTCCTATTCCTGGTCAAGTCATGCCTTGGTTGGACTGTTTTGTTTGGACTGTTGCAATGCCCTGGGGCTGCTCTTGAAGACCATTCAGAAGATGCAGTTGGTCCACAATGGAGCAGCTTGGGTAGTTATGGGTACTAGTCAGTTTACACATGTAATGCCACTACTCCGAGCTGCATTTTTCTGTGCCGGCGTGTCTGGTCTGAGGAAGCCAATTAGCAGGCTATAATTCTGGCATAGGGTGGTGTATTGCAAATAGCTGGAGTAAAAAATTCCTTTTGCAGTATCTGTGAGGACAGACTGTACTTGTGGTCAAACAGGCAAGCAGGGATCAAGCAAGCTATCAGTCAGGCAATAATTTCAAAGGAGAAGTAGGAGGTGAGGTCAGAGAAAATCCGAGGTTCAAAACATGGCAACACAAGATATTCACAGGCAAGAGCTGAGGTTTTGATAAATTGTTCTCAGCCTTGTCCAGAGGGAGTGAGTGCCATAAATAAGATACACAAGCCTCATACAATACGTAGCTAAGACTCATTGAATAGTAGCTTCAGAGTCTGCTCTCCTTTTAGTACTTATATGCCTCTTGAACAGCTTCACCTCAGATCTGTGAAGTTCAACTCTTCGGTCCTGGATCTTCACCAAGCCTAAGACTAGGTGCCTGACCTTCTAGTATGAGTTACTGTCCGAGGGTGTGGGAAAGGAGACCTGTGAACTAGTTGAGACTGTCAGAATGGGGTTACTGGCTCCAGTACTGCTGGAATCTCCATCAAAGTCTGCTGCCGCTTGATGCTTCTGGCTCCATTTCCTCCCTATCCTTCCCATCTGAAGGAGTCCATATACATGCACTGGTAACCAGTTGGCATCTACTGTAATTCAAAGGGCTGGTGGTCACCTTTAATTATCTTTAAAGGTCCTGGCTATCTTCAGGACCACCCCTTCTCCCAGTAGCCTTTGCCCATCTAAGAACTAAGAAACTGACATTCCCAGGCCCTACCCTTATGGAATGTCATCTACAGGGGCCTTGGGGATGGGACTTGTCTCTCCCTGCCCCTACTCCAGAGAGCAGATTGTCCCTTATTCTTTTAGCTATTAAGACTATTAAGACTGGTCAGTTTCAGCAAGCCTTTGACATCTGCAGTATGGGATGGTTCCTTCTTGCAGGAGAATGTTTGTTGCTGTGTGATTTTCTGCTTTGTTGGAGTACTGTAGTATTGTTATTGTTGGAAGTCCTGGCAAATACAGCATGCCTCATTAGCATGTGAATTAGCATGTAAATTGGGTTGTCCCACAATGCAACTCTGAGGAAGCTGTTTGTTGCCACTCCCACTCCCACTCCCACTCCCACTCCCACTTCCTCTTTCTCTCTTCCTTCTTCTTCCACTCAGGAAGAAGCAAGCATGCTGCTTTGCTCTCCATTCATCAGGGCCATGTGCTCAGGATTCTGCCCCTTGCTTCCACACAGCTCTTGGCAGCTGTAGGGCTGAGAGTTTAGGACAAACTAAGTATTTAGACTTCAGCAAAGGATCGTTACCTTGTCGTGGTGCTGGAGCTTGAGAACCTCAATGATGCCATGAGCTAAACCGTGAAGGGCCACCCAAGACGGGAAGGTCATGACAGAGAGGTCAGACTAAATGCGATCCCTGGGGAAGGTAATGGCAACCCACCTCAGTATTCTTGCCGTGAAAACTAAATGGATCCGTACAACCAGAGATATGTCGGTATACCATCGGAAGATGAGACCCCCAGGTCGGAAGATGATCAAAATGCTACTGGGGAGGAACAGAGGATGAGCTCAACTAGCCCCAGACGTGATGACGCAGCTAGCTCAAAGCCGAAAGGACGGCTAGCGGCCGACGGTGCTGATGGTGAACGGCGAATCCGATGTTCTAAGGATCAACACACCATTGAAACCTGGAATGTAAGATCTATGAGCCAGGGCAAATTGGATGTGGTTATTGGTGAGATGTCAAGATTAAAGATAGACATTCTGGGCGTCAGTGAACTGAAATGGCCTGGAATGGGCCACTTCACATCAAATGACCACCAGATCTACTACTGTGGACAAGAGGACCACAGAAGAAATGGAGTAGCATTCATAATTAATAGTAAAGTGGCTAAAGCAGTGCTTGGATACAATCCAAAAAACGACAGAATGATCTCAATTCGAATTCAGGGCAAGCCATCTAACATCACAGTGATCCAAATATACGCCCCAACCACAGATGCTGAAGAAGCTGAAGTAGAGCAGTTCTATGAGGATCTGCAGCACCTACTGGACAACACGCCTAAAAGAGATGTTATTTTCGTCACGGGAGACTGGAATGCTAAGGTGGGCAGTCAAATGACACCTGGAATTACAGGTAAGTATGGCCTGGGAGAACAAAATGAAGCAGGACATAGGCTGATAGAATTTTGCCAAGACAATTCACTCTGCATAACAAACACTCTCTTCCAACAACCTAAGAGACGGCTTTATACATGGACTTCACCAGATGGACAACACCAAAATCAGATTGACTACATCCTTTGCAGCCAAAGGTGGCAGACATCTATACAGTCGGTAAAAACAAGACCCAGAGCTGACTGTAGCTCAGATCACGAACTTCTTATTGCACAATTTAGGATCAGACTAAAGAGATTAGGGAAGACCCACAGATCAGCTAGATATGAGCTCACTAATATCCCTCAGGAATATGCAGTGGAGGTAAAGAATCGATTTAAGGGACTGGACTTAGTAGATAGGGTCCCAGAAGAACTCTGGACAGAAGTTCGCAACATTGTTCAGGAGGCGGCTACAAAATACATCCCAAAGAAAGAGAAAACCAAGAAGGCAAAATGGCTGTCTGCTGAGACACTAGAAGTAGCCCAAGAAAGAAGGAAAGCAAAAGGCAACAGTGATAGGGGGAGATATGCCCAATTAAATGCAAAATTCCAGAGGTTAGCCAGAAGAGATAAGGAATTATTTTTAAACAAGCAATGCGTGGAAGTGGAAGAAGACAATAGAATAGGAAGGACAAGAGACCTCTTCCAGAAAATTAGAAACATTGGAGGTAAATTCCAGGCAAAAATGGGCATGATCAAAAACAAAGATGGCAAGGACCTAACAGAAGAAGAAGAGATCAAGAAAAGGTGGCAAGAATATACAGAAGACCTGTATAGGAAGGATAACAATATCGGGGATAGCTTTGACGGTGTGGTCAGTGAGCTAGAGCCAGACATCCTGAAGAGTGAGGTTGAGTGGGCCTTAAGAAGCATTGCTAATAACAAGGCAGCAGGAGACGACGGCATCCCAGCTGAACTGTTCAAAATCTTGCAAGATGATGCTGTCAAGGTAATGCATGCTATATGCCAGCAAATTTGGAAAACACAAGAATGGCCATCAGATTGGAAAAAATCAACTTATATCCCCATACCAAAAGAGGAAAACACTAAAGAATGTTCAAACTATCGAACAGTGGCACTCATTTCACACGCCAGTAAGGTAATGCTCAAGATCCTGCAAGGTAGACTTCAGCAGTTCATGGAGTGAGAATTGCCAGATGTACAAGCTGGGTTTAGAAAAGGCAGAGGAACTAGAGACCAAATTGCCAATATCCGCTGGATAATGGAAAAAGCCAGGGAGTTTCAGAAAAACATCTATTTCTGTTTTATTGACTATTCTAAAGCCTTTGACTGTGTGGACCATAACAAATTGTGGCAAGTTCTTAGTGGTATA
The DNA here is from genome assembly GCF_035149785.1 of Candoia aspera. Taxonomy (NCBI): domain Eukaryota; kingdom Metazoa; phylum Chordata; class Lepidosauria; order Squamata; family Candoiidae; genus Candoia; species Candoia aspera. The sequence continues at coordinate 79,449,261 of NC_086159.1, forward strand.
GGGATACCAAGTCATCTTGTATGCCTCCTGAAGAATCTGTATAACGACCAAGTAGCAACAGTAAGAACAGACCACGGAACAACGGACTGGTTTAAGATTGGGAAAGGAGTACGGCAGGGCTGTATACTCTCACCCTACCTATTCAACTTGTATGCAGAACACATCATGTGACAAGCTGGCCTTGAGGAATCCAAGTCTGGAGTTAAAATCTCTGGAAGAAACATTAACAATCTCAGATATGCAGATGATACCACTTTGATGGCTGAAAGCGAAGAGGAACTGAGGAGCCTTATGATGAAGGTGAAAGAAGAAAGTGCAAAAGCTGGTTTGCAGCTAAACCTCAAAAAAACCAAGATTATGGCAACCAGCTTGATTGATAACTGGCAAATAGAGGGAGAAAATGTAGAAGCAATGAAAGACTTTGTATTCCTAGGTGCAAAGATTACTACAGATGCTGACTGCAGTCAGGAAATCAGAAGACGCTTAATCCTTGGGAGAAGAGCAATGACAAATCCCGATAAAATAGTTAAGAGCAGAGACATCACACTGACAACAAAGGCCCGCATAGTTAAAGCAATGGTGTTCCCCGTAGTAACATATGGCTGCGAGAACTGGACCATAAGGAAGGCTGAGAGAAGGAAGATCGATGCTTTGGAACTGTGGTGTTGGAGGAAAATCCTGAGCGTGCCTTGGACTGCAAGAAGATCAAACCAGTCCATGCTCCAGGAAATAACTCCAGACTGCTCACTTGCGGGAATGATATTCAAGGCAAAACTGAAATACTTTGGCCACATCATGAGAAGACAGGACACCCTGGAGAAGATGCTGATGCTAGGGAGAGTGGAAGGCAAAAGGAAGAGGGGCCGACCAAGGGCAAGGTGGACGGATGATATTCTAGAGGTGATGGACTCGTCCCTGGGGGAGCTGGGGGTGCGACTAAACGAATAAACAACAAAACACTAAATCACTTTTCTCACATTCCATGTTCCAGTCTCACAAGCTTTTGCTACATGAAGAATTCCTTTTACCTAAAAAAGTACAGACATACACGTATGAATGAAAAAAAGATTGGTATGTAAGTCATTCCAGTTAAAAAGATATAATTTATTTGATATGCTATAGGCGTTTAATATGGAAGATGCCTGTACATTAGGTGAAGACAGAGATTACATCACTGTTCTGTTCAAGTTTTCAGAGAAGTGAAATCCCACGAAGTTTACTGGACCTTATTTACAAATAAACTTGCATCCGGTTCTAACCTAAGTTAAATTCCTAATTGTACGATTGTAGGAAATATTGCCTGCCTGTCTGTTTTGAATCGTAACTGGTGATCTAATATTGTCACTGTCATTGCTTCTCTACAATCTTTCAAGTATCTTTTTGGGCTTTTAACAAAGAAAATGTTTATATTCCCCAACCATAATGTGTCCCTTTAAACCAATGGATTCTCCCCGTCCCCCAGGGATTTCCACTTGATACCACAAAGTGTTGTCTACAAAAGGTAAAATATGCTAAAATTCTTTCTGCCTGAAACCGGTCTGTAAATCTTCAGAAAAGCAAAGTTCAGGAGTGCATTTTAAAGGGGCACAATCTGTTTGTGCTTAAAAGAAATCTCCTTTGCCCCCCACCCTTCACATTTGTGTGTCTGGAATAGCAATGCCACAATGTTTATCCTAAAGGACTGTTGTCATGGAAATGCCATCAATAACATCTTTCCTATATCTGCCTTTAAAACATATGAGCATAACAGCATCAGAGCGCTCCAGGAAGGACAATTACCTTTTTATCACTCAACAACAGAGGTTTTTTTAAGCCTCATCAGTAGAAAATTATATAGAAAGGAATAATAAAGACTATTTCAAGAAGCACCCAGAAGCCTATTAATGACAAAGACTCTCTTTTTCCATGAATAATTACAGCTCTTAAGGAAGGAATCAGCCTGGGCTAAGGGCTCTTTCCAAGCTTTAGACAGTAAAACAAACATTTCTTTACAAGGATTTCCCTTTTATGTACCTGGCCAGAGTGGGAAGAAGAAAGAAAAGAAAAGAAAAAGGAGAGAAAGAAAACAATTAAAACTTCAGACTACCAAGTTAAAAGAGAAAATCCAAGAAAACGTCTGCTAAAATTATAAATATAAATATTTTTAAAAATCCAACACACTTTAAAATGGTATTCTCCTATCAAAAGCATGTCACCAGTTGGAGGATCAGTAAGAATTCTGAGCAGCAAATTCATGGCTAATATTTCACACCACCTTTATTTAAAGAATAGGCATTGCCTGCAATAGAAGTGAATGAATAAAAGTAAAAATGGAATTCCAAAGGAAAAGAAGCCAATATAACTACAAAAAAAATTAAAAAGTTTTGATTTTAATTAACATTTCACACTGAATCATGTAGTTATCACTCAAGTAGATCATGTAGTTATCACTCAAGAGGAGGTGATCTTTCTATCACCCAAAATTAAAATATTAAATATCCATTTTTATATTGAATAGTTCTTGACAATTCTTTTAGATATTACTGATCAGGTATCTTGGATTGGGAAGATACCTGGAAGATATATTGTTACCAGTGTCATATCCTTGAAATGGGATGGACTACAAATCCAATTTAAAACACAACCCTAGAGATCTCTTGCATGGTTATCTGGTCACAGTTTCACCATGTGAAACCAGCCAAAATGGATGGTTAGAGTCTAATACAGCAGAATTAATGTCTGTTTGACTTCACAGACACACTCAGGTTTTATTATTAAAGATAAGAAGTGTCTTCTTCTGGTATTTTTTTAAAATTTTTTTACTTCTAAATCTAGCCTACATCCCTGAGATTTCTTGGTCATATCCTATCCAAGTATTAATGAGCTCTGACACTATTTCTTTGAGTTAAGCCAAAGTCATCTAGCTGTTGACATTCAAATTCTATCATATTCTGCTATTCTAGTATTTAAATTATTACTGTATACTGGAGATTTGGGGTCAATTCTCCACTCACTTATTCAGATTAATACTTATGCATCTGCACAGGTGAATAGGAGAAACCACAAAACAGAGGTTGAAGACTTGGCAGTGGATTAAAGGTAAAATGCCTCAAATGCATTTGAGGTGATGCATTTGGGAAGCTTTCTGAAAGTGAAATCTGTATATAGTCAGCCTTGATTCCAAAGGACTACTATGTTTTTTAGAATCGCCATCATCATCATCATCATCATCATCATCATCATCATCATCTCAATTTATATTGCTGCTCATCTCACTGAGGTGATTCTGGGCAGCAAACACAGTTAAAAACATCAATATAACTATAAATAAAAAAAATCAAAATACATATATGCGACATGTGCAGCATAAAATGTCCTATATGCGTGTAGTATGTGTATACATAGGATAAATTGAAGCAAAGCAATCTATACCTATAAGGGTATTTTTAGACCAGGACAAACATGTGAAATTATTTCCACATGTTTAATACTTAGCTAGATTTGTGGAAGTGAAGTTAAAACTGAAGGTGATGTGTATTTTCATAAAACATAAATTCAGAGTACAATTGATGGACTATGGTTTGGCAACTTATTCACTCAAAACAGGAATCAAAGATATCTGAAGGAAAAAATAAGATCTGGGTATAAACTAAATATGATAATATGAAGTCTGGATTACTAAAGACAGATGATTCATATTATCTCTCCGATCTGAAAAAAGTGTTTAAAAATGTTTCTGTATTTAAAGACCTCACATTTCATAATAATTTATTCCTTTAAATCTATATCTTATTCTGTTAAGACAAATGGACTCCCAAAGTTGTTGTGAAAAAAAAATGGGAGAAGGGAGCAAAGTATAAGCTGATTTTGCTCCTGAATGAAAGGTGGGAAACAAAATTAAAATGTCAGATATAAGGGATTATTTAGCACTGAAAAGTTGTGTTGAAATGACAGATAAATCTGCTTGGATCAAAACCTGTCCCCTTTTTATTTGCATTGTGATGCACGTAAAAAAAGGACCAGGCTTCAATCATGTGGTTGTGGCCACCATCTTGACTTTTTTGACCTCTCTGTGGATCTCTCTGCTGAGTGCCCAAAATGTCACTGCTGGTATGTGGATGTTCTTTTTTCTTTTATAATAACTTTATTAAATTTTAAAATGAAGAGATAAAGTCTATCAGAAACTAAAAGAGAAAAAGAACAGACGTGCAAAAGAAAAAGAAAAAGAACAGAAATAGAAATAGAAATAGAAAAAGGCGTAACTCCCGACTCCTTTTACAACAGATACAAGTAAAACTTACATTAAACTCTTACTCTAAGGTTGCAACGTAGCATCCATTTTTTTAATGTCAACTAATATTATTAATCATCAAATCCGTATATCATAATTTCATTCTTTTTTGTTTCATGCAAAAAGTCCAAAAGGGACTTCCAATTCACCATAAAATTAGTCAATGTCTTTTCTCTAATCAAAGCTGTCAATTTCGCCATCTCAGCCAACTCCATCAAATTCCTCCATTGTAGGAAATATCGAGTCTTTCCACCTTTGAGCATATAAGTCTCGCTGCAGTTAACATACAGTATATAAAAACAAAGTTCCATATGATTTTTCCAATTGTTTGTCCATCAGTCCCAAAAGAAATGTCTCTGGTTTTGATTGTATATTAATCTTTAATATCTTCTGGATTAATATATGTATATGAGTCCAAAATTTTTTAGCTTTTTTACATGTCCACCAAAGATGATAAAAACTCCCTTCTTGTATATGTAGGGCAGAACAAATATTTGAAGTCCCATTATACATTTTTCACAATCTTTCCAGTGATAAATACCATTGATACACCATTTTATAAAAATTCTCTTTAAGGTTATAACATAATGTAAATCTCAGCCCTTTCGTCAACACGTTTTCCCATTGTTCCATTTATATATTATACCCAAAGTTTTTAGCCCACATTGTCATTGGATGTGGACCCTGTTAATTTCTGCTGTGGGAAACTGGTTCTTTTAGTCATCTCCTCATAGAAGATGCGGTAGTTCTGATCTTAACCACTGAGGATTTAATCTGGATTTGGTCATATCAGAGGGTGGGCCATCTTTGGGGAAGATGCCCCCAGTGTTTGGTACCGGTGGTGTGTTCCGGCCCTCTGCGCTCAGACCCAAGCCCTGGACAGCAGACCCACGGAGGCCCTAGCTTTCGGCTGTTGCTTTTGAATGCCAGGTTGGTTAACAAGGCCCCCCTTATATGTGATTTGATCATGGAGGAGGGGGCAGACCTGGTGTGTGTTACCGAGATCTGGCTGGGCTCTGAAGGGGGGGGTAGCCCTTTCAAAAATGTGCCCGGCTCGGTTTACAGTGTGGCACCAGCCAAGATCCCAGGTCAGGGGAGGAGGGGTGACAGTTGTCATCCAAGAGTCTCTGGTGGCCTTCAGGGGTGCTGCTCCCTAACCCTAACCCAGTTCTGAGACCCTGTTCCTGAAGTTGGGTTCCTGAGAGCAGTTGGGAGTGTTGCTGCTGTACCAGCCTCCCTGCCACATAGCAACCTCCCTGCCTGAGCTGCTGGAGGCCATCTTGGGGTTGGTGGCGGAGTTCCCCAGGCTTATGGTTCTGGGGGACTTCAACCTGCTGTCACTGGAGTGAGCCTCAGAGGCAGCTCGGGAGTTCATGGCCACCATGGCGGCCATGGGCCTGTCCCAGATGATTTGGGACCCGACTCGGGACAGTGCCCTCATACTGGACTTGTTTTTCTTGTCGGAAAAGTGCAATGTGATCTAAGGGAGAGTTAAATCTGTCCCCTTTGTCATGGTTAGATCATGCCCTGGTGGCCCTGATTTTCTCTTATGCTGCCCCCCTCTGCAGGTAGGCAGGACCCATTTGATTGGTCTGCGCCTGGTGACTGATGGATCCGATGGGGTTCTAGAGAGAGCTAGAGGCTATACCTGACGATCTGCTGCATGGTCCAGTGGAGGCCCTGGCTACTGCATGGAATAGGGAGGCGGCCAGGGCCTTGGACAGGATTGTGCCCGTGCAACCTCTCTTGTCCCATCAAACCCAACACTCCCTGTGGCTTATGAGGGTTGAGGGTTCTGAAGAGGATTAAAAGATGTCTAGAGAGCTGCTGGAGGAAGACGGGGACCAAACCCAACCGGACACAAGCTAGAGCCACTATCAAGGTTTTCCTTGTGGTGGAAAGAGCGGCAAAACGTCAATATTTCTCTGCTCTTATTGCATCCGCAGAATGCTGCCCAGCAGCCCTGTTTAATATCATCCGATCCCTATTGGGGAAGGTGGGTCCAGTAACCCACCTACAAGGCTGTGCAGAGGAGCTTTCCAGGCATCTGGAAGATAAAATCACTCAGATTCATGCCAAGTGTGCGGCATGGCTTGTGGAGATGCCTGGGGAACATACTTACCTGGTTATCTGGAAATTCCTGTTGGGCCCAAGGAAGTGGACAGAGTCTCCGGACTATAAATGCCACCACTTGCCAATTAGATCCATGCCTCTCCTGGCTGGTGAAGGCAGCACGGGAGGTGACATGTGGGTGGGTCCAGGTTATGGTGAACTCATCCTTGAGGGAGGGAGTGTTTCTGACTACCTTTAAAGATGTGCTGGTGTACCCCCACCTCAAGATACTGTCACTGGATCCCACTATACTGGACAATTTTTGCCCAGTCTCCTACCTCCCCTTTTTAGGAAAGATGGTTGAGAAAGTGATGGTGTTGCAGCTCCAAAGGATCCTGGATGAAACGGATTATCTGGACCCTTTTCAGTCGGGTTTCAGGCCTGGACATGGGATGGAAACAGCATTGGTCTCACTTTTGGATTATCTCTGTGGGAGCGGGATGGAGGGAGTGCATCCATCCTGGCACTTCTTGACCTCTCAGCGGCTTTCGATACCATCGACCATGGTATCCTTTTGGGTCGGCTCAAGGAGTTGGGGGTGGGTGGCGTGGTTTTGCACTGGTTCACTTCCTTCCTCCAGGGCTGGTCCCAATCAGTGGTGATAGGGAGCAAGAGGTCTGACCCTCGGCTCGTCCTCTGTGGGGTGCTGCAGGGTTTGGTTCTCTCTCCGCTCCTCTTCAACATTTACATGAAACCAGTGGGTGAGTTCATCCGTCACCACAGGATGAGGTATCATCAATATGCTGATGATACCCAATTATACATCTCCATCCCAGGTGACTTAAGTGATGCTGTGACCACCATCTCTTGGTGCCTGGAGGCTGTAGGGGTCTGGATGGGGAACAACAGGCTTCAGCTGAACCCTGGTAAGATGGAGTGGCTGTGGGTTGGGGGCTCCCTGGCATCCAGGAACTTACCATCTTTGGCTCTGGATGGGGTTGCACTGCCCAGACAGACCCGGTGTGGAACCTGGGGGTTCTCCTAGACTCATGACTCCTCCTTGAATTGCAGGTGGCAGCTGGGGTCAGGGGAGCCTTTGCCCAAGTTCGTGTTGTGTGCCAGTTATGCCCCTTCCTGGATCGGGAAGCCCTCTGGTCAGTCACTCATGCCCTAGTCATTTCCCATATAGACTATTGCAATGCACTCTACATGGGGCTACCCTTGAAGAGCATCCGAAAGCTACAGCTGGTTCAGAATGTGGCCGTGCGAGCAGTTTTAGGAGCCCCAAGGATGGTGTATGTATGTCGGTATCACTGGTGAAGAACCATGCTGAGTTGGAGTTACAACTCTAGTTTTTTTTATTGTTCTTGCCATATACAGAATCTTGCCAAACTAAAGGTGCCCTAACTGATCTAAGGATAAAAATACTCCTGGGACTCTAGGGCGAGGCCAGCCTAACTTTCTTTGTCGTCCTGCCAAGGGTTTTGATGCTGCGAGAACACTTATCTCCCTGGAATGTGCTCTTTCCTCCCTCAGCTCCGAGATCCATCACATCATAACACCGTTGTTGCCTAAGCTGCATTTGGTGCCAGTTTGCTTCCGGGTCCAATTCAAGGTGTTGGTTATCACCTTTAAAGCCCTACATGGCATGGGTCCAAGCTACCTGAGGGACCGCCTCACACCCATTACGTTGACCTGTCCCACCTGGTCAGGCAGAGAGATTGTTGATTGGCAGGGTCCAGGAAGAGGGCGTTCTCTGCCATGGCCCCCACCCTGTGGAACATGTTACCCCCAGAGGTGAGGCAAGTCCCCCTCTCCTGGCCTTCCAAATAGGAGTGAAAACCTGGCTTTTCCACCTCACTTAGGGTGGGAGGTGGGATAGTCAATCATGGGGATGGTTGGTGCCATGATGTGGCCCTGAGAAATTTTATCAAGATTGTTTGTCCATTTGGGATTTTATATTTTATATTTATATGATGCACTTGTTTTTATGATTTTAATCTCTTTTGAGGGAGATGGGTGGTGACAAAATTTGATAAATAAATAATTGAATTGTAAACTGCCAAGAGCTGCTTGGCGACATGAGTGGTGAAGAAATGTGGGAAATAAATAAATAAATAAAAATATCTTGAAAATCTAGGGATTAATAAATTACTCTGTTTTGTGTCCAAATCATTTTTGCATGTATTCGGTGGTCATTCTCTTTCTGCATTAAATTAATTTTTTAAAAGAGGTGCATGCACTTCTTTCTCAAAATTCTGGACACATTTTAAAAGATATATTTTAAAGCCAATAACTTTTTCAGGACATTAGGAAAATAAATAACAATGGATTCCTAACCAGAGTTCTACCCTACATATACTGTAGACCACGTTTCTTCCAGGAGTTTGAGACGGCTTGCTTGGGGATCATCCTTCCTTTTCAACGAACCTGTGCAGTAGGGCAGGCTGAGAGAGAGGATCTAGCCCAAGTCCCCCAATAAACTTCCATGGAGGAGGATGAACTAAAATCTGGTTCTCCCTGGTCCAAAATGCCTGGGAGCTGCGGAGTATTGATCATACCAGTCCGTATTACAAGCTGCAGTGAGCTAATTTTTCCATCGTTCCTAGATAAACTCTGCCTCAGATTAATCCCAGTTTTTCATGATGCTCTAAAATAACATCCTTTGGGTTATTGCTTTAGAAAGGCAGGATTAATTAAATAGGCAAGACTGTGACAAAGGATGGGACAGAGGAAATAGTGCAGCAGAGCAAAGGCTGGGGAGAGTTTTCCAAGAGCTTTTCTGGGACCAAGACGGCATTCAGCCCACGATAATGTTTTTCATAATTTGCTAATCTGAGCTACATAGGGGACTTTGGCTGGGCTTCTTTTTCTCTTTTCAGCTTCCAAACTTCTTGCATGACCTCAAAGACTCTGCTGTGGGCGGTATGCGCCGTTCTTTCCTATTCGGTTAAGGGCGGAGGATATGGCCAAGGGCCCTCCTGCTTTCACTCTTCAAGGAGCTCTGCACAAGACTTTCACCCTCAGTGCAGAGGCCCGTAAAGGCAATCCAGCTCTGCAGCCACTTTTCCCTCTGCCCAGAAATGAGCCAGATTTGGAAGCCCTGAATGACCAGGGCCTCCATGCTCACCACTGAGACGCTCCCTTGGAACAGGGGCGACTTTCTTGGAATCCCATGGAACTAGAGGGCTCAATCTCTTTCCCATGCTATCAATTCCTAGCTAGAAAGGTTGCCACCCCCATGCTGGCATTACTCCAAATTTTCTTCTAAAAGACACACCATCCCTCCTTGCCCATTGTTTCTGCCCCTTGGCATTAGCTACAAAACTGAAAAACAGGGCTTTTGTTAGGCCCAGCCCAAGAATGACAAAAAGTCAGTCCATTCAAATTCCAGTTCTTCCTTAGCTCTCACCGTACAGACAGAACCTTGCCAGACGAAAGCTCCTCTCACTAACCTCAGGGGAGATGACCTGGGAGACTCTGGGGCGGGGTGATCCTGAACCTCTTCGTTTTCCCACCGTCGCTCCCCGGACTGTGCATCCGCCTGTCTCCCTGGACTGTGCTCCCTCCTTCCTGAGAACCAGCGGCAGTGCTGAGATCCACCACATTTTTACATCTCCAGTTAAATCATTTTATTTATTTATAGATTTATATCCACCTTTATTTTGTACAACTCAAGGTGGCATACACAATGCATGGGTGGAAGTGTGTTGGGTAGAAAGTCACTCAGTTGGTTTCCATGCCTAAGGCAGGACTAGAACTGGTTCTTCCCACTCCTAGTCGTGCACCTTAACCACTACACTACACCAAACTAGCTCTCCCTTAACACTTCCTTAATACTTATCTCCCTCCCCACAAGCTTTTACCTTAATGGCACCTGGGGCCTGACTGAAGCTTGGTGACTTGACCTGAGAGCCCAACACCCAAGCTCAGAAGTCCTGGCAGGTGATTTTAATGCTGGGCAGGCAGCCCTTTTTCACTATTCTAACACCTTATGTTCCCTTTATTGAAGCTGCCCCCTTCATGAGATTCGCCAAGATGGCTATTAAATTCGGGCTACTAACAGTATTTACTTTGATGAGCAGAGAAGGCATACTCAGTTTTGGGGAGGAAAGGCCATTAGCACACCTGATGAGATGCTTGTAGCCCACAAATGGAGGGCCTGCCACAGACTTCTAAGGAGCCTGACAGTGATCTCTTTGGGACCTGGGCCAGGCCTAGAAAAAACCCAAAACCCAAAATCGATTAGCACATCTGCAACCACAACCCTTCCATTTCTGGCAGCATAAATGATCCATTGGGGTTGCTGTCAGCCCTTCAAGGTAGGCCAGACTAGGAAACCAGTGTTATGAATGCTAATACTGCTTTTATTAGAAAGCGATACTAACCGAATCTTGTAAGTCTGCACGTGTTTCCACCCTCCTCCATTTATCTTCAAGAATACTAGGGATGGTCATGTCTGAGACGCTTTCTCAAATTATATTTCTGCCCTGCTCAGATTTTGTTTATCTGACTCGTGCCTTGGCTGCGGCTCTTCCTCTGGTTCCTCAAGGTTATTCCTACTTCCCAATACAGTTGCAAAGAGTGCTGCAAACGTTTTCCAACATCATCAGCTCCATCCTACATAAATTTTCAGCAAGGGCTACTTGTCTGGCATCATTCAGTTTTGCCACACAGGGTCTCAAAAGCTGTTAAATATCCATGGCCCTCTTTCATTTGATTCAAACAGTAAGCTCTTCTCAAGTCCAATATAGTGAAAATGTGTGCCTTCTGAAGGCAGTCCGGCAGATTTGAAATAAGAAAACAGTGGGTAGTGGTTCCTAATGGCTACAGAGGTCTATAATCATGCACAGCTGTCCATACATTACTTTTCTTTTCTTCTCTTTTTTACAAAAAATCTAGGCACAGATCCTGGAGATATAGAAGGGTGAATAAATCCTTTCTTCAGATCGTTGTCCAGAAACTGGGATCCTGCCTTTTAGCTGGGATCTGGGATCCAGGTTTTAAGTTGATGGCACACTCATAGGCCTGGCATGAATTCGGAATGTTCTTTTATTTTAATCTGCAGAGGAGTTTAATGTTGCAAAAGAGGACCTGCTTCAAGAGACAGTCTGTAAACTGTCCCTATTAGCAGAGGGTTCTCTTAACTGGGTGGACCACTCAGACTGATGCACTGCAGTCTTATCAATGAAATCCGGTGTTGCACCAGAATCTAAAAGGGCAAAAAGCTGTATTTCTTTCACTGCTTCTATCTGTATGGGCTTTGCAGCCTTGGAGTTCAAGGGGGCGGGCTTGAAGTAACAAATGGCTGTAAAAACCCATCCCTCCCTTATTTCCAAAATTAATAGCCCATTTTATCATGCAATCTTTAACCCATTCTTCTGTTTCAAATCTTAACAAAAGTGTATACATTTTTGCTATTACATATTCATCATTTGTACATAGTTCAGTTTCAAATGAAACTGGTAAATCAAGACAAGATTATTCCAGTGTATATTCCTTGCATACAACTGGATTGTTGTTGTTTATTCGTTCAGTTGCTTCCGACTCTTCGTGACTTCATGGACCAGCCCACACCAGAGCTTCCTGTCGGTCGTCAACACCCCCAGCTCCCCCAGGGACGAGTCCGTCACCTCTAGAATATCATCTATCCATCTTGCCCTTGGTTGGCCCCTCTTCCTTTTGCCTTCCACTCTCCCTAGCATCAGCATCCTCTCTAGGGTGTTCTGTCTTCTCATTATGTGGCTGAAGTATTTCAGTTTTGCCTTGAATATCATTCCCTCAAGTGAGCAGTCTGGCCTTATTTCCTGGAGGATGGACTGGTTTGATCTTCTTGCAGTCCAAGCTACTCTCAGAATTTTCCTCCAACACCACAGTTCCAAAGCATCGATCTTCCTTCTCTCAGCCTTCCTTATGGTTCAGCTCTCGCAGCCATATGTTACTACGGGGAACACCATTGCTTTAACTATGCGGACCTTTGTTGTCAGTGTGATGTCTCTGCTCTTGACTATTTTATTGAGATTTGTCATTGCTCTTCTCCCAAGGATTAAGCATCTTCTGATTTCCTGACTGCAGTCAGCATCTGCAGTAATCTTCGCACCTAGAAATACAAAGTCTTTCACTGCCTCTACATTTTCTCCCTCTATTTGCCAGTTCTCAATCAAGCTGGTTGCCATAATCTTGGTTTTTTTGAGGTTTAGCTGCAAGCCAGCTTTTGCACTTTCTTCTTTCACCTTCATCATAAGGCTCCTCAGTTCCTCTTCGCTTTCAGCCATCAATACAACTGGATACTCTTGGCAATTTTCTTGCTTAAGCTTGTAAATCTCCTGATCTGCTGTTGCTTTCTTGTCTGGAGTCATGAAAAGCTGTTCTAAATCTTTGCATGAAGTTCTGGTAATTATCCAACAATACATCATTGCCCTCAATGAGTGGCACAGCCAATTGGGCTGCCCTGTCTTTCAGTAGACTAAGAACAAAAACAACATTATTTTGATCTATAGGAAATTTCTGCTGGCCAACATGCCATAAATAATTGTTGTAGGTAGAATGGCAGAATCTTGAAAGCCTGCCAGAATTGCTCTCTGTACCCTCTTATTCCAAACAAATAAGGTGAGATTATTTCAACTTTCTCAAGATTGAGTAATCTCACTCATTCCTTCCCCATTTCCAAGGCCAGTTCTACATTCCTTCACAGTAGATAATTTTCTGATTTGTTTGCTAAACCCAGGACATCAGAGGTGGAGCATTTTACTTGAGTGGACAGTCATTTTCCACAGAAAGAGACTGCTATAAAGCTGAGGACATCTTTCAAGGCAAGAATGAAAGAAAGAGGAAGGAGGGCCTGCCTAACAACATCCAGGTAGGAGGCTCAGATGGCATCTTTCCAACTATCTTTTCTGAATGAACTTTGAGCATGTAAAAAAGCTGGTAATAAGCAACAAATTTAGCTAGACAGACTATACTGATCTATTTGGAATTCTCTCTGTGTGATTGTCGCCTCACCTTGTTCTTCATTAAAACCCTTCTCACGTGCCAGATATTCTCTATGTTAAGACCGGAAGATTGCACAGCTATCCTTTGCGTTTCACAATTGGCACACAATCTGTTAAACCCTCCATTTCTGGGCAGGGAGATGCAAAACACCTTTCTCACATTTTCTGAGGATGGGCAGAACAGAGAATTTCATAGCAGGAGAACCCATAGCTCCCCAACTGGAAGGGCTAGGAAGTGTAACCTAGCAGAAGTAAATTTACTTGGAACCCCTTAGAAGAAGAGTCTGCTGGGGAGGTCTTAAATTATCTACACTTTGATTTTGTGAAACAAAAAAGAGAAATCCCTACTTTGTTTAGCTATGGGCCTACCTGATCTGGAAGTGGCTTAAAGAGGACCTGTCCATAGTCTTGTACGCTAAATGCAAAGACCCATTTGCCTTAACCATGCCAGTTTAAGGAGACAGATTTGGCAAATACAGAGTGAGTTATTCATTGATAGAGGACTAATTAATTAAGAAAAAGGATTCCCTGATCACAAACCCATTTGTGAGTACTAAACTAAGATGTAACAAAGACTGATAGTAGAGCTACATCTTATGATTACTTTGGGCTGGTGCTGAAAATGTAGGAGGTGCCAAACAGTATTTCCCCACTTCCACTTCAGTGTAGGCTACGAACTGGAAAACGCCACAGGGGTAGGGATTTTTTTGACATGTTTCCTTCAATGTTACCGAGAATAAGGTGACCCAAGGCTGGCCTATTATTTCCATCCTTTTATGTTCTGCTTTACAGAATTATGCCTGTCTTTGCAGAATTAGGCCTTAATGGAGTCTCCAGATAAAACAAGACAAAAATATTATACTGTGAAATCAGGATAACTCCCTCCCACATGGCTGAAGATGGTACCCAGATGTCAGAAATCTGAAGTTTACATAATTCTAGGTTTCTGAATGCTTTAAATAGGCTGGTATTCTAAGGAAGTGTTCATTTCACCAAAAAATCAACCATTTTTATTACATACGGAAGGTCAACCTATATTCTTGCTTCGTTCCTACCATATTCTAAACAGGAAGATTATTATTTAAAAAACATGTAACCAAGAGAAGGAGAAGTAAAGATTGTTGTCTCGGTTTGAGTGAGGTGCCCAGACATATGGGTTTAAATTAAGATTTTGGGGATTTATTGTGGCATGAAAAAGAACCTTTCTGGTTCAGGCAAATATTGCACAGGCCATAATACACAGAGCTGCACTTTAAACATTTAATAAATAGCTTTGAGGGTTTCTTTTTAAATGAGAGAGTCACTGAATAAACAAAAAATAAGTTCCTCAAACAAAACAAAGAAATTAGAGAGGATAATTGTAGGCGTTATTAGGTCATTACTGCCTACCAATTTTTCCAGTGCAAACTTTAAGGTTTCCATTTGGTTTAGTACAAATATCTAGCTGTGAATGTTCCACAATACTTCCTGGACGATGATTACTCGTTATTCTCACTGTTGGAAAATATTTTCTGCAAAAGTCAGCACAAGTTATTTAGTTCTCCCAGTTTTGTTTCCTGACTCCAAAAATCCCTTGTTGGTCTCTTTCTGCAAGGTCAAGCGCTGTCTGCCAGGCCCATTTCCCTGGGGGGCTGAGGAAGAGCAGCCCCTCTGGCTGAAAGGCAACCTGAGCAGCTTTCCCGGGATCCTGAGGACCCCCAACTCTCCAACTGGCTGCAGGCTGTCCCTGCTCGAGGTGGGGTTTGGCTATGGGGACGAACTTGGCCAGAGGGGAGACAAGTCCTGGAATCAGGGCTTTTTAGTACCAAAATTATACATGCACACACGCACGCAGGGTTTCCATTAAGTCTGAGGGTCCAGCCTTTTTCATTCTTTCCCTTTTCCTCATTTCTGCCATACGTTCACCACTAGGTCCTCTTTCTTCCTGTTGGCGTACTATATTCTTTCTTCTCCATCCCACACCTGCAGCCTGTCACTTATACTCTGTTCTAGACCACGGCCACGGTTTTTTGGTGCTCTTGCCTTTCCCAGCTGACCTGGGCCCAGAGTCCCTTCCACTGCCAAGAGTGGGACGTGCCATGCCCTCTGATGCTTGCACAGCCGGTGGGCTGCAGGGGAGTCAGGGACTGCAGAGGATGGCCACAGCCAGGCGATCAAAGCCCTGCCCCTTTTCTACGCCTGGGCCATCAGGCTGGAGGTGGGGGATTCTGGCTGTCTTTCCTGGTGCTGCAGCTCTGCCTCCTGAAGCTGCTAGGGCCTGGGCTTTGAGGGCTGCTGGTGGCCGGCACCCTTGGCCTCTCACGCAAACGGCCTGCAGGGGTGAGCTAACATCTACTGGGCGCTCAGCCTTATTTTATTTGCAGTCAAAGACCAAAGCGGGCAGGCGGGGGGGGGCAGAATGGGATTACATGCATTCCATGATATGCTTAACAAGTGATATGATTAACAGAGGTTTATTTTAAAAAATACACAATAAAATAAAGTAACATGAAGACCCTGAGGCCAAATTCCCAACAGGGATTGCAACAGAACAGAACTTAGCGACCTTCATGGTGGATCAGTCCTCTAACAGAAATATAAATCTCCTCTTCAGGTCGACCTAAATACCCAGTGAGGAGAGGAGTTATTAGCTCCAAGTGCCAGCTATTGTAGATGGGGCGCTGCTCCAGCTGGAGGGCAGCAGTTTCAGCAGCTTCATCTGGGCATGGACCTCCGGAATCTTCCCCCCAGTGCCTCGTAGGGTAAAACACCCAGTCGGCTGTCCCATGAGGAACAGAGAGAGCATTAAAAAATCACCAGAAAGGCCTGCAAAAGAATTTCTGTGGCAACGGTGGGGCACTCTGCTGCCACAGGTGCTCTTCTGGCTTCTTTATGTTTTCCCAGTCTTCTCCACTCGCTCTTTCAGCCTCCCATTCTTCTTCCAACTCTCCTTCCTTCTTTCTGCTCTTTTGAGGCTGCCACACCATTCTGTTGCAGTTGAGCTGCCTCATCCACTCTTGAAGAAGCGTTCCCTTACATCAAGAAAGGAGGAGGAGTGGGGTGTGCATTTCTACTAACACACGTCCTTCTTTCCACCATTCTCACTTGCACCACCATGGCACAAATGTACACTGACATTTTTTTTCTACTGAGTTCCCATGTTCTCATTCTCATCCCCAGCCCATGAGCGAGATAGGTTAAGTCATCCTTAGTTGTAGGCATGGACTACAACTACATATAGACATAATAGACATAGTAACATGCAAGAACCTTATGAACTGACCCTCAATCCATCCCATATTTTAGAAAAATGTAACCACAAGGCAGGGAGGAAAAGGTTTTCATTTCTGATGTATTTGGGCTGTAATGTTGCAGTGTCTCTCTTACTACTAAGAAATTTTTAAAAAGAATTACAATTATGTGCAATTTAATTATTCAACTGATCACCGATTCATAAAGAGGAAAGCAAAGCAGGCACATGGCCTAAAGACAATTAGCCAATGGCACAGTTTCAGTTGGCTGCAGTGGTACTCAGCCGCTCACTAAGAAGATCTGAGGATGAATCTGAAAAAGCAGGGAGTATTTCAAAGATTGCATAAATCTGTAAGATCTCAACTACTGTAAGTTGGTTTCATCAATAACTATAACTTATAAGCCATTCTTTGATATCAGTACTTCCCATTTCAAGTAACATCTTTCTGTAATTTAGTAGTCTTGCAGATGCTTTGAAACAGGGGTCTCACCCTCATGGCCCACAGGCTGCACATTACCCTCCGAGTCATTCCCCACTGGATCCAGGCATGCAAAGCCCACCAGGAAAAGCAGCAGCATGGCAGCTTGTCCTGGGCTAAGCTGGTGGGTCTCCTGGCAGCAGCCAGTGGCAGGCTGGTGGAGCCACTCAGCCAGTGACCCCAAGACTGTTGCACTGAGCTGCTCTGGGCTTTGGGACCCCTGCCTATTCCCGTCTTCTGTAGCAGTCACTGCTTTTGGGCAGGGACAGGTGAGCAGCAGTTTGGGCAGGGAAAGTGGGCAGGGAGAGCAGGAAGGAGGAGGTCCGGCTGCCCCACTGCAAGCATCTCCCTGCTTGGGCAAGGAGTGGGAGGAAGATCTCTCTGCTTAGAGGAGGGGCTCAGATAGGCATGGACCAAGAAGAGAATGTTGAACCAGGAGCAGAGCAAAGGAAGAAACTGGACTCTGAGACATGCTAACTTGAGAAGGGGTGTTGGAATTATCAGGGATCAACTCAGCATTGTCTCATAAGCGTAAGGGGGTGGCTCTAGCAAATCGCATCTCTATTGTGCTTGTGGGATGTCACGTGGGTCAGCTGACTTCCACTTCCTCCTTCTTGGGCTTGGGGATTAACAGTCTCCATTACCTCGTGGGCAGACATGCAAGCAGGAGCTGGTCCAGGAATGCAGCCCTCCCCCTACCATCTCACCCTTTAGAAAGTGTCTACAAAGAACCAGTGATGATTAAAAGCGATGAACCTACCTGTATCCAGATCTACTGAATAAAAGTAAGCTATCTCTACTTTTATTCATCTAACTACTGTGTGAAGACTGAATTTATTTCTGAACGTAATTAAGCTTAATGTGCAAGTTCCCTTTTTGGTTCACGCTTCTACTCTGCAAGATTGCTGTTAGCTGCTTGGAGTTCTTTTATTAACCTTTAAAAACTCCATCAGAAACATCCCTCCATTCAGCAGGGAGAGAGAAGAAAAGGAAAAACAGCATTCGGGCACCTGAGTGCAATGGTTTCACAGATTCTATCATCTATTACGTATCAGCTTGGTAGCAAAACCAAATATTGGTGTTCAGGTTAACAAAAGCCACCGCCAGCTCTGTTTTGCAGTACAGTACCACTGTTGTTGTTAAAGAAATCTATGTTTAACAGCCCATGGCAATGCTCCTCATTTTCTGCATGTGACTTGTACAGTCTTTCGACATATGAAAAGACTTCGTGGCTATGGTCCTTGGCCTAAGAGACTTTCCCTTGTGTGGCACCTGTGAGAATTTGGTTTTAGACCCTGCATTAAAATGGAAGGACCAGCCTTTTGGGAGGGGGGGATGTCACCATTAAGATTGCTATTCAGCTCCTCTGTTAAACAGCAAACGCTGAGGGTCAAAATGTGGCAGATTCTATGAGCTGTATCTTACCTGACAAATTTAACAATGTCCTAACCATACGCCAGCACATCTCCTGTGGAAAAGTGTGCATTTGCAGCATTACTATTGTATTTATTGTAGCATTACTATGTTAGAGCTACAGTCTGCTTGCCAAATTTCTTCCTGGTTATATCCAGATCATCGCCTGTTGGGACCACCATTTTTGGAATATGAAAGTGGGCTTCCCTAAGCAATATCCATGCCAGATTTACAGCCCCATGAGGCTGCTGTGCCAGAGCAAACTCTGTACTTGGAAAGCAATTCTGCTTCCTCTATTACCCCACCCCCAATGGAGGAATAAGGTAATTTTGCCGCTCAGGGCAATCGGATAAGATGCCTGCCCTGAGCAGGGGTTCACCCAGAAAAATATAGAAAGTTGATTCTTCTGAAAGTGTCATGCACTGCCTACCACCGAGTAACACACAGACACTGGTTCAGATGAAGCAGGCTCTGGTTTATTCATAGCGTAGTTACAGTTGTAGAAAAAAGCTGAGAGTGACAGGAGCGTGCCGGTGCGGGGTTTAAATACCCCGCGCCGGTCAGCGCCCCCTCACTCGAGGTTACGTCACCCCCCCTTTGTCCCACATGCGGTCTTGCCGGTAGGTGAGGGGTTGCGAGGCCCTGCTGGCGCTCCGGGATCGCCCATCATCGGTTTCCCTATTCATCCGGTGATTGCTGTCAGCTGGGCGATCTCCGTTGCGCTAGCGCTAACAGCTTGGGTGTGCCTCGCGATCCGCTTAGCCATTGTATCTTCTTCTTTCGTCTTTGTGAGTTGATGGCTGCTTATCTTGAGCCCCTTCCCCTGTTTCCTCGTTATTGTCATGTGTGCCATTGCGCTGATGTCTTCAGCTCAACGGCACTCATGACATACTGCCCCCTGTCCAAATAGTGCCCCCCCCCGGCTTTCCGGTTTTTTACCAGGAGAGCTGTCAAAATCGTTTTTTGTTTTTTTTTAAATTTCCCGCCGGAGTGTTTTCGCCCCTCCCTTTGTTCCGCTCTCTACCACGTGTCCATCTAGGGTGTGTTCCCCGTGCGCATGCCCCGGTCACACCCTGGGCGTGCGCATGCTCCGACCACACCCTGCTTGTTTGGCTCAGTTCGGCGAGGAGAGAGGCGTGGCTGGTTGGGTGCTTATCAGCTCCAGGTAGGGCCCTTATTTTTATTCTAAGTGCATCGCCTTTGTTATGTGTGCTCCTGGGCGTTGCCCCCAGGATGCACTGTTGACTTGATTGCCACTCCCCTGTGGCCCCGGGGCGGGGGGAGGGTGCTGGCGACCGCTTGTCACTGCCTCGTGGGCCCGGGGCGGGGGGGGTGAGTCCCGGGGGGGGGAGGTCCACCCAAGTCGCGGGCTTGGGGGGGTCCTTTCCCTTGGGGCACGGTAGGCGGGGGGGCCCTGCGGGGGAGGGGGTATGCAGGTGCCGGTTTGCTTGTCTCGCCTTAGGCTTGTCGGGGTACGCCTGGTGAAAAGCCCGGGTCAGGTCAGGCGCGTTAACGTTGTGCGCCGCCACCCATTCTGGGTGGGGGAAGTGTTTCCACCTGACCAAATAGTGTAAAGTTCCCCGTTGCCTGCGGGAGTCGAGTATGTCCCTTACTTCAAAGTGATGTTGGCCGTCGATCATCACTGGTGAGGGCAGTGGCGTGCTTGGGTGCCATCGAGAGGTAGTTGCCGGTTTCAGGAGGCTGGTGTGGAACACCGGGTGGAGTCTCCGTAGGTTGTGTGGCAGGTCCAAGCGTATTGCCACCGGGTTCACTATCTGTGTGACTCGGAACGGCCCGATGTACTTAGGCCCCAGTTTTTTCGAGGGTTGGGGCGACTTTAGGAATTTGGTGGATAGGTAGACCATATCCCCAGCCTGGAACATCGGTTGTTGGCGCCGGTGCTTGTCGGCCTGCTCTTTGTAGGCCGCCTGTGCTTCCTTCAGCGCTGCCGTGATTATTGGCCACGATTCCGCAATCTTCCGTCCCCAGTCACTAGCGTCCACCTGGGGTCCCGGGGGTTGTGGTAGCTCCGGTATGGGGACGAAGTCGCGCCCCGAGACTACCTCGAACGGAGTTTTCCCCGTGCTCGTGTGAACGGCGTTGTTGTATGCGACTTCGGCGAACGGGAGCAGTTCGGCCCAGTCGTCTTGATGGTAGTTGGTGTATGAGCGTATGAATTGTTCTAGGGTGGCATTGAGGACCTCTGTGGCTCCGTCCGTCTGGGGGTGCCAGGCAGTGGATAGGGCCTGTTGGGTCCCCGTCAGCTTTAGGAAGGCCCGCCAGAATTTAGAAGTGAATTGTGTGCCCCTGTCGGTCACCACACGTGCAGGACATCCGTGTAACCTGTACACGTGGATGAGGAAGAGTTTGGCTAGTTGTTGTGCGGACGGGACCGATGTGCAGGGGATGAAGTGGGCCTGTTTCGAAAAGTAGTCTTTCACCACCCAAATGGCCGTTTTCTTCTGGCTGGGTGGGAGGTCCACTATAAAATCCATGGAGATTTCCTCCCATGGGCGGGAGGGTTCTGCCACCTGTTGTAAAAGCCCCGAGGGCTTGCCTGGTGCCCGTTTGGCTCTGGCGCACGTTGGGCAGGATGCTACATAGGCTTTCATGTCCCGTCTTAGCGCGGGCCACCAGAATTGACGCCTTGTTAGGTGCAGGGTCTTAAGGAACCCAAAGTG
This sequence comes from Candoia aspera, assembly GCF_035149785.1. Classification (NCBI taxonomy): domain Eukaryota; kingdom Metazoa; phylum Chordata; class Lepidosauria; order Squamata; family Candoiidae; genus Candoia; species Candoia aspera. The sequence continues at coordinate 79,470,379 of NC_086159.1, forward strand.
TCCCGCTTGCTTGGTGTCGTGGGATCTATGCAAGATCGCTTGGCGTTGCGAGTCCGGGACATAGATTCTGCCTTCCCCCCATGCCAGGTCCTGTGCCATCGTTACCTTTTCGGGGTTTGCCAGGAACCAGGGGTCGGTTTTGAGGGCGGCGGCGAGGTCCGTGCATATCCCCCCTGGTAGTTGCGGTTGGCATCGTCTGGTCACAGGTTGTCCCGCCGTTGGTTGCGCCGTAGAGTCGTGCTGCCTCCGAGCACCGCTCCGGGTGGTCACAGCCAACCCCAGTTGGGAAGCGGATAGGACCGTCCCAATCGTGTCTGGGGCGGGCTCTTCGTCTTGGGGCAGTCGGGAAAGGGCGTCAGCCAGGAAGTTCTTTTTCCCCGGCATGAACTTCAGCTGGAAGTTGAAGCGGCTGAAGAATTGGGCCCATCGGACCTGTTTTGGGCTGAGGCGTCGGGGCGTTCGGAGGGCCTCGAGGTTCCGGTGGTCGGTCCAGACCTCGAATGGTTGGGCGGCTCCTTCGAGTAGGTGTCTCCATGTTTCCAGCGCCGATTTTACCGCGAAGGCTTCCTTCTCCCAGACGTGCCATCGCCTTTCTGTCTCGGAGAATTTCCTCGACAGGTAGGCGCATGGTTTCAGGAGTCCTGTGGGGTCCTTTTGGAGTAGGGTGGCCCCCAGGGAGAAGTCTGAGGCGTCGGCTTGGACCACGAACGGCCGTTCTGGGTCCGGGTGCGCGAGGATTGGCTCTGTGGTGAACAGCGCTTTCAACTTATTGAATGCGGTCTGGCACGCGGGAGTCCAATTCAATACTGTGCCCGGGTTCTTGGTGCGTCGGGTGTCCCCCACCCCTTTGGTTTTGAGGAGGTCCGTTAGGGGGAGGGCTATCTCCGCGAACCCCCGGGCGAATGACCTGTAAAAATTCGCGAAGCCGAGGAAGCTCTGGAGTTGGCGTCTGTTGCGGGGGCGTTCCCAGTTCACCACCGCCTCGACTTTTGCGGGGTCCATTTCTATGCCGTCTCCGGAGATTCGGTACCCCAGGTAGTCTAGGCGCGCTTTATGGAATTCGCACTTTGCGGGTTTGGCATAGAGCTGCGCCCTTCTGAGTTTATCGAGGACTTGTCTGACTAGGGTCACATGTTCCTCGTGCGTTTTGGTGTAGATAAGGACGTCGTCTATGTAGACGAGGACCCCTTTGAACAGGTGTTCATGCAGGACCTCATTGATGAGCTGCATAAACACCCCCGGGGCCCCCGCGAGTCCGAACGGCAGCACTTTGTACTGGAAGGCGCCTAGGGGGCAGTTGAATGCAGTCTTCCATTCGTCCCCCTCCCTGATTCGGATGCGGTAGTACGCCTCGCGAAGGTCCAGCTTGGAAAAGACCTTGCCCGTGGACAGGTGGGCAAGCATATCTTTTACCAGGGGTAAGGGGTATTTGTTGGACAGGGAAGCCGCGTTTAGGCCCCGGTAGTCGGTGCAGAGCCGTAGGGTGCCGTCTTTCTTCTCCCGGAATAAGACGGGGGCTCCGACCGGTGAGCATGCTGGCTCTATGAATCCCCTCTCTAGGTTTTTATCGATGAACTCCCGGAGGGTTGCCATCTCCTTCGGGGTCATCGAGTAGATCTTCGGTCTAGGTAAGGGGACGTCGGGCAGCAGGTCAATCCGACAGTCCGTCTTGCGGTGGGGGGGTAGTTGATCAGCTTCCGCCTCTCCGAAGACCTCGGAGAAGTCAGCGTATTGTTCCGGTAGGTCTGCTGTGATAGCTGCGTTGTCCTGTGTAGCCGCCTCTGCTCGTCCCACAGTGGGGTTGGTTCTGCCCGCCGGAACTGGCGCCCGGTACTCGCCGTCGCCGAATGTGAAGGTGCGGGTCTCCCAGTCGATGCGCGGGTTGTTTGTCGCGAGCCATGGCATTCCCAAGACTGCAATGGGTCGTCTGATGTGGGTAACTACGAACGATGTGCGTTCGGTGTGAGTGCCCATTTGCAGGGTGACCGGCTTGGTCTGCATCGTGGCTGGTTTCCCTCCCGCTGTTGAGCCGTCCAGCTGGTGGAATGCCAGCGGCGTGGGGAGGGGGGAGCAGCGGAGGTCGAGTTTGGCGACTAGGTCGGGGTGGATGAGGTTTTTCGAGCACCCCAAGTCCACTAGTGCCGCGGCCGTGGTGACTCCGTTGCCGGCAGAGAGTTTGATTGCCGCCATTATAACGGAGCTTTCGCCGTTCTGTCGAGGTGGTCCGCGCTGCTGTCCCACCGCCTGTCTCGCAACGCGTTTCAGGGCAGGTGGGGAGCGTTTCCCGCCGGCTGGTCTGGGTCTACGGCGTCCTCTCCCCCCCAGTAGGCGTCCCAGCCTTCCTCTGGTGTCGCTGTGGCTCCGGTCATTCGGCGGTGAGGGGGCGGCGGCGGGTTAGGTGGTTTGAGGCTACTTTTCGGGGCGGGTTTAGGCGCACTCCCCGGCGGTCGGTTGGCGAAGCAATCTGCCGTCTTGTGCCCCAGTTTTCCACACCTCCCGCAGGGCCCGCGATTAAATTTCTTCCTTGGGTATGTGGGACCGGCCGTCCCCACGTGTGGCGCGGGTACCTTTTGGCAGGTGTTGGTCGTGTCTTCCGTCGTTGCCATGAGGAAGGTGTGGTGCGCGTGTTCTGCTTTCCCCGCGAGGTGGATCCACCCGTGTAGAGTCTCTGGGTCGTCGTGGTAGAGGGCCCATTGGAGTACGTCGTGGTTGAGCCCCCTTTTGAACATTTCCAGCAGGGTGGTCTCAGACCAGTCGTTGATCTTCCCTGCGAGGGCTTTGAACTCGAGGGCGTAGTCCGGGACAGTGCGTGCGCCCTGTTTGAGTCTTTGGAATGCGCTTTTCGCCCTCACTTTGGCTAGTGGGTCCTCAAAGTAGCTCTTCATCTCGTTGATGAAGGCGTGGAAGTTGGCGAGGGCGGGGGAGCTGGACTCGTACAATTGGACGTGCCAGTCCGCCGCCCGGTCTTGTAGTTTGATCGCCACGGCTGCGATCTTGTCCGCTTCAGAGTCATAGAAGCGTCCGTGCCTCCCCATGAACTCCCTGGCGTTCGTAATGAAGAACGACAGTTTCGCGGGGTTCCCATCAAAGAAGATGGGGAAGTCCTTTGGGGCCCGGGCGTTTTGTGAGCCCCCTCCTCTCACTTCCCGGCCTGTGGCGTCGTCCGCCTGGGCCGTTTGTTGACCATCATCTGGCCCGTGGGAGTTCGGCGCCTCGCTCGGGGTGTGGACCTGTGCGGGGACGTCGTTGGACGGCGTGGGGGACGTCAACAATTGAAGCATGGTCCGGAGTTCCTTCAGTTGGGTCTCCATGGCCGCGAGTCTAGCTTGTGCGTCCCCGTCCGCGATCCGCGCCGCCGCTGGGGCCGGTTCCATCGTCGGCGGGGGTGGGTCGCCGGTGGGGTTCAGGAACTCCCGTCCGTTGGCCCGCTTCCTCCGCCGTCGGCTGGGTTGCTTCTTCGTCCTCCCCCGTGCTTACCGCCATTGGGCTGCCGCTCCACGCCTGTGGCTGGGGTGCGATGTGGGGCGCGGGGTTCTCCGCTGGTCTCGGGAGGTATGTTGCTCCCTCCCGTGGCCGGGTTGCCTCCGTCGCCATCTCCCCTTGGGGTTGGAGCTGAGGCTCGGGTTGGGCCGGGTGGGCGTCCATGGCTCCGGGAGTCCGCGGTGCCTCTGGCCTCGATCGGTCCTCCTCTGCGTCTTGCCGTGCAGCTCGCCCCCCTTGTCCGCGTCGCGCCGGCCTCATCGTTCCTGGTCTTCTCGCCGTCTACTCCTCCCGCGGCTCGTTGTCGTCCGGTGGGGCTCAGCGAGGCTGAGTTTGTGACTCTCAGCTCTGTGTCATGCACTGCCTACCGCTGAGTAACACACAGACACTGGTTCAGATGAAGCAGGCTCTGGTTTATTCATAGCGTAGTTACAGTTGTAGAAAAAAGCTGAGAGTGACAGGAGCGCGCTGGTGCGGGGTTTAAATACCCCGCGCCGGTCAGCGCCCCCTCACTCGAGGTTACGTCACCCCCCCTTTGTCCCACATGCGGTCTTGCCGGTAGGCGAGGGGTTGCGAGGCCCCGCTGGCGCTCCAGGATCGCCCATCATCGGTTTCCCTATTCATCCGGTGATTGCTGTCAGCTGGGCGATCTCCGTTGCGCTAGCGCTAACAGCTTGGGTGTGCCTCGCGATCCGCTTAGCCATTGTATCTTCTTCTTTCATCTTTGTGAGTTGATGGCTGCTTATCTTGAGCCCCTTCCCCTGTTTCCTCGTTATTGTCATGTGTGCCATTGCGCTGATGTCTTCAGCTCAACGGCACTCATGACAGAAAGCAGTAGTAGTTTCAGAATGTACAAAGCTAGTCTTCTGAAAATTTTCCTTCATAAATTTAGAGGAAAAATATGTCTCAGGTAAATCATGATTCCTGATATAAATATGATTGTATCTGAACAGTAGCCACAGATGAACATTTTTTTAAACATCTAAATATAATTTGACATATTATAAGCTAGATTTCTGATTTCCTATTTATTCATTTAACTTGTATATCTAGGTGCAGACAGGGCTGGGCAGGGTTCAGGATTTGAAGAGGAAAATGTGATTCAGAGCACACACGGGAACGTACTGCGCACCCCTTGGCCCCTCCGTAAGTCAAAGACATCTCCTCCTGGGATGCCGTTCAACCCGAGGGAAAGGTGCAGCTTCCCTAAAGAATTCCCAGCAGGCGCCAAGGATGTTCCCACGCGTGCCCTGAATCATCTTTTTCTCTTGGACTCTGGATTGCCCCACAGCAAAAAAGGCCATGATGAGCCATAGGACCATAGCACTTCCTCATTTTTTGGGAAATGTTTTCAATGTGGAAGTTTAATTTACTGGGTACCATGGCTGTATTTAAAGCAATTAATGCATCCAAATGTTTGTAATTTATCTAGAAGACCTGCATCTTGACTAAAGCTTTTTAACAGATTAAATACATTTTGTTTTTAATTTATTCATATTTTCTAAAGAGTTATATCCTCTGTCATGTGAAACGCTTTAATAGTCTATGAACGGAATGGTATTATTTACAAGATTAATGTGCAGAACTACTGTTCAGGATTACGGCTTTGAAATCAAAGCCAATAATTTTGATGCTGTTTTAACAGTGTGACTTTTATGCCCAAATAATTGGCTAATTAATCTGGACAGATTTACCATATTTACATGGAATGGCTATATTCCTGTCCTCTGGAATTACAGGAAACCCTGTGCAATGAGCTAATAGCCTGTAGACCTCTTTCAGTCTGTACCTCTCTCTCTCTCTCTGAGCTTTAAAGAAAATGTATCTCTTGATGCCAGGAAACAAAGGAGGCTCATTCATTGGCAAAATTGCCACTGGGAAACTGAAGATATCACTAGGTGTATGCATCATCTTGTGCATGATTAAAATAAAGAATTGCTTGATCATGTAGTGAGGAAAGATAGATGAAGATGATGAAGCAAAAAATATTTCATGCATCTCTAAGCAGTCACTGGATTTTCCAGAAATAACTTCAAATGTTTCCACTTCCATATTAATCATCCTACAAAATAAAATCAGCCTCCTTGCATTTATTTTTAGATTCATCCATAAACAGCCAGTCTGACGTAGCAGTGAAGGTGCTGGACTGGCCCCAGGAGACCCGGGTTCAAGTCTACCTACAGCCAAAGCAGCTCGCTGGGTGACCTTGAGCCAGCCACTCTCTCAATCCAGCCTAACTTTCATGGTTAGGGGTCTGAGAACATCTAGTCTAATCCATTGCCCACTGCAGGCATCTATATTTTGTTGGGATTATATAAAAGGATATCTTCATTAAACCGTCTTGAACACCTGGAGAAATCTAATAAAAGGCTGTCTTTTCTTTTCCATCCCCCAAACTCCTTAACAGTGAGGGTAACTTGTCTGTTTCAACAGATATTTTAATACACATGAACTATATTATACAGTAGACATTAATCCAGTGATAACATCTGCTACTTCATTTAGGACAAAACCTACAGTATAGATTTTATATAGCTTCCTCTTGCAGTGAGCTTAGAAGATAATTGAAGACTGTTTTATTTCACTGAGACTTCAACCCTCAGTTGAACCCAAGCCACTCAGAGTCTTCTGACTGGGGTACACAATAAAAATGGCAAAATAAAGAAATTAATAAATCAAGAAATAGTTGATCACATCCTGTTCTATGTAATTCCAGAGTGCAGGACATGAAATAATCTTGTGTCCTGTCCTGGGTATGCATTATAGGAAGGGTGCTGACAAACTGGAGCTGTCCAAAGGAGAGCAATCAAGATGGGAAGAGGCCTGGAAGGAAAAACTGATGAGCAAATGTTGGAGGCCCTGGTTTGGTATGTTTAGCCTGGAGATGAGAAGACTGCAGGGAGACCTCACAGCTCTATTCAAGGGTCTGAGAGGGTGTCCTGCAGAAGACAGGGCAGAATTGTCCAGAGTTGTTCCAAAAGGCAGGCCAGATAACATTGGGCCTCAATGACAAGGAAGTAGAGGTTGGCGCTGTTCAACAATGGAACAGGCTGCTCTGGAGTTGTTGCAGTCTACTTTACTAGAGGTGTGTAAACGGAGGCTGGATGGCATCTGTTGGGGATGCTGTAGCAGTGGATTCTTGCACTGGGCAGAAGTTCTGACAATTCTAGCACAAAAGTACATTGCTAATTAAGTAAACAAGGAGGGGGTTATGTAAAATAAACTCTATTGTTTACATGGCAAGTTTTTTTTCCAAGCAAAACTAAGTCCAACACCAGTTCCCTGTGCCTCTGGTGGCAGATTAGAACACACTTACTAGGCACAATTTCTTTATGATTATATAAATGCACACAGGCCGCACACACTTGCACCCTGCCAAAAGAAATCATTTCCATTAAAATTAGTTATTTACCTGTAAGACTACCTATACTTGCAAAAAAGCTGGTAGGCCAGGACATATCTAGGCAAAACCGCATAAATTCAGGCCTCCAGGGACTTCTCATGAACCACAGTTTAAAAATTCAAGTCTGGGAAGTTAGGTCACAGATCCCAAAGGCTCCACAGAGAGAAATCTGTGCTCCTTTTTACCACATGTTCAAACCCAGGTACAAAGAGGAACACTTTCAATGACGGTGCAAGCCGTTATACTTCTAAAGCCCTTTTCTAAAAGATTTGCTTGCACAAGTTCTACGCTCTGCTGTGAGGCTATAAAAAGCAGTACTTCCATTTTACACAAACAGCCTGTTGGGCTTGCAAATAATACAATAGCAGACATTGAAAAGTCACATTTATAACCTTCTGAGCAAATATTTGTGCTAATGAAGGTTAAAGATCTGGCCGTCCTGGAAACGGTATTCCTCTATTTATCCAATCTCATGTCAAAGCTGGAGTGGGAGCTTCCCTTCCCTGGCCTGGCAACATTTTTAACCCTAACCTAAAGGCACCTTCTATAGGAGGAAGAAATAATATATTCCTTATGCTAACGGAGCTCTGATCCTGTTTCAATCCAAGGCTGCCAAGACCGCAGAAGTCACACAGAGAAGTTTTAGAAGATGCCCTGCAGTTGGTTGGTTTGCTGGTATCCAACCTGAGACCAATTTCATAAAGATATGATAAGACCCAGCATTTATCTGGGAGAGGCTGGTGCCCCTGTTCTGTTAGGACTACAATTCCCAGAATCCTCAGTGAGCAAGACGATTGGGGATCCTGGGAGCTTATGTGAACAGCACTGAGTTATGAAAGGCTAAACAGGGGAATAAAGGCCTGTTGTTATTCACTTTGAATAAGGTGTGTAATGCAGCTAGTTGTGGACAATGCTCCTTTTCCCCAAACCAGAACTGGACGTAGCTTATACGCTCAAGGATGCCTCAAAAGGAAAGCCACTTTGGACTTTCTTGGTAACAAGATGGATGGGGTTTCCACTGCCTTCTCCTAGGATGGTTTCTCAACTTCCCAAGTATACCCTACGAATTCTGGGATTTCCAGATGGCCTCCCATCCAATTACTAACCAGGTCTGACCTAGTTTGTTCTATAAGATTAACCACGGTCAGCTAGGTGCTGCAATCTGGGTGGGCTTTTGGGTTGCATTCGGCTTTGAAACTACTTTAAGGCTGCCTAATGTCAATAAGAGACTGGCCTAAATCAGCTTATTTATTTGTGTTTTTAAAATTTGAGGGTCACCTAGTGGAACCTTTTTTTTTAATATGACAGTTTGGTCCTCTATATAAACAAAGACGTCTGACTGTATTAGTCAGCACTTAAAGTGGTTTAAGCTTTCCAGTGAAATGATTGGGAAATGCATGATTTAGCCACCCCCCTTTTAAAAGCTAAGTTTCCCACACTGTTCCTGAACTCCTGCAGATGCTAGTTCTGCTTTTATGTTATAACAATGTGCATGAAGAGCTGGGGAAGGACAGCCAACAAAACGTCAGCCGTGTAGTTACTGCCTAGGGATACCCACCAGGACTGATCTGTTTGCTTAAAACTTACTTTGCCTTGCTTTTTGGTCATAAATGCTTCCTGAATAACTTGCAAAGATCAGCCTTGGCAGGTCTTCAGGACTCAATGGAAGAAGAAAACCGTCCTTTGTGATCATCCGAAGCAAACAGCTGAGCACATGCCTCGCCCACTTACAACTCTGAGCATGGCAGAGCAAGGCGATATGATGAAATGACGACTTCTGTACTTGTGGGTCATCCTTCTTCTCCCAGGACCGTGGGGGCCTGGGTTCACCCAACGAGGTTGGGTTGTTATTCCGAATGCGCATCGGGAAGCAGTTTTTGCTTTTAACAGGCTATGCGCAGGACAACCATTCCTAGGATGGGAAGGATCATAAGTCTTGCCCATGTAGGCCTCTGCTTTTGTGTGCCTGGGCTGAGTAACAAGGCACTGATTATTTCCTAAATGGATGATGACAATGCTTCACATTCAGGGGATTGGTAATGCTGCTGGTAACCGATTTATTTATAGTGATCTGGAAATCATTAAATATGTATGTTCCCAAGGCTTGAGAAAGAAAATGTGGTTGAATTTTTCCTTATTTTCTTTCACCCACATTGTTTCGGGGGCCTAATTTGCTCTAGACCCCATATCTGGCCACCACCACCTAGGAAGTTACTGCAATGTGCATTTTCTACCCTTTACTATTTAGTAGAAGTGCTTGGGCATGACAATGTCAATGAGGAATAATAACTTAATAAACAAAATGCGTAATACCAATTATTGCTAATGAACCTACACAACAGTCTTTACACAATCCCATGCCCCTAAGTCCGGAGAGAAAAAGCAAGTCCCATCCCAAAGAAAGCAGCAGGGAGGCTTATGCTAATGAGATGGAAACAACCACCACAACCGCACCTTGAAAAAACCAAGCAGGAAAAGCAGACTTTCGTGTCCAGCTGAAAAATATTTGTATGCCATTTATCCCAGAAAGAAGCAAGGCTCTGTGTAACATTAACTAGTGTATTTGAAGGAAGGGAAAGATGCTTTGCAGTGTACTTCAAATAATGTGGTATTTATTTTGAGATGCATTTGATATTGTTGCCTGTCACCGTATTACATTTCTTTTCTCATCTTTTGCAAAAAAAAATGGGAGATAAGTCTACTTCTGGCAATAACTAATATTCTTCTGAGTAATTGTTCATTTGCTTTTACAGGAAAAAATGTGTTAATTAATTACTCCTGCAAGCTCTTATTTGAGTTATTAGTGGAAAAGGTACATTCTTCTAATTAGGAGAGAAAAGTGGAGGAAACTATAACTTCTAATCTACTGAAAAGCCTGCTTGATGTGGTTCTGGGCATGCGACCTAAGCAAGGTCAGGCCAAGTTAGCACTTGGAGAGGAGACCACTAGGAAATTCCCAGCCTGTAGGCCAGACTGGGAAGCTGCAAACACAAAACTTCCTGCAAGAAGGCAACCACAAACGACTTCCACCCCCTTACAAAAAAGTGGGGTGTGTGTGCATCCGTCCATGAAGTCACCAGGTGAGTTTGACTTCAGAGAGATCTTCCATCCAGGAAATACAAAACTGAGGCTGTGCAGCTAGGAACAAACCTGATAGCTCTTATTAAGTTCTAGGGGACAGGCTGGGATATTGCTGAGAAAGGTCAGGATACTAGAGCTGCCAAGGGAAAGAAGCCTTTTTAGTCTCAATGTTGCCCACGTGTCCATCCCTGTCATTTCTTACATATATACTCCAAGCTATTCCTCTCTATGAGGTTTGGAACAGAGAATATCCAGAATATGAAATCCACCCATTTAAAGTACTGAAACCTATTTCAAATCAAATCCGACCAAAACGGATCTGCATCTCACGTGAGCCCCCTGCATGCCAATCCAACCATCTTTGGGCATCCTACAGCAAGTGAAGAGGGGACTCTTCCAGGGTGGATACATCCATATTTTGCCCCAAGTGTTTTGGCCCAGGAAATATGAGGAGGAATGCAATAGATACAGGGGGAGGGTGGGGGTGGAAATCCATGGTAAACCACAAACCAGGTTTGAAATATTTGTCTCAAACTCTCAGCGCCCCCCTCCCCCAAAAAAGAAGGTAAAGGCCAACCACTTTATACTGTTGCCAAGAAAATTACAGGAGTCAAACTTCACTAGAAGGAAACTTTGGGCCACAAAATAAAATGGAGTTACCAAATTAAAATGCATAATCTCCTTGAGTACAAAAATGATTTAGGTTAGATTTGAACCCCTACACTTTGCAAAAAAGGAAGAAAAAAAGACTATAAGTATAAAACTGCCCTGAACCAGATGGGTCACCATGACTGCCTCTCGTGATCATACCTGTGGAGTACGGAATAAATTCTTTGATCTATTAAATCTGCCTTTGTCCAACCACAAGACTGCTCATAATTGCCCTGAGCTGCCAGCCCATCCCTCCCCCAACAGAAGTTTGATCCCTCCTTTCCAGGAACACCAAGCAATTTGTTAGGGAGATTTGGCAACAGAAGTAGAAACAGCGTCAGCACGCTCCTGCGGTGAAGTATTCATCGCCTAAGTGATAGTTATATACCTTTCCAAAGTGTAAAATAAATAGACTTTTCTAATTCTAGACCCTCCGTGTTCTATGTTTGGACTTCTTAGGAAGGAAAAACACTGATCTGTCCCTCTATTCGCAATAGGTCACCTTTGTAAAATTTCATTATCACATCATACAAAACTTTAAATATTTGGTATTAAGCCTACCATGAAAAAACCAACAGCCAACAATATGATGACTGGAATTGTAGACACCAAAATATATATAGTAAGTGGACATTCATTTGTCAGAACTAAAGTATTCTCAGAGCAAAAAATTATAATAAATGTTATATTCTTTCTCTCTGTCTTTCACACACACACATACAATACTTTCTTTTTTACACAATTAAAATGTTCTTTTGCCACCATTTCTGAAACTGACTTAGTTTCAGGTTTCACTTATTACTGAATTGTTGTTACTATGACTGCTCCTATCTGTTTAATATCAATTTCCTTGCTTTACTTTTTTATGTACCTCTGTTTTTATTTTTGCTGAACCATTTAGTTTGTATTTTATAATGAGTCTTTGACTGTAAAATTAAATGGAGTTTTTTTAAAAAAACCTCGGAAACTGATTTAATTAAGTGGAATAAGCATGATGTATTGTTTCTCTTGGATTTCCAAAAATATTGTTTCTCTCCCTCAGTCACCTTCTGTGTTTTGGAACGAAGGTAACAGTGTGGGCGAAACTGCGTAAGAAAGTTAGAAAACATCAGTCAATTTCTCCTGTGAAATTTTACCAAAAGGAAAAAGGGATACAATTAATCCAAATTAATAAATTATATGGCATCATAAGTAGCTGTTATACTTCCACATATACATAAAACAGTTTAATAGCAAATTAGGGGGGAAAAAAACAAAGATATAAACTAAATATAGTTTCAGCTCTGCAGCCCCCATCAGGAGATTAGGATGATGATAAGCCTGACTTATAGGGATCTTATCGAATTATAATGTACAATACTGCTTTAAAACCATAAAGAAGGTTAGCATAGAGATACTGCAGGAATCAAAAGCATCAGGAATTTTACAGAAGGACACAGGTTTTAAAGCCAGGCAAAGTATTGGCTTGAATTCCTAATTTCTGGGCGAAAGAGAGGGCAAAAGGGGCTGAGCTCTGCAGAAGGCAACAAAACAAGTTTGCTTTGTCCCTTTTAAGAGCTCAAGCCTGAGTTGGCAGGTGTTGGTTAACCTAGTGTGGTGTCGATTTTAATTTTTTAAAACTTTCGCTTTTGTTGTTGCTTTTTCACATTGTTAACTGCCTTGAGTCCTTGTGCAGAAAAGTGAAGTATAATAAATAACCCATTTTAGTTTCTGGAATGTCCCACCAAGCCTGTTTGTCAAGGTTTCATCATCATCTTTCTTTATTATGGACCGAGACCAGTACAACACAAGTTAAAACAATCCAAGAATAATCCAAAAATATAATGGCTTAATACACGCTGTACTTCAAAGCCCGTCATTACAGCTCTTCAAGCAACCCTACCAGGATGATTTATTTTTCATAAATGCCTCTTGAGATATGTTGTTTTGGAAGACTGTAATGGATGTTTTGCTTTTTATATGTTTTGGGTAGAATGTCAGCTTTATTAACAACCCTAACTTTTAAAATTTCTGATACTTGTTTGTGAGCTTCCCTTAAAAGACAGCCTGAAATACATCACCGAGCCTGAAGAAAACAGGAAATTGCATTGGGGATATCAGTGTTCCTGGCTGTTTTTTTAAAAAAGCTGACATACTTAGAAAATGAAATTTCCCTTTATAGTTAAGGAAGCAAAATAATTTCTTATTGGGAATAATAATAATAGTAATAATTATCCCATTCTTGCTGAGACTTACAGCTGCAAACATTCAGCCTAAAAGAGAGACTGTTGGGGAAGAAGAAGCAGCAAGCCAACCAGGGGTATCCACACGGGGTGGTCAAAAAAGTCAAGATGGCAGCCACAACAGTGTGACCAAAGCTCTGACCATTTTTTATGTGTGCCATGGACACCCCTGTGGTGAAAGTGTGTAGGATGAAGCACTACAAACCCTCTCTGCTTTCGTTTCTTTATTCAAAAAGCACTATGTTGTTCTGTATTTTCTTCTCCATAACCACTGAGAAAAGTTCTAAAGGTTAGATTTGGAATGTACCGTTTGTATTGCATGTCAATCATTGAAACTATGGCCACACAGTCTACTTAACCAGACCAGTTAAAGACCCAGCAGATGCTACTCAACATCTGAGATAGGGTAGCCCTTGTTAAAAATCCTCCTCTTAAATCTTCTCAAAGAACGATTGTGTTAATCATCTCTTCCTTTCCTAATTCCTTTCCTCTAGCACATGTATGCTCCTGTTTTTCAACTACTGCAACTAGGGACAAGCTGCACTGAAATACACTTATTTATAGAGACCTGACTTAATTATACTGGTCACTAGCATTTCAGTGGAGCTCCTCAGTTAGAATATCAGGCTATGCTTGTCTACTCAGAAGTACCATATTTCCTTACAGATGGTCCAGAACATAACACATCCTTTCCCTTGTATCTACCCAACAGGATGACTGGACTGAAGACAATCTGCCTGTGTCCATTACATTATTCTCAGCAAATCCAACTAATTTACTTTTAAAATGTATGATCAATTGGGAAATAAACTAAACTTTCTTTCAGGTTCACAAACCACATTTTATAGGATTTCTTCTTAGATAAAGACGTGTAGAACTGTAGCCTATTCCAGTAACACTGTACAATGAAGATTCAGAGCTGTGCATCTTACTTAATTTTTGTTTAAGGAGTACAACTGGGTCATGGAATCAAGGTTTGTGTGTTTTCCATCTCCAGATGACCAGGAGATGGCAGGCTTTTCTTTCCAAATTATTAACTGTCATTCATAGTTTTATCTGCTGGAGATGGTACTGAATATAGACTACAAAATTCATACACGGCAACACTTTTAATATGCAAAACAATGAATTGTTTCAATAAAGGGTTATGGTGTCTATTGGTTCTTCATTTCATAGCAAAAATCAGAGTCTACTTCTTTTATCAGGAGTTTACACATTGGTGGGAACAAGTGTGGCCTATATCAAATAAACCACAAATACTAAACACATTAACATATTGCTTTGATTCTAATAGATCCTTGATTTCCTATTTTTTAAAATACAGCTACTACAGGATAGACAGATAGACAGACAGATGATAGATTTTTTTACACTTTAACAGGGCTCCGTTTTAATAATAGGTCACCCTTTACCACTCCCAAAATGTCCACACTGTTTCTCAGGACCAGCCTTCAATAATTCTTATAATTACTATAAGATATATTTATTCATTATTATTTACTGACAACATTTTTATGCCATCCCAACCTATGCTTTCTACCCAGGCCATACAACAATTGTCAAAATACATGAACAATGTAGATAAAATGATGACATAAAACCAATCACTGCAAAAGTCAATAAATTTAAACATAGTTGGTCTTAAAAGTGTAGAAAACCAAAACATCAAAATTTACTACCAAGCCCCAAAGGGGCCCTAAAATTTTTGGGAGACTGAAAATATAACAGAGGTAGTACTAGAAAATTGTCACACAGAAGGCCTTTTCACCATCTATCCAATCTCACAGTTGTTTCTGGCAGCATCTTTAGCTCCAGCTGGAAATGTATGGGATGAAGTGACAAATGACCCTGGGCCATTTAGTCTACAGTAGTTAAAACAGAACTTCAACAGAATAGAAGCCACTGGATGTTATGCTTCACAAGAAATGGGTACAAGGATGGGGAAACCTGACTTGGCAGTAGTACATGAGAAAAGGATTTGGTTGTTACAATAGACCCCAAGCTGGATATGAGCCAACAGTGTGACATAACTTCAAAAAAGGCAAATGCTGTTTTGGAATTTATTAACAGGAACATTGAATACAGATCATGGGAAGTTATAAGCCATTCTGTTCTGCCTTAGTCAGGCCCCACCTGGAATCCTGGGTGCAGTTCTGGACATGGCAGTGTACAAAGGACATCCTGGAGTGAGCTTGGAGAAGGGCTGTCAAGATGGTGAGGAGACTGAAAATCCAAACACCCGAGGAACATTAGAGGAACTGGATATATTTACCCAGGAAAGGAGGGTCTGTTTGAGGTGTTTTCCCAAACTACTTTCTTGGTCTGGGCTCAAGCCTCATTTATCTAATTGTTGATTTGGTAGTGGATCTTCCATCTGTCCTTCAAGGCCATTCTCCAGACTCACTACAGATACCTGAAGGGTTGTCTACAAAGGACATAATGAACTTGTTCTCTGAGTCTGCCCAGGGTAGAAACTGCAAGGAAGTAGAGTCGGGTTAGAGATTAGAAAGAATCTCCAGATGGTAAAAGCTGTCAACCAGCAGAACACCTGCCTGAAGAAGAGGCATGCCCCCTTTCAGAGGCTGGATAGTCATTTGTCCAAGATGTTTTAGCAGATCCTTTCCCAACTGACCTCTGAGGTTCCTTCCAATTCCATATTATTTCCTACAGTGTTCTTTGTTTAACTTTAACTTTATATTTTTAATATAATATGGTTGATTTAGTTTTAGGCTCCCAGGTGGGTTTAGATGTTATTGTTTTATCGGATTGAATTTTAATTTTGTTTCCTGGGAAGGATGTTTGGAGATCCTATTTGGATGAAGGAACAAAATTACATAAATACCAAATACATTGATTTTTTCTTTTTGAACAGGTAGCCAAAATTATGTATACCTTTTATATAGGAAAAGTCTTATTAGTGCTACTAATTTCCTTCCTATTTGTGGAAGATGAAAGGCATCATTCAAAGGAGGGAAACAAATCTTAGATCAGTAGTCATGCTCATACAGATTTCAAGTTGTGCTAGATTACATTTACAAATGATCTCTGAAGGAAAGAATTCCACTTGTGTTTTATTATTGGCTACTGTCTTAAAAGACATTCAAACAAAGAAGACTGGTCCTTAACAGCATGTTTTCAAGCATTTTTTTTAATTCTTTCAGCATATTCCCAGTCAAGGTAACTATAAAAATAGAAACAGTTAGATTATTAAACTTCTCTGAGAATTTCCTGGAGACTGTGAAACCTGGCAATTGTAGTTAATTGGCTTAATGCCTGCAGACAGGTGAGGACAGGGTTCACACTGACATGCAGTGGATATGCATTTGTGCTATGCATCTTTACCTTGACAACGATTTATTGAAAGGGCAGAGTTAAGTGATGAAAAGAGTATGTGTAATTTGTTTTTCATCCACATGCAGCCACTGACGTATCTTCATGATGCAGATGGTTCCCAGCTGTGCAGCTCCACCTTTGACTAAACAGGAGTTGTATTGGAGGGCTTTGTTGGAATTATCAGGGGTCAACTCAGCATTGTCTCATAAACATAGTAAGAGGGGTTGTCTGGTAGGCGTGTCTCTATTGTGCTTGTGGGAAGTCACATGGGTCACCTGATTTCCTCTTCCTCCTTCTTCTTGGTCTGGGAGATTCACAGTCTCCATCTTTACCTCATGGGCAGACATGCAGGCAGGAGGCCTGCATAATACAGGCCTCGTCCTCTACCATCTTGCTTGCACACAGACTTTCTATTCCACATAGAAATTGTCTACAAAGAATCAGTGATGAAGTGCCTTTCTACTATGAACCTACCTGTATCCAGATCTGCTGCATAAAGTAAGCTACCTCTATTTTTCTTCAGCTAACTATTGTGTGAAGACTGAACTTATTTCTGAACGTAATTAAGCTTGATGTGCAAGTTCTCTTTTTTGGTCCATGCTTCTACTCTGCAAGATGGCTGTTAGCTGCTTGGAGTTCTTTTATAAACATTTAAAAACTCCATCAGGCTTGACCCAGTGCTGGTCAAAATCTCTGGATGAGGAAAACCAGGCTCAGGCTCAACTGATGTCAGCTGGAGTAACTGTTGATCCAGAAGCCAGACGAGTCCAGGACTCTTCCGACACTGGCTCTAGATGGGGTCGTCTGCCCCTAAAAGAGCAGGTTTTTAATTGTGGAACATTCCTGGCTGATGGAAACTGTTGGAAGAGCAGGTAGAGGCTGTAACCCAGGAACTGTGACCCAGGAGCATCAGGAACTGATGCTGTACATCAGCTACATTCTTACCTGGAATGCAGGGTGGTGGCAACCATCACTGCTACCCTTGGACTACTGCAATTTACTCCAGATAAGGCTGTCCTTGAAGATCACCCAGAAACTTCAACTGATGCAAAGCACAGCTGCCGGTTTGCTAAATTGTCCCATCACATTAGGGGAACTGCTCTGGTTGCAACTCTGATTTTGGCTACAAATCAAGGTGCTGTTTATGATTTATAAAGTCTTCCATGGATGGTGACCAGCAGCCAGACTTTATAAATCATAAACAGCTATTCAAGGTTGCCCACTGCAAGTAAAATATGCTCAGCCACAGTGTATAAGCCCAGAAAGCATGCTGAGAGTTCCTGTTTATGAGGACATCTGGCAGAAGAGGGCTCAGAAAGAAATCCCCTTTGGGAACAGCCTTCTCCCTGAGGGAAGGAGCTTGTCAGCAATGTAAAACCGGGGATGGGGTGGGGGACCAGGTATGTCAATATCATCCGCTTCCTGAGAGAATAATGCTTACATGAAGAACAAAATGGTGATAACATACATCTTCTGAACACCTTCTTTATTTAAACAGTTGAGCAGAAGCATGGAACACAGCTTCATAGAAGGGTCATGAACAACGCTCACTTAACAGATTGCTCACTTGAAGATCTTTGAATGGCTAGAAGAAGGCTAAGAGCCAGTGTTGTGTGCTGGTTAAGGGGCTGGAGTAGGACTGGGGAGACTGGGAGGACTGGATGATTCTGGGCCAGTCACCCTTTCTCAGCCTCACAAAACCTCAGAAAACTGCCACCTTGAGCTATTGGCAGAAAAGCGGGATATAAAATAAACAATGGCTGGTGGATATTTTCTTACTCCAGAAATAGCTCTGCTAAAGCATCTCTCTCCTTTCTTTACAAAATGGGGTAGGGGAGGGGGGAGAGATAGTTCATCCAAATCAACTGCAGCATTTGCCAGCATTTTCCATTTTTGCTTAGTTCAACTTTCTCTTTCTCTGGAAGTTCTGAGTTTCTGGTCTTGATGACGAATGTTCCATGGGAAACATGACCATGTCTTATCAGCACAATGCAGAAAGCAGAGTGTTCTCCCTTGTTTAGGATGTTAAAAAGGGAAGTGTGAAAAGGAGTGAATGGTCTTACCCTCCTGCAATGCTCTACTTCTGATAAGATTTGGATGGATCATGCCCACCTGTTGGGATCAGGAACTCACTGGGATAGTTGCAGACTTACAGAATCAAGATTTCTGCATACACTGGGGGATTTTCCAGGTGACAAGGGTGGTGACTCTACCAAGGCTTTAGTCCCACTAAGGAATGGTAAAAGGAGACATGCTGTTGACCCACTTGCTTTTGAATCTCAGATAACTAAGGGCAACGAAACAGATTGGGAGCATCTGGAATATACCTCAGTGTGAAGACAAATAAGGTCAAGTACATGGCTGTAAACACTGCGAAAGCTTTTTCTGCTTCCTTATTAACATCCTCAAGTAGATGTCCAGTCAAACTATTTCATGTGGTTTAGGAGTCTTTAATATCTATCTCTACAAAAAGTGTGTTAACACACAGAGATACCTATCCTCTGTTTGCAAGAAACTTAGGAACAACATTTCTTCTTTTCCTGCTGACCTGGATGCCACAACTGATGCAAGTCCAAATCCAGTGTCTAGTCTCTCGTGCAGTTCTGTTTCGTGGGCCAGAGAATGCGGACAAGATATTTTTAATGGTGTGTCTGATATCTGCCCTCTTGATTGCTGTTCTCTGTGCATGAAGATGAGGAGATTGGATGCCAGGCATCTCTGAGGAGTCAGTAATGCATCTGCTCCTTAAGAAGTCACCCTGGCCCTTTGTTCTTCCATCTACCATCCAGTCAGTAATAATTAGAGAAATAGCCCAAGACTTTACTACTTTGGCATCTGCAGATGCTTGTGGAAGAAACAGATTAACTGGACCCATTCCCATTTGATTCAAGCATGATTATGGCTCTGAAGTAGCCTTAGGCACCCTGGTTGGTGACATTTATAGTGAAAAAGGTAAATAACTTTGCTTATTCATCCTGATCTCTTCTGGACTGGCTGTCCAGCTTGAATGTTGGGAGTAAAATATTACAGAAGGTCCGTTCCTAACTACCAGGTTGAAAGTATGGTATTGGGTGACTTTATCACTCTTCCCTGGTAGTTAAACTCCTGGATCCCAAATGCTCCATTCTGCCCCAGTTCTATTTGGCATCTGTGTAAAGCCATGGTGGAGGGGAACTCATACAGAGATTTGGAGCAATATGTTGAGGATGCCCAGCACTATGTCTCCTGTAATCTGAGTTGGAGAAGTTATGAAGGCCCAGGACTGGTGTTGAGGTGTGTTGGTGGGGTGGCTGAAGGTTGAAAGTTGAGGCTGAATCCCATCAAATGGAGGCCCTGCCACTAAATAGTTCCTGATTCTCCGGGAATTAAGAAAGACACCAAACTGGCTCTCATGAGAGAGGCACAGCAACATTAATTTCAGACAAAGAATTCTTAGCCAGAGGATGACAGCATCGACATACATAATGAGCAGAGATATTTGACAGCCTCATGATAGATTGTTAAGACAATCTGTGAAGGATTCAGCAGCACAATGCCTGTCAGAGACAAGAATGCTGAACATCTCTGGCTAAAGAAAGCCTGAAATCTCTCCTCAAAAACCATATTGAATCAGAACATCTGTCCATTTCTACAAAGTTCTTTGAAATCACTCAGTTGCTCTCAAGTTTACAGTTCACACCAACAGCAAGCTACAAAAGAAAAATCCAAGGTGGAAAGGGTTTCATTCATCAAACATGGTGAAAGAATTCTGGTTAGGCCTACAGGCATAAATGCCTACGCAGATTAAGTCTCAGCCATGTGGTCTGTCCATCACAAAAATCCTTCATTTTAAGGCCATGTATGAACTATCCTTATAGCTATTTTCTTGCTGATAGAAAGCAAGTAATTGTTCACATTATATGGATTATCAAATAATAGTGCAAATCCTTTAACATTATTTACCATCTCCACTACTTATCAGGATTGACTGAAGAAATGTTCAACTGTATAATACATGCATGTATCATTGATATACAATTTCTGATATTAGTATTACAGGAGGGCAACTTTCAAAACTGAAAAAAGAGTCGCCTGGTAAAAGACTCCTGCATTTCCCATTCAGGTGCAGCTGACGCTAATCAACCTTGATTTTGTTGGGTTTAATTCTGAAAAGCTTCAGCTTTCATCAGGAACCTTCTTCTGCCAGGACTAACTTCTTTGCCAAGCTAACCCCTGGTCCTCCACCCATTACCACCTGCACTCTCAGCGTATCATAGCTGGGAGCCACAGGGCCAGCATCTGGTTTTTCAGTACCAATACCAGGGCTGGGTTCCTTGCTATCCTTCCAGGATCTTCAGCTTGGCCCTCTTCTAAGGAAGATGAAGGGTTCAGCTGGTTCTTGACAATCACTCCATCCAAGTACCAATCTTGCTGCTGGTATTTTGGGAGGAGGGAGGGAGAGAGGTGTTACTCTCCAATTGGCAGTTGCCAGTCCCTAAATTAATTATTTAAAGCCACTTCTCTATAAAATTATTAGACATGCTTGGATCATAAAATAAAAACTTTGCACACTGTTGCTAAATATGAGATTAATAAAACAACAAGTGGAGACAAGTGGAAGTCAAACTCACAAATCTATTTTAAGTGTCCAAGCCAGACAGATATTTGGCAACTTGGAAGTTCCTAAATTGACTTTGTGGAAGGAAGCTCATAAAGAAGAGCTTGGAAAATGTAATGAATACATCTCAAGATTATATTAATACTATTCAATATACTATTCAAGATTATATAGTAAACAGAATTTGATCTGGAAAATACTGAAGAACATTTAAATAAAATACTACAAAAATTTAAAGATCAACAAAAGGAAACTCTTAGTAAACTCAGAATAGAAGATGAAACTAACCTGGTTACATTTCTGCAATCTATTACAAAACTTTCTAGAAATTTTGGTTAAACCGTTAACTCAGGTTTATGAGTTAGGTTCGGAACTCAGGTTCATGAATGAGATTCAACAATGTCAAGAACTTCCTTCATCACAGAAACATGTTTTCATCTCCTTGATGGAGGAAAATGACCCAGCCTTCCCCAAGCTGGATAGATGTGTTTTCTTACTGAATGTAGACTACAAACTTTTTACAGCCATACTTGCAAACATAGTTATTTTAACTGAATTAATGCTGCCTGATCAGACTGGATTTGTTCCAAAGAAATATGAGACATAACATTCAATTTATCTTGTGAGTTATTGATAACATAAATCAGAAAAACAAGAAGGTGATTATGCTATTTTTCTATGCAGATAAAGTTTTTGATAATTTGGAAGTGTCTTTCATGATGAGGACTCTGAAGAAGATGAATTGTGCCTCTGGCTTTTTATGATAGATAATGTCATGAGTAAGGATGGCGAGCAGGGGGCTCTCACCCAGACTGTCAAGCGCATGCGTAGCACTGAGGAACTGTTCAGCCATTCAAAGAGACACAGATCGGGACCGCCTTAACCTTTGGGGTTTATATGGCTGGGTTTTCCCACGCTTTCTCAGTTTGTTAGGATTCTTGTTAAGTACTACTAATAAATATTAGAGACCAAGTCCTCGCCTCAGTGTGTTTCCTGGTAATCAGGACAGATAAGAACAAGAAGCAAAGGTAATATTAAATGCTGCTTTCATTAAAAAAATGAATGTGACAAGGGCAAAGAAGACACATCAAGGAATTAAATTAGCAACTCAAGACTATAAATTGAAATTATAAGATGTTGTACTTACAGTTACCCAACCAAATGAGTCTTATTGATAATGGAAGACATACAGTGGAATGACTTGATGTTGAGGTATTGACTAATAAGGATAAAAGTCAAATGTTGGGATAGAACTTTACTGAAAAGTAATATTTGCACCAAATAATGGTGTGTAATATTACTGTTAAAAAGGTTAAACACCAGGGAATTTATCTGACAAAAAATAATAAAGACCTGTTTAAAACTAACTATTCACAGATCTGGAAAAATATAACGGCAGATATTTTAAGATTAAGAAAGTTAAAACTGTATTGGTTAGGAAGAACTGCAGGCATTAAAATGAACATTTCTACCAAGGCTTAACTTTCTGTTCCAAATGATTCCACTTAAAATCGAAAAAAAAAAGGTACTAAATGAATGACAGAGAAAATGACAAACTTTATACAGTCTAATAAAAGACCTAGGATTAAATGTAAGATATTACAGGATTCAGTATATGAGGTGGTCTAGCAGTCCCAAACTTTAAAATGTATTATCAAGTTAGCTGCCTCACAGCTTACAGATTGGATCATACCACCTGATGGTTAAACACGGGCAAAGAATTAGTCCAGGCGTCTCTTACTGAATTCTATGATGTTTATACGTTCAATATTTACTCACTTTGTGTTTTATTTTTCTCTTTTTGCCTCTTTTTGCTTTCTTTCTTTCTCTCAAAAATCTTTCATAAAAATATCATATTTATTTATTTATTTATTTATTTATTGGATTTCTATAGCCGCCCATCTCAGCAAGTTACTCTGGGTGGCTTATAACAATAAAACTATAAGACAATTAAAACAATTACAATTAAAACAGTTAAAATGTAACATAAATACAAAATAAATATACATGGCTGCCAAGTGAGCAATGCATGGATGTTAATACAGCCAAGAGGCGGGACCATCCACACGCTCGAGGCCCCAGGCCCGGGCACAAAGCCAGGTCTTCACGGCCTTACGAAAGGCCAAGAGGGTCGGGGACATCCTAATTTCTGGTGGGAGGATGTTCCAGAGGGCAGGCGCTACAGAGGAGAAGGCACGCCTTCTAGTTCCCGCCAGCCGACACTCTCTGGCTGACGGGACCCGCAGCATACCCAACCTACTAGATGGAATTGGACAGGCAGAAACAACTGGGAGAAGGCGGTCCCTTAGGTAACCTGGTCCCAAGCCATGAAGGGCTTTAAAGGTAGGATACCATGATCGATAGTATCGAAGGCCGCTGAGAGGTCAAGAAGAGCAAGGATGGTCGCACTGCCCCCATCCCACTCCTACCAGAGGTCATCCAAGAGTGCGATCAATGCCATCTCAGTCCCATAACCTGGCCTGAACCCTGCCTGAAAAGGGTCCAGGTAATCTGCTTCATTCAGGGTCCTCTGCAGCTGCCATGTAACCACTCTGTCCACAACCTTCCCCAAAAAGGGGAGGTTGGAGACTGGACAAAAACTGTCCAGGCTGGTTGGGTCGAGCGATGGCCCCTCTCTCAAAGAGGAATTAACCACCACCCAGACCCAATCATGTGCCTCCTCTGGGCAGCCTTGACCAACCAGGGCATGGATCTAATACGGAAGTGGCAGAACTAGTAGCTGTGATGGCCCTGTCCACTTCCTCAGGTGCAACCGGATCAAACTCCCCCCAGATAACCATGCCAGACTTTGCCCCCCGTATCCTCCACTGGCCCTGCCTTAAAGCTGGAGTCCAACAAAGAGCGAATGCGAGCGACTTTATCTGCTAGATGCACAGCATATTCCTCACAGCGACCCTGCAGGTGAAGCTCGGTATTGCTCCCTCCAAGGAGGGACCAATTCACCCGAAATAGGGCCGCCAGACGGCTATCTGCAGATGCAGTAAGGGCGGAAAAATAACCATGTTTCGCCGCCCTTACCGCCATGAGGTAGGCTCTAATAGCGGCTCTAGCTCGTGTTCTGTCGTCTTCACTCCCCGTCTTCTGCCAGTGGCTCTCCAGGCATCTCTTAGCCCTCTTAAGCCTCCTCAGCTACTCTGTAAACCACTGGGAGCCGCGGGAGCCATGGGCACGGAGAGGCCGCTCAGGCGTGATACAATCCAAGGCCCTGGCCGCTCCCTCATTCCATGTAGCCATCAAGGCCTCGGTTGGACCGTGCAGCAGACTTCCCGGAACAACCCCGAGCTCCCTCTGAAACCCAATTGGGTCCATCAGTTGCCTGGGGCGGGCCGATCTAATAGACCCAGCCTCCCTGCGGAGGGGGATGGTGCCAGAGAACTGGAGGCTCACCAGGCAGTGAACTGACCATGATGGGAGAAACCAAGATCTCCCCCAATTTCAGAGCACTGCTTTGCCACTGCTCCAACAGAAAAACCAGGTCAGGCAAATGACCACCATTATGCATCGGGCCCTGGATTACTTGGGACAAGCCCATGGCTGTCATGGTAACCATGAACTCCCGAGCGACCTCTGACCCTGCCCCCAAGGAAGGCAAGTTGAAATTCCCCAAGACCCCCAAGCCTGGGGAACTCCACTGCCAGCCCAGCTACAGAGTCAAAGAGCTCAGGCAGGGAGGTCGCTACGCAGCAGGCAGGCTGGTACAATAGCAACAGTCCCAGCTGATCCCTAGAGCCCAACTTAACAAACAGGGTCTCGCACCCGGCAATCTGAGGAGCAGCGCCCCTGGATGACTCCCAAGTGTCTCGGATGACCACCGCCACCCCACCGCCCCTACCCTGGTGTCTCGGCTGGTGCCACACTCCCCCTTCCTCTCCCAGCCAGGTCTCCATAACACAAGATCACAATACAATAATCAAACTCTCCCTTCACATGTATGTATAAAGAGAAGCACAGCTGTAGGAATTCTGAACAGTGCAGGTTTTTCAACATGCTGGTGTTTTGGAGAGAAGCTGAGTTCTTGAAGATACAAATTCTTCACTATAGAGTAGATTCACAACTCTTCTAGACAACAGACAACTCTTTGCATGTTCTGTACCTACTCGCCACTCCTCTCTGATAAACAGAACTAAGGAGCAGAGAAGCTGAGGGCAAGGTGGCTTAGTGGTTGGTGGTGCTGGAGCATGGAACATCAAGTGTGTTGGAGAAGGAGCTGGTGGGTTGTAGCCCAGACCATATCAGTTCATCTAAACAAGACAGAAGACACGAGTCCAGAAAGAGAATGGTGTGGGACAACCAAGAGGGGAGGTAAATTGTTGTGGGATCAACAGAAAGAAGCATGCATGGTCAACTGAGACCTACATGCAAGCCAAGGAGAAACGGCCTGCCTGCTGGGATAAAGGGTGAATTTACTTCCAAGTAACTCATCCACCTGGAATCTCAAGAGTCACAGAAACAGGACTCTCACAACTAAGAAAGCCAGTGAAAGTGAAAGCAGTTTGGGGGGTAGGGGTAAAAAAATCTCCCCAGCACTTAAAAGGAGCAGAGACTGTACATTCTTTTGATGAACTCAGTCCACCAAGCTAAGAGAAAACACTGTCAACTCTGAAAGTTCATCAGTGGGATTACAGGAAAATATATAGGGTGTAGGTCAAGTTAGATATAAAGGATTAAGGATTAAGAAGACTTTATGTTGAGAGCCAGTTTGCTGTAGTGGTTAAGGCATCAGGCTAGAAACCAGCAGACTGTGAGTTCTAGTCCTGCCTTAGGCACGAAGCCAGCTGAGTGACCCTGGGCCAGTCATTCTCTCTCAGCCCTGGGAAGGAGGCAAACCATGTCTGAAATCTTGCCAAGAAAACTGCAGGGACTTGTCCAGGCAGTTGCAGAGAATTGGACATGACTGAACAGCAGGGGGAAAAAAAAGACTTTATGTTAATAAAAGTTAGAGGCTACCTGGCACGCATGAAACAATACAGAGTATGCTTCAAGAGTGAAATCTATACTATAGATCAGTGTTCCTCAGCCTGGGCATCTCTAAGATGTGTGGACTTCAACTCCCAGAATTTCCTAGTCAGCATGAACATTGAGTGCTGCTATAGTTTTATAGTATAAAATATAAACGGGCTTGTCCTGCCTGATCCATCCAAAGCAAATTTGTGATAAACCTAGCAACACGAAGGGTTAAGGGAGCAGACTGTAAGACTCCTATGAAGTTTGTGCCATAAATTAATGTTTATTATCTGTTGATAACCAGAAAATAAAATGGAAACAAATATCACCTGAATCCCTTGGTTGTCTGAAGCTCCTGCTTCCTATATTGTTGTTTATTCGTTTAGTCGCTTCCGGCTCTTTGTGGCTTCATGGACCAGCCCACGCCAGAGCTTCCTGTTGGTCGTTGCCACCCCAGCTCCCCCAAGGTCGAATCCATCACCTCTAGAATATCATCCATCCATCTTGCCCTTGGTTGGCCCCTCTTCCTTTTGCCTTCCACTCTTCCACATCAGCATCCTCTCCAGGGTGTCCTGTCTTCTCATTATGCGGCCAAAGTACTTCAGTTTTGCCTTTAGTATCATTCCCTCAAGCGCTCAGTCTGGCTTTATTTCCTGGAGTATGGACTGGTTTGATCTTCTTGCAGTCCAAGGCACTCTCAGAATTTTCCTCCAACACCACAGTTCCAAAGCATCTATCTTCCTTCTCTCAGCCTTCCTTATGGTCCAGCTCTCGCAGCCATATGTTACTACGGGGAACACCATTGCTTTAACTATGCGGACCTTTGTGGTCAGTGTGATGTCTCTGCTCTTAACTATTTGATCGAGATTGGTCATTGCTCTCCTCCCAAGAATTAAACGTCTTCTGATTTCCTGGCTGCAGTCAGCATCTGCAGTAATCTTTGCGCCTAGAAATATTAAGTCTGTCACTGCCTCTACGTTTTCTCCCTCTATTTGCCAGTTATCAATCAAGCTGGTTGCCATAACCTTGGTTTTTTTGAGGTTTAACTGCAAGCCAGCTTTTGCACTTTCTTCTTTCACCTTCGTCATGAAGCTCCTCAGTTCCTCCTCACTTTCAGCCATCAAAGTGGTGTCATCTGCATATCTGAGATTGTTAATGTTTCTTCCAGAAATCTTAACTCCAGGCTTGGATTCCTCAAGCCCAGCATGTCGCATGATGCGTTCTGTGTACAAGTTGAATAGTGAGAATATACAGCCCTGCCGTACACCTTTCCCAATCTTAAACCAGTCCGTTGTTCTGTGGTCTGTTCTTACCATTGCCATGTGATCGTTATGCAGATTCCTCAGGAGGCAGACAAGATGACTTGGTATCCCCATACCACCAAGAACTTGCCACAGTTTGTTATGGTCCACACAGTCAAAGGCTTTAGAATAGTCAATAAAACAGAAATAGATGTTTTTCTGAAACTCCCTGGCTTTTTCCATTATCCAGCGGATATTGGCAATTTGGTCCCTAGTTCCTCTGCCTTTTCTAAACCCAGCTTGTACATCTGGCAATTCTCGCTCCATGAATTGCTGAAGTCTACCTTGCAGGAACTTGAGCATTACCTTACTGGCATGTGAAATGAGTGCCACTGTTTGATAGTTTGAACATTCTTTAGTGTTTCCCTTTTTTTGGTATGGGGATATAAGTTGATTTTTTCCAGTCTGATGGCCATTCTTGTGTTTTCCAAATTTGCTGGCATATAGCATGCATTACCTTGACAGCATCATCTTGCAAGATTTTGAACAGTTCAGCTGGGATGCCGTCGTCTCCTGCTGCCTTGTTATTAGCAATGCTTCTTAAGGCCCATTCAACCTCACTCTTCAGGATGTCTGGCTCTAGCTCACTGACCACACCGTCAAAGCTATCCCCAATATTGTTATCCTTCCTATACAGGTCTTCCGTATATTCTTGCCACCTTTTCTTGATCTCTTCTTCTTCTGTTAGGTCCTTGCCATCTTTGTTTTTGATCATACCCATTTTTGCCTGGAATTTACCTCCGATGTTTCTAATTTTCTGGAAGAGGTCTCTTGTCCTTCCTATTCTATTGTCTTCTTCCACTTCCACACATTGCTTGTTTAAAAATAATTCCTTAAGGTAGGATATAACTTTTAGTAAATAACTCAGATATGATAATTTAATTGGCTATGTTTTCATTTATTTGTTGGTCTTAATAATGCATATCTGTCAGGCTCCCCACCCCCCAATCCAAGGATGGTTGCATCGTTTGATCGTGTGTGTCTGCCATGATAATTTACTGCATGTCAAGAAAGGAGGGGGAGAGGTGGCTGGCAGGAATTCTGGTTGGCAGGAATGCGAATTGCTGCTATTTGAACTAATTGCCTACAATCAGGGTCACAGTGCTGGAGACATTTGCGCCTGGAGAAAAAACTGACCATTGGGAGATAGATGGGAATGGATCTGTGACAAAGGGCGGGTGGACTGTAGAGACTTTGAGTGAAGCCGTTTGGTGTTCCTTTCTCAGTCGTGGCTTTTTCTATTTCTCTGTACATATGTTTCATTAAACCTAGAATCTGCATTTCACTTTCATGCATGAGATGGGTTTTTATTGGAGCTAAAAGTGTCAGTGCTTACATAAAGCCACGACTCATTTTGTCTTTACCAGGGAAGTTAATTCCTCTGAGGAAGGTTAATCTCTGAAGTCCTTAGAGTCAAACTGACAAAATGGGAGATGAGGATCATGACAACAATGGAGTGGCAGCTGAAGAAAAGGTGGTGGCAGGCCCCTCTGAAGATTTGGCTGTAACCACGAGAGCAAAGGCTGCTAAAGCCCATGGAGAAAAGACCAAGGAGAAAGGCGGGAAGGCGAAAGCTAAGAAGCAGCCGATGAACCAGCCACTCTCCCCGGATCCACATGACCCCACAGAACAGGGGCTAATCCGCCACCTGAAGCCAGGCTGGATTTTGGAATAGGAGATGGGATGGGAAGAACCCCGGTAAAGTGGCATACCGTTCAGCAGGAGGCTCGGGACCGAGACACAATGCATGACAGATGCCTTGCCCGAGTAGAAGGGGATTTACAAGCCGTGACCGAAACTGTTTCCAGTCTCAAAGAGATGATGGATGGGTTGATGAACCACTTGTTGAAGAAGGATTTACCTTCAAGGCCCGCCAGGGCCCAGTCAGGGTCGACTGAAGAGGAAGGGCTGTTGGATCGAGCCGAGTCCAGCAGAGAGGAGGATGCCACACCAGCGAAAGAGGCACCCCAGCTAAGACATGTTCGTATCCAAGATGATCAACCAAGACCATGAGCAGGTAGGAGCCCTGTGAAATTCTGTGACTTAAAAGTAAAGTTTGGGGGGGACCCAAAAGAGTTGGCGTGTTTCCTGACCCATGTCAGTGGGTTTATGGAAGAGTTTGGGGACTGGTTCCCCAATGATGAAGCGAAAGTGAGGTACGTGTCAACCCATTTGGAAGCAGCAGCCTCAAAATGGATGGTGGGGCTGCATGATGCCAGGGCTCCAGAACTCAAAGATTTTGATGAGTTTATGACAGCGTTAAGAGATCGGTTCAAAGATTCCTTAACCAAAATGAAAGCTAAAATAAACCTTCAATACATCTGGCAAGGGGCATGGTTGGTGTCTGAGTATGCAATGGAGTTTAGAAGTTTGGCAGGAGCCATCCATGATTGGCTAGAATCATTAAAAGTGGAGTTCTTCCAGATGGGGCTGCAGCCCGATATCCTGGATCAGTGCCTGGCCAGAGGTGAGCCTGAAACACTGAAGGATTGGATCTGCTTGGAGGGCATGGTGGAGAATTCCAAACTATGCCTGAAGAAGCAATGACAACTCCAACCCCTAGTCAAGAAGCCAGGAGCCAGCAGTGGGGCCAAGGCTGGACCCTGAAAACCTTGGGAAGAGGAGAAGGAACGATGCCTCAAGGAGGGGTACTGTTTTAAATGCGGCAAGGAGGGACACTGAGCAATTAATTGCCCACGGGTGACGACAACCCCAGCTGCCAAACCAGGAAGCAAGTCCAACAAGTCCCTGGTGGCCAAAGCCAAGGCGACTGTGGCAGTTGCATGGCTGCAACTGAATGTGGATATGCCAACCTTGGAGGAGGGCTCCTTAGACGAAAGCCTGTCACTGGTGGGAAACGAGTAAGGCCTGCTTTGAAGGGCGCCAGAAAGCAGGCTATCCCGAAGTGGCACAGCCATCCAATGGTGAATGTAGATGGGCCCATGATGATGGTGGGGGTGCAATTACAAACTGTGCCCCATGGGAGGAGGGCAGACCTGATGGCTTTCTTGGACTCTGGGTGTGCCAGATGCTAAATTCACCCAGCTATAGTAACTGGACTGGGTCTGAAAGTACATAGGCTGGAAGAGCCTACGGTGTTTACCCAATTGGATGGGTCAGAAGCCACGGGGGTCCAGCAACCTTCTATACAGAAGATGTGAAACTGCAAATGGGCACTCATCGAGAGACTTTGAAATTTATTGTAGCTCTCACTGCCAATCAGTCAGTGATTTTGGGACTGCTGTGGTTCTGAAGTAATAACCTGCAAATTGATTGGATTACGGGACATATAGATTTTAAGGATGGATTTTGCTTGGGGTCTGAAGTGGATAAGTCAGGGTCGAGAGAGGAGAACAATGCTGTGGTGTCTGCCAAGATGGGGTTAGTGGAGGACTCCACCGAGGGTTCAATCCCTGAACCGTACTTTGATCTCAAGGTGTTTGGAGAAGTTGAATGTGATCAATTGCCCCCCCCCCCCATAGTAAAACCGACTGTGCTACTGAAATTGAACCAGGGGCGAAATTCCCTAAGCCTAAAATGTATTCTATGTCATTGAAAGAGAAGGCAGTGTTGAGAGAATTTATTGTTAAGAATCTAGCTTGAGGATTTATCCGACTGGCAAACTCCCCTATGGTTGTGCCCGTGTTGTTTAGAACCA
The DNA here is from genome assembly GCF_035149785.1 of Candoia aspera. Lineage (NCBI taxonomy): Eukaryota > Metazoa > Chordata > Lepidosauria > Squamata > Candoiidae > Candoia > Candoia aspera. The sequence continues at coordinate 79,501,070 of NC_086159.1, forward strand.
AGAAAGATGGATCTCTAAGATTGTGCATGGACTACCAAGGTTTACACCCGGTATCCACCACAAACCAGTACCCTCTTCCTCTAATGAAAGACATGTTAGATCATTTATCAAAGGGAAGAATCTTTACCAAGCTGGACTTAAGAGAGGCTTACTTCCGGATGCACATTCGAGAGGGAGACCAATGGAAGACATTGGGGCTTTTGAGTACCTAGTTTTACCCTTTGGGTTGAAAGGGGGTCCTGGAGTCTTCATACAGTTAATCAACAAAGTCTTACATGAATTCCTGTACAGAGGAGTGTTAGTATATTTAGATGATATCCTAATCTACACTGAAAATGAAGAAGAGCACACAGAACTGGTGCGTAAAGTCTTGACTAAGCTCAAAGAAGCTCAGTTGTATACTAAGTTATCTAAGTGTGAATTCCACAAAGAACAGTTGGATTATTTGGGGTACAGCCAGGGCATTGAAATGGACCCTCGTAAGGTTCAGGATGTAATTGCCTGGAGCTGCCCTGTTGCAGGAGGCAGTTACAAATTTTCCTGGGGTTTGCCAATTTTTATTGCCAGTTCATCCCAAATTTTGCCCAGGTTGCTCTCCCTCCCGTTAATGGACTTGTTAAAAACCAAAGGGAAGGGGGAGTCAGGGAAAGCAAAAAGTCCCGATGCAGTTTTGAATTGGGCTGATGATTGTCAAGCTGCTTTTGATAATTTGAAAAGACTTTTTACAGCTGAACCCATATTGAAACACCCTCATCCTGATGAGCCTCTAATTATACAGGCTGATGTGTCTGATGTGGCAATTGGGGCCATGTTACTACAAAAAAGTCAAAATGGTGAGTTGCATCCATGCGCATATTGTCACCAAAATTCTCTGAGACCAAATGTCACTGGCATGTGTGGGAGAGGGAGGCATTTGCAGTGAGATGGGCTCTGCTGACATGGAGGCATTTGCTAGAAGGGGCCCAGAAGCCTTTTGAGGTGTGGACTGATCATAAGAATCTGGAAGCACTAAGGACCCCACAGAAACTTAATGCCAAGCAAGTTCGCTGGGCTCAATTCTTCAGTTGATTTAATTTCACGTTAAAGTATCTTCCTGGGGGGAAAAATTTCCTTGTACTCTCTCAGCTACCCCAACACAACAGTAAGAGAGAGGAGGTAGTGGATACAGTGATTCCAAGGAGGCAATTGGGATTAGCAGTAATAACTCATAGCCAAGCCAACCCAAAGAAAGTGAAAGTGCCTGAGAGCCTAGAACAAATTCTGAAGTGAGAGTTGCAGACCAACGCTTGGTTGCAGTGTAATCAAGAAGTTTTAACTGAAAGCAATGGACTATGGGTGCATGAAGGTAAAATTTAGTGCCTGAGCAGATAAGAAAGACAGTTTTAGAACGAAGTCATGATGCTCAATCAGCAGGTCATTTTGGATTTGTGAAAACCCTACACCTGATCCATAGGCAGTTTTGGTGGCCAATGTTGTGATGTGATGTAAAAGAGTATGTAAGCAGCTGCCTGGTATGTGCAAAAGCTAAATGAAAAGGGGGTAAACCCCATGGGTTACTCCAACCAGTTGCCAACCCAACGCAACCTTGGAAACAGATCTCTATGGACTTTATAGTTGATATGCCAGAGAGTAAGAAAAAGACTGTTATCTGGGTTGTTACTGACTTATTCTATAAATAAGCTCATTTTATCCTTTGTGTCACCATTCCGATAGCTAGCCAATTGGCTAAGTTGTTTATTCAGCATGCGTATAAATTACATGGGGTCCCTGATCGAATTGTGAGTGATCGAGGCATCCAATTTATGTCTAAGTATTGGAGATTATTTTTAAAAGCCATTGGGGCCTCTCAGGCTCTGAGTTTGAGGCACCACCCCCAGATAGACAGGGCTTCTGAATGTCTTTATGTCACATTGGAGCAATTCCTAAAATGTTACATTAATTATCAACAGGACAACTGGATAGACCTGTTGCCCTTTGCAGAAGTGGTGTACAATAATTCAGTTCATGATAGCATTGGATTCACTCCATTTAAAATAGTAAATGGGCAGGAGTTTGTGCTATCCCAGAACTGACTCAGCAAATAACAGAACCCCGAACTGCACATGAATGGATTGAAAAAATTACGGAGAACTGGCCTGTCATACAAAAAGCCCTAGCTGACACGGGTGAAACCTACAAAAGGCATGCCAATAAAAAACACACGCTGGAATGGGAATTTAAGGAAGGAGAAAAGGTCTACCTGTCCCTACAACCATCCAAGAAACTGGGGCCTAAATTCATAGGACCATTCGAGATTGAGACAATAATAAACACAGTGACTGTGAGATTAAAGCTACCAAAAAAACCTTAAAAGAATTCACCCTGTGTTCCATTGTAGTCTTCTAAAACCACTGAAAGAATCAACACGGTGGCACCCAGAACAACCGACCAGTTCGTATCATGATTGAAGGTGAGCAACATTTTGAAGTTAAAGAAATCCTAGATGCTTGCAAATATTGAGGCAAATTGCAGTATCTGTCATGCTCCTGATCAAGTGTTCCCAGAACACTTTATCGGACTTGCATCCATCTTCCAGCAATCCATGTCAACCCGCGAGTTACCAGCAGGGAGAGGGAGCCAGGTTGGAGTGTGAATCGTTTTGTTTGGGCTAGATGTTCCTTGCCCCAAGGTCATTGGGAAAGAAATTGTTCCAGCCATCTGCTGACACGGGAAGGAGGGGCACATACCTAAGGGGGCAGTGGGGGGGTGGATTTTGAAGTCTCTGTGATTTTAAATGTAGAAATGCATGGGAAATACCATTCACAACTTTTTACCCTGTACTGGACACTTCGCTTCATTAAATAGATTTCTAAGCAATCGCTTATGAGTCTTAATTGAGTGAAAGCTCGAGTGCTCCAGTCATCACGGTATCTCATTCAATGGAAACAGTTTTCAGACCCAGAATGGGTAGCCAGACGTCATATCCGTGCTCCTGATTGTTAAGAAATTCCACACTAAGTATCCTGACAAGCCTAAGTCCTAAAACCCAACTATCTTCTTTTCTTATAGTGAAATTGAATGTGTGTGTTAATGCTGTGTCGAGTTTTTTTTTCAGGAGAGGCTGTATGTCAGGCTCCACCCGATCCAAGGATGGTTTCATCGTTTGATCGTGTGTGCCTGCCATGATAATTTACCAAGTGTCAAGAAAAGAGGGGGAGAGGTGGCTGGCAGGAATGCAAATTGCTGCTATTTCAGCTAATCAGGGTCACACTGGTGGAGACATTTGTGCCTGGAGAAAAAACTGACCATTGGGAGATAGATGGGAATGGATCTGTGATGAAGGGGGGGTGGACTATAGAGACTTTGAGTGAAGCCGTTTGGTGTTCCTTTCTCAGTCGTGGCTTTTTCTCTTGCTCTGTACGTATGTTTCATTAAACCTAGAATCTGCATTTCACTTTCGTGCATGAGATGGGTTTTTATTGGAACTAAAAGTGTCAGTGCTTACAATATCTTTGAAAATACATGTACACATATATGTATTCTGTACCTTTGAGATACCTGTCCAAATTTTAAATGCTTGAAGGAAATGACAGTTTTATTGTCCAGACAAATTCTGTAAAGCTTTAGAAGCTGAAAGGCGTGCAGATCATGCAATTATCTTGACACTTATAGCTGGATTGAAGGATAGCTTGGAAACAGCTGTCAAGATGGCTGCAGGGATCATTATCTTTTCTCACTGTCAGCACCTTCAAACTTGCATCAAACTTCAAGAGTGAATTTTATACATTCTTGCAATTAGATAAGCAAGCCAAACTCCTTCATTTCCTTTGTCCTTTCACCCTGTTGGAATGTTGCTTGTAAGCTACTTTGAACTCTGTATGTAATAAGAAGTAATAATACAGTACTGTATATTAATATATTATATAGAGCTTATTAGGATTTCCTCCATTGTCCTATTAGCTCCTTCATACATGAGCTGAGGTTTACATTGAGCAAAGATCAAGTTATATCTGAAAAAGACCTCGCATTATTCATGATGATGTCATTTCAAGTAGATTATGGAGAATTTTAGAATGATCTTTACAGAGTTATTGAATACACAACAAAATTGCAATGATTTCAATATATCCCAATGTAAAGTGGTGCACAAGGGAACATAACGTTCTAGTTCAATGCTTCTCAACCTTAGCAACTTTAAGGTGTGTGGACTTCAACTCCCAGAACTCCCCAGTCAGCTTCTACAATCACAACTATGTTTCCTTTGAGTCTTGGCATAAGTTTGTTTTCCCTTTTCTTGGGGGCTATTTTGAAGCAACTTGAAGGACTGCTGAGACTTCAGGTTGGCCTTTGATCTATGCCTAAATATTCTTGGAGTAAAGGCCCATATGCTGGGCACATCTGGCCATGTGCTGCAGCCGGCTGCAAGGCATTGTTCCTCCCGACTGCCTCCCATACTTCTCTTGGATTCCAGTGAAATTTGGCTTCTAGTTTGATGTAGATTTTGTCGTAATGCATATAAGCCTATATTTTATCCAGCTTTCTCTCTCTCTCTCCCTCTCCCCATATATGTATCTGCACGTGTTTGTGTGTGTGTGTGTGTCTTAATCTTTTATACTAACTTATACCCTTAGCATATACATGGATTCCTGCATTTCCTTTTTCTTTTACATTTTATTGGTGGAAAGTAAAACTTTCTGGTGTCTTCTTCAGATCAAAATATCCTGTTCATATGGAAAAAGGAATAGATTTTTCCTTTGATTGTAAGTACATGAATTGTAAGTATGATTAACCTTGACCTGATCAGGAGTAACAGAGACAGGGGCCAGTTTCATTGGGTGGCCTCTAGTTCTAGTATTATGAGAGATGGAGAAATGTACATTCTTTCTTTACCATGCATGCTGGCTGGGGAATCTGGGAGTTGAAGTCTACACATCTTCAAGTTGCCAAGGCTGAGAAACATTGCTCTAGAATCAGCTTGCAGACTGTTCAGCTTTTTCATTTTGGCACAGGTCTGGAGAGATTGTTTTATCTGGCTTGCAAGCTATCTGCCTGCCATGTTGACAGTTTGGGTTTTAAATAACATCCCATTTCATATGACTCTTCTTAGTATCTTCAGTGGCATGGATTCTGACAGAATTCCCATTCAATGCTTCTACAAAAAGCACTTTACCTCAAAATTTTGCAGAAATAATTCCAGTGTAATTCATTTCCTTATATTTTTAACTCACTAAAAAGCTATCATCCTTCCTTCTATATCAGAAGGATCTAGATCTTCAGGAACATCTTTTATATACCAGTTTTTCTTTTAAGCAACTTTGGGGCAGAATCCTTGTATTCTACAGCTGATTTCAGGTAATTTCTAAGGTATACTCAGTTCCCATAACTTCACTGTAGGAAGAACTGACACTAAAACTAAGAGTAAAGCAATTTCATTTTCCCGTATTCTGTATATCTTAGGGAAAAACTCATCTACAGTACTGTTGCAACTTGGAAAGCTACCAGCTGCACATCTCTTGATTAGAAAGTACATTAAAGATCCTCAGAAATAGTTTAAAAGCCAGTATTCCAAATTTGTAAACTGTATCTAAATCAGACTGGTAAACATTTCCCAGCGGATAAGATATAGTTCTGTGTTTTCATATGCACTTGCATTTTCTCCATGTGGCTAAGAAATCCTGAGGAAAAAGCTTCAGAATGTGGCTTCCTTTGAATGAGACACCCGTAGAATATTATGGAGCATTTACAACATTTGCTTTACACACAGGTGTAGCAGCAGAGTGAACCTTGTGGGCTGGGCCGAGAAACAGTGATTGTTCAAGGTCATCCGGAAGATTCAAACCTGGATTCCTTTGCCCCACCTAACTTCATAACCACAGCATCATGATGGCAGTGCCCCCACTTGAATTAATCCCAACTACATTGATTTCCTGTCTGCTTCCTCTGTTTAAACTCAAGCAGTCTGTTCTTGAAATACATAAACTGCCTGCAGGACATTATCCTCTGTCTGTACTCACTGCAACAGGGGTATCCATAGGGAGAGGGTGGTAAGTAACATCAAGACCGTGGCCATAACCAAGGGATCAAAGCCTCACCATGTGTCTTCCTATGTGTCACGAAGCACGTAAAAAAAGTGAGGCTTTGATCACATGATTGTGGCTGCCATCTTGACTGTTTTGACCCCCCTGTGGACACCCTTGCACTCATCAGAACAATTTTGATGAATGGGATTTACGTGGCCAGTGATAAGGGTGTGCCAAGAAGTTCAAACTGGAAGCATTTGGAGCTCCAAAGTTTTCACATTCTCTAGTGCACACTTCTTCTTGGCAAAGTAACACACAGACGAACTCACACAAAGTCCAGAATGAAGAAGGGAGTATATGTGGCTGAGAAGAAAAAGTCCTGAGGTCTTTGTTTGTTCAGGGCACTGAAGGATCCCATTACAAGATGATGAAGGCCCACCATACAATTCAATTTGAAATCACGTTCCCTATAAGTTGATTTTTAAAAAAAACCGTAGGAAACCAAAATGGCATAAGTTGCAAACAACAGCACACATGTATAAAGAGTCAGGGCTTTGATGATGCTGCCATTCAATTTATAAGAAGACTTTACCTAAAATAGGAACCCTCCACCCTGACAACTCTTTTCGTATTAATCTCCTGAGTCATTCAGCTGTCCAGACAGCAATACGACTCTCTTTCTTATGGTTTATTATGAATCCATAGCATGGAAGAGTGATGCAAACACACTTCAGGCAGTGTCCATCTCTCTGGACTGTCAGTTTCTGTTCTTGCATTTGCCTTATTAAAGTTTAAGCAGGTGGCTGAATATTACTGCCACTGCCTGACCTTGAAAAAACTATACAGAGTCAAAACAAATTAGCACTTGGATGGGAGACTACCAAAAAGTCCCAGAACTAAAGCTAGACTGGAAAGTCAAAAAACGAACAGAAAAAAAAAATCCAGAAACTGAGCAATGGCACACTACTGCAAAATGGTTGCCATGTGGATTAAATCATTAGTTGAGTTTATCTTCATTCTTTACCTTTTTCTTCCATTATTAGGAGCCTAACATGCGAAAGAGATATTAATCTCAGGTACCGTTTGTGAATGCAGTTCTTATGTGATGTTTCCAAAGCTCTGTGCAGATTTTAGAAACTGCACCCAAATTCAGGTTGAATGCTTGAATTTAAATATCACACATTCTCTGTGTGTGTGTGTGTCTCTCACACAAAAATATTTATGTAGTCAGACTTTCCCACAGAGGTTAAAACTCAAATTCTTCTTAACTATTTAATTGTGATGTGCCTCAAAGAACTATGATATAGCTTTAGCTCCAAGGATTGATGTCTTTTGACTCCACGTGTTTCCCTCGAGGCAGAAATAAATCAGACCATTTAATCAAATGTTTTTGACAGAACTGACAGCAAAACTCACAAAGCCAAGTGATTTAAATGCCACAGAAATGGCATTTGCTTAAGCGGTACCTTCCAAATAATGTGTGAATGAAGTATCACTTTAAGGTAGTCAAAAGTTTTAAGGTAGTCAAAAATAGAAAATGGTTTTATAAGGCAGAACTTTCCTTCTGCTGAGTTTCTTGGAATTTATGCATTCGCTTAAAATTTTAAAATGGGGCAAATAATCTCTTGTTGACCATTGAAATGGGCCATTGTAATTTCACAGAGGAATGGGCCACTTCACATCAAATGACCACCAGATCTACTACTGTGGACAAGAGGACCACAGAAGAAATGGAGTAGCCTTCATAATTAATAGTAAAGTGGCTAAAGCAGTGCTTGGATACAACCCAAAAAACGACAGAATGATCTCAATTCGAATTCAGGGCAAGCCATCTAACATCACAGTGATCCAAATATACGCCCCAACCACAAATGCTGAAGAAGCTGAAGTAGAGCAGTTCTATGAGGATCTGCAGCACCTACTGGACAACACGCCTAAAAGAGATGTTATTTTCATCACGGGAGACTGGAATGCTAAGGTGGGCAGTCAAATGACACCTCGAATTACAGGTAAGTATGGCCTGGGAGAACAAAATGAAGCAGGACATAGGCTGATAGAATTTTGCCAAGACAATTCGCTCTGCATAACAAACACTCTCTTCCAACAACCTAAGAGACGGCTTTATACATGGACTTCACCAGATGGACAACACCGAAATCAGATTGATTACATCCTTTGCAGCCAAAGGTGGCGGACATCTGTACAGTCGGTAAAAACAAGGCCTGGAGCTGACTGTAGTTCAGATCACGAACTTCTTCTTGCACAATTTAGGATCAGACTCAAGAGATTACGGAAGACCCACAGATCAGCTAGATATGAGCTCACTAATATTCCTAAGGAATATGCAGTGGAGGTGAGGAATCGATTTAAGGGACTGGACTTAGTAGATAGGGTCCCGGAAGAATTATGGACAGAAGTTGGCAGCATTGTTCAGGAGGCGGCAACAAAATACATCCCAAAGAAAGAGAAAACCAAGAAGGCAAAATGGCTGTCTGCTGAGACACTAGAAGTAGCCCAAGAAAGAAGGAAAGCAAAAGGCAACAGTGATAGGGGGAGATATGCCCAATTAAATGCAAAATTCCAGAGGTTAGCCAGAAGAGATAAGGAATTATTTTTAAACAAGCAATGCGCGGAAGTGGAAGATGACAATAGAATAGGAAGGACAAGAGACCTCTTCCAGAAAATTAGAAACATTGGAGGTAAATTCCAGGCAAAAATGGGTATGATCAAAAACAAAGATGGCAAGGACCTAACAGAAGAAGAAGAGATCAAGAAAAGGTGGCAAGAATATACAGAAGACCTGTATAGGAAGGATAACAATATCGGGGATAGCTTTGACGGTGTGGTCAGTGAGCTAGAGCCAGACATCCTGAAGAGTGAGGTTGAGTGGGCCTTAAGAAGCATTGCTAATAACAAGGCAGCAGGAGACGACGGCATCCCAGCTGAACTGTTCAAAATCTTGCAAGATGATGCTGTCAAGGTAATGCATGCTATATGCCAGCAAATTTGGAAAACACAAGAATGGCCATCAGATTGGAAAAAATCAACTTATATTCCCATACCAAAAAAGGGAAACACTAAAGAATGTTCAAACTATCGAACAGTGGCACTCATTTCACATGCCAGTAAGGTAATGCTCAAGATCCTGCAAGGTAGACTTCAGCAATTCATGGAGCGAGAATTGCCAGATGTACAAGCTGGGTTTAGAAAAGGCAGAGGAACTAGAGACCAAATTGCCAATATCCGCTGGATAATGGAAAAAGCCAGGGAGTTTCAGAAAAACATCTATTTCTGTTTTATTGACTATTCTAAAGCCTTTGACTGTGTGGACCATAACAAATTGTGGCAAGTTCTTAGCGGTATGGGGATACCAAGTCATCTTGTCTGCCTCCTGAAGAATCTGTATAACGACCAAGTAGCAACAGTAAGAACAGACCACGGAACAACGGACTGGTTTAAGATTGGGAAAGGAGTACGGCAGGGCTGTATACTCTCACCCTACCTATTCAACTTGTATGCAGAACACATCATGCGACAAGCTGGGCTTGAGGAATCCAAGGCTGGAGTTAAAATTGCTGGAAGAAACATTAACAATCTCAGATATGCAGATGATACCACTTTGATGGCTGAAAGCGAAGAGGAACTGAGGAGCCTTATGATGAAGGTGAAAGAAGAAAGTGCAAAAGCTGGCTTGCAGCTAAACCTCAAAAAAACCAAGATTATGGCAACCAGCTTGATTGATAACTGGCAAATAGAGGGAGAAAATGTAGAAGCAGTGAAAGACTTTGTATTCCTAGGTGCAAAGATTACTGCAGATGCTGACTGCAGTCAGGAAATCAGAAGACGCTTAATCCTTGGGAGAAGAGCAATGACAAATCTCGATAAAATAGTTAAGAGCAGAGACATCACACTGACAACAAAGGCCCGCATAGTTAAAGCAATGGTGTTCCCTGTAGTAACATATGGCTGCGAGAGCTGGACCATAAGGAAGGCTGAGCGAAGGAAGATCGATGCTTTTGAACTGTGGTGTTGGAGGAAAATTCTGAGAGTGCCTTGGACTGCAAGAAGATCCAACCAGTCCATCCTCCAGGAAATAAAGCCAGACTGCTCACTTGAGGGAATGATATTAAAGGTAAAGCTGAAGTACTTTGGCCACATAATGAGAAGACAGGACACCCTGGAGAAGATGCTGATGCTAGGGAGAGTGGAAGGCAAAAGGAAGAGGGGCCGACCAAGGGCAAGATGGATGGATGATATTCTAGAGGTGACGGACTCGTCCCTGGGGGAGCTGGGGGTGTTGACGACCGACAGGAAGCTCTGGCGTGGGCTGGTCCATGAAGTCACGAAGAGTCGGAAGCGACTAAACGAATAAACAACAACAAATTTCACAGAAATTTCTTAAGTTAAAACAAATGAAAACAAGAGCAATCTACCTTAACTTTAAGAATCAAACCCAAAGCCATCTTAACAAATAGCACTTATATGATTATTCACTTATTTATTAAAAGCAGCACTCTTTTCCTACAAAAATACATCTTGGCTTTGCGTCACTTTCAATTTCCCTTTGCTGTTAAGTCTTCTAGCTCTGTTGCACCAGAGACACAGGGTTGTACTTGATGCATATAATTCAGCTTCCTGCTTCTAACCATGATGGGACCAAGAAGCTGGAAAGCAAAATACAAAGGCAACGGCCTATTATCTGCACTTTTATTTGCCTCCAATTATTGGAGAATCATAGAATTGTGGAATTGGAAGAAACCACAAGGGCAATTTGTAGGGAAATGAAGTAGACCATTCTCTTACATTTGAGGAAGGAGCACTTTGGCTGAACTCAGAAGTTAACCAAGGTAGTCCTGGCTAATGTGCGGGATTTCCAGGACTGTATACTAGAGTGGGAAGATCTATCTCTTTCTTTCTAGAAGGTAATGGCAAACCCCTTCCATACCATTGCCAAGAAAACGGCATGGACATGTCCTTTAAGTCATCTGGAATTGAGTTCAATTCCTTGAAGTTGAGGTAAAGAAGTTGAGTTCTACTTAAAGGAGACTATGTCTTTGCCTAGCCAAAAGCTTACACTATGAACAATCATTGTTAAAGTGCGGTAAGGTGCTTCTGTATCTTTGTCTCACCAGGACTGGGCATCTTATCTCTTGTCCATGGAAGAACAACTTCCATGGATGAACAACTGTGCCAGTAACCTGTCTATCATAAATATGCCCACAAACCAAACATTTGTGGTTACATCTTGAGTTTTCTGATAGAAAGATACTAATAAAGGCAAAACTGGATTATTACAGTGCCAGAACAGTGAATTACCAATGCACAACCAATTATCCCATCTAATTGCTAACTTGAGATAACTGTTTAATTCAGCAGTTTCACACCTGTATGTACCTAACCAACTTTGGAAGATATTTACAGACCAGACTGAAATTCAAATGAGCATATCATTATTGGAGGATGACATCCCAAAGTTAAACACATGATAAGCTAGCATTTTAATTTTGAAAATGAAATCCTCTTTCAATTTTACATTATTAAAAAAAGATTGTACCTCTGTACATAAATTAAGCTCATACATATAAATAATTATTCTTTAAATAATTATATTAATTTATTTATTTATTAAAATATTACTGCAGATGTCTTCATTATCTGTTCTATAACACAACAGGCATCTCCAACTTGAGACATACACAGAGCCAGTTCGGTCTAGCGGTTAAGGCTCCAGGCTAGAAGCCAGGAGGCTGTGAGTTCTAGTCCCGCCTGAGGCATGAAAGCCAGCTGGGTGACCTTGGGCCAGTCCCTCTCTCACACCTCACAGGGTTGTTGTTGTGTGGAAAAGAGGAGGAGGAAGGAGTATTAGGTATGTTTGCTGCCTTGAGTTATTTATAAAAATAATAAAGGTGGGATAGAAAATAAATAAAATAAATTTCTACCAAACAAATGCCCTAAATCATCACTTTTACTCCATTATCTTGAAGTCCTCCCAACATCCCAATTGCTTTTTTTTACAATGTGAAAATTAAAATATTTAGTCTGGCTTATTTATAATTTGTAGCTGACACCCAGATTTCTTTCATGTCTACTGCTGCCAAGCCAGATCTCCCCCATCCCCATATTTGGCTGTCTGTCAGAAAAGTCTAATGGGTTCGACATCAGTGTGAAGACATCAGGGCCGATTTCATTTTCTCAAGGACTTAAACTCTAGACTTCTTCCTCTCACTCTTCTGAGTGAACAGACAGAACTCTTTGGGTCTGGAGTGGTTGTGGTTTGCTAACATAATGCCCATCTCTAATCTGGGAACTGTGAGGATTCTCTTGCCAGGTCCAACTCTTACAGTTTCCTTGAGTTATTATTAATAGTTATGGGCAATTATTGAATTATCGGGAAGCTCTTTCAGATTTAATGGAAGTAACTGGGTTCTGACTGCAGAGATGACTTTGACTACAAGGAATTACACTTCCTGAAAATAGTAAAAATCCTGCCATTCTCATGAGTTAAAAAATCCACTCTCATCTCCTGGCTGTATTTTTTTCAAAAATGTAATCATACATGAGAGCCTTATACAGCTTTCTGTGCATCTATGTAAATATATATTATTGCCTGGAGGGGCTGCCTATCACGTTGATGGTTGGCCACTACGGTAAGGGTTACTTTCAGAAGACTATTCCAGTCCTATTTTTGTGTGCCTTGCTATTACACTACTTACAAACCCAGTGGAAATTTACAGGCACATCATAATACTTATCATCAACTTTCTCCTTTGATCATAATCATGAGTTGATTCAAATTATTGTTACATTCAGCATATATTTTTCTCTGGTGCAGTTTGAATGCAAGCTGTACTCATTTTTGCCAGCCCTTATTATTTCATTGCCATCATTTTGTTGTTTGCTAATTGGTACCTTTCAAAAGGCTGGAGGCACAAAGAGGCCTTAATCATTTGGACCTCCCACATTCAAATGTCTCCATGTTCTTAACATTCATTTGGTCCGCCACTTCAATTTTCCTATAAGCCAGTTCTTGCAGCCTATTTCAAGCCTCCATAACTGAAGCATGATCTCACAGACAACTGGGATTGCCCCATAGTTGACCTGGTGCTCCTTTGCTGTTTGCTGAATTAATAGCTGAAATGTGACAGCGTGATATCATGTCCCTAAGTTCTCAAACATAACTCATCTGCTCCTTACTGTACATGAGAGAGCATTATTGTATGGAACCAATGGCTCCAGTGTGCAGGTAGGGCTACTGGTGAGCACCCTAAAACATTCAGTTCCCCAAGCTTTCTTCACCAGTGGAGCAACTGGGTCATCTATCTTAATCTGTTTGGAAGAACAGGTACCTCCTTCAGCTTCCTGGAGTTTCAACCTAGAGCCCTCAGCTTATTGAATGCTTCAGAAGCCACAAGGGTAGGCAATAGAGGCATTTAGAAACCCCAAAAGGTGTATGAAATATTATTCATATGAACTATGTATTTGGAGGCACACAAATGTATTTCTCAGTTCATCACAAAGTTGAGATGTGATTACGTACATTATCTGTAATATTCATACATTTTGGAATGTTCAACCTTTATGTATTGTGAGATGTGAAACAATTTTGTGCTTCATGAAATCCCAGTCTCAGATCCCAGAAATGAAGGAAGAATTGATATATTATTACTGGCAAAACTGTTGCCCAAGACCCAGAAAAACTGTGTATAATTATTCTGGCAGTTACCTTTTAGCAGTTCAGGATCAGCCTTCCTTCTAACTAACTGCCTCCCCCTTTTCCTTGAGAAATTATTCAATTAGCAGGTCAGATATGAGTGTCTTGGAAATCAGATTTACAATCCAGACTGAGGATAGTTACTAAGTTAGAACTGAGCTTTCCAGACCAACCATACAAATACCTGAAAGATGATATTGAACCTTCCATGGCTACTTTAATCTCTGAGACTTTTGACATATTTCAAAATGACAAGATACTTTATTTATATCCAAAATATTGTTAAATGCTCATCATGATATAGAAAAGGCAAAAGAGAAAGTACTCGTTAAACGTCATTGTTCTGTTCTCCCCATTTCATGGCACTGTGATGAAACTAATGTTTCATTTAGGGGGAAAGCAAAATCATTGTAAGATGTCTCCAGGAATAAGTGGACCTTCACATTCCTGATTCTGTAAAAACTCGTGCTCTTGTTCATGGTGAAATGCTCATGTTCATTGTAATGTCACATCATCAAATAATATAAAGTGTCTGCTAACTTTTGATATGGGTTCAACTCTTTCTCCGACACAATTAGAATGGGAAACAGGTGGGTTCTGGACATGGAAATGGCTGTCTAAAGACCTTAAATGAAGCATGCTCAAACACTGCAATACCATCTAATACGATAAGTGAATTTGTACAACCTCCCTGCATGAATTAAATTAATGAATCCATTGGGATTTGGATTGCTCAAGAAGTGTACCACTTACTAAAAGACATGCAACCTTCATTATTTTCTTGACTTAGGCTTACTTTTACCAGCACTACTAGTAGATTGGGCATCTTAAACTTTCCTCTCACCACTCAACCAAAACTTCTATTCTGAAAAGCTGGAAATGTAAATTAATGGATAAAAACACTGAACTTCATGAACACTTAAATACAGCTACTCTGAGACAAGAGATATACTCCTACACACCATGCGGGAAATGCCCAGTTGGCAGGAAACCACCTGCTGATCCCAGTGTTGCTGTGATTGGTGGGTGGCCCTGACGGATGGCTAGACCCACAGGTTTAGCAGGCTCACAACATTTGAGCTTATCTTCCCATTTGCCTAGGCAAAGTGCCAGTGAGTTTTGACAATGGTCCCACTTTGCTGCGCAAACCTGGTCAACTTTAAATAAATGCTGTGACCCCCTCTAAGTTGCACACAACAGATGACCAAAAGTCTGAGAACCCAGCCTTAAAAGACACCAAGAAATTTTCCATTAATAGTGGCATCAATCTTGTAATAACATTGATACTGTATGTTTGAAAGTTGATTAGTGTTCTTCAGGAACTGGAGACTTACCATTAGAGCGATGGATACAGGTGTGTTGGTTATCACTTAGGAAAAACCCTTCCTTACATTGGCATTCATAACTTCCCATAGTATTGACACAAATCTGTTGGCAGCCACCGTTGTTATCCAAACATTCATCAACATCTAGAGACATAAATTTTAATATAAGCTGTTAATACACACAATAGAATAAGAAGCCACAAACTCTTCATTCTGATTCAGACATAAACATATGGGTCTCATCAACCACCATTTAAGAAATTATAGTTTATTGGGTTGAGAGTCAGTGCTGGGCCTATGTGCTCCTGGGGTTTTCCCTTCCTTCACCTTTCACAGTACAAAACTCTCACAGCCAGGAATTGGCTGATCTAAAAAAGCTAAGCAAGGTTGGATGTAATGAATACCAGGATGGAACACCTCCTGAGAATCCCAGGGCACTATGCTAGATTAGAAAATAAAAGCAAGACAAACAGAAAAGGCGATCCAAATCTCTTGTATGTGTTGCCAAGAAAACCACTGCCATGTTCTAGGTACTTGTTTCCCAGTGTAAGTACAGTGATGTTATTTCCTATACCAGTCTTGTAACTGAATGAATTGTGCTTTGTATACATTGTTATCAATGTTGTGGTTCAGTGATGGTAGTAAATGTATGAAATTAACTAGTTAAAAAATAAAATGTTCATTTTTTTGCCAACACTGTACCAGCATTAAATACATTTTAATTGCTTCTGGGTTTGGGCTGATAGTAACACAGAAGAATGCAAAATGAAGCCAGGGGCCTTTTTTCACAAAAGTATTCTTGGTCCCTAAAAGCATCATCTTGGCTGAGAAGCTAGACCTAATAGTGCAAATAGAATTGTACAGCCAACTGAAACACAGAAGGAATAGGCACCCAGACTATATTTTTAAAAGTTTATTCTAAGCTTCATAACAAAATATGAAACCTAGAACTCAACAACAACAAAAATCTTTTGACTTGGATTAATTGTATCAAATTAAGTAATAATCTCTTCTCAAGCGATGCTCAAACCTTACCTGGATCTGGTTATGGGTAAGTGAGCTATTTTGCATGTTTATGCCTTGGAATATCTTTCTAAAAGCAACGTTCCTTTGTGCCTTAAAAACAGTAGCTAACTGCTTATCAAATGCCAAGTGCATTGAATTTGCTCAGCTGCAATTATTTGTCATCAGTGTCATGATGTAATTGGGTGCTCATCTTTTTCCACAGTCATAGCTTCCAGGATTTCTAATTTGGGCAATTTAAAGCTCAGTAAATGGGGCTATTTGTGGAAGCAGATTGTTTTTGGAATCATTCAAACCCTGGCTAAAAATGGTTGCAGCTCTTTAGAAATCAATACATAAATGGAAGTGTACTTTTAAAGGTATTGAAACCGCCCTATGTAATAATAAAATCCTTATTCCTTCCATTCTGCATAATACAAGGGCAGCCCAGACTGTCTACTTTGCTTATCTTATTCCTAGTTTTTTACCACAATATTTGTTACTCTACATGCTTAAAAATAAAATTAATACAAAAGTGGTTGATGGGGAATCATACACGATGGAACTAAGTATATTCCCTACCCACTTTGAGTCAAGTCATAAGGAATCCAAAGCTGGACAAGTAATTTTGGTGCTTGAGCCAGGAACCTCCACATCTCAGAGTAAAATTAAGTTAAAAAACTGAGGCTATAATGGTATATTTAGAAACACCCAAAAGTCACGAAGAAATAATAGCCTTCTAACAAAAGGGTACACACAACAGTTGGTAGGAGAATTCTGTAACTAGGAAGTTGTTTTTTCCTTCCATATTCCCAGCAATCTACCCCCACTTGGTAGTGGGATGTACAGGGCTTCAAAGCCAGTCATAAATTTTGAACATGTTTATGTGGTTGAGGGTTGCATTTTAGATGTTGATTTATTATGTGCCGATTGGTATTGACTCTTAGCAACCACGTAGTTAGACCTTCTCCAGGATGATCTGTCCCCAGTCTGGTCCTTCAGGTCTTCCAGTGATGCCTCCATCACCGCTGTGAGTCCATCTACCTTGCAGCTGGTTGTCCTCTTTTTTTTCTTTCCTTCCACCTTTTCCAGCATTATGTATTCCTTCAGAGAGCTGGGTGTTTGCATAATGTGTATGACTTGCATAAATATGAAAATCTGAGCCTGGTCATGGTGCTCTGAATGAGAACTCTGGGTTGATTTGTTCTAAAAGCCATTTGTTTGTTTTCTTGTTCATGGTATTTTCAAGTTCCTCTCCATCATCGAAGTGTCAATATTCTTTCTATCCCTGGCCTTTTCTAAAGCCAGCCTGAACATCTGGCATTTCCCTTTCCATGTAAGGTTCTAATCTGTGTTAGATGATCCTAAGCATTATTGTGCTAACATGTAAAATTAGGGATTTTGCGCAATGGTTTGCACCTACTTCTTGGCATATAGGCTGACCTCTTCCAATCTGTTGGCCACATGTTGTTCTCCAGATTTGTTGGCATAGCTTTACTGTGCTTCCTTTAAAGGTTAGAACCTTTACTGAGTCTTCTTCTGTTGCTTGCCATATTTCTGTAAATATTCCGGTCAATTTCAGTAGTGTTCTGACATGGTAATGACCAGATCTAATTTGATCTTCTAATAGTAGAGATTCTTGTAAAATGGGAGTATCTTCTAAGGTATCTTGGATGTTGACATTTCTACTGCACAGAATTTCAGTATACTCTTTGATCTTTTTTGAATCAGTTACTAACTGTTCATTGACTTCCTTTAGCATACCAATCTGAGGTTGGAATCACTGAGTTTGGAAATCTTTTGGAAGACTTTTCTTGTTTTCCTGAATCTATTTCCCTCCTTGATGTCTTTACAGATGTTGTTGTAATACTGCTTCTTGTCTGTATTAACAGCTCTATTCAGTTCCTTCCTGAGATCTTTATCTTTCTTGGCTTTGGCTTCTCTTCTTGGCAATTTCTACCATTTTTCAGATATCCACTTTGCTTTCTTCTGTTTTTTTGGTCTTTGACAGTCTCATTTCATATTCATCCTTAATAACTCCTTTCATTTCAGTCCATAGTTCTGATTCCCTATCAATGAGGTTCAGGACATCAAAGCAATTCATAATGTTCTCCTTGAAAATGATTGGTATGTGCTCAAGATCATATTGTGGAAAATGGTTGGTTTCTCTTGACTTCAAACTTGCAAATGAGCAGTTAATTATCTGTTCCACAGTCAGCCCCTGGCCATGACTTTGCTGGTATAACTGAGCTCTTCCATTTCCTTGTACTTGTAATATAGTCAGTTTGATTTCTGTTAACTCTGTCTGATGATGTCCATGTTGTTTGAAGAATGTGTTAGCAATGAAGAGATGATTACATTGGCAGAAATGGATATGTCATTCTTCTGCTTCTTTTCTATTTCCTAGGTCATACAATCCAATTACATTTTCCATATACTTGGTTAACTGTCATCGTAAATGTTGGTCTCAAAGTCTATTTGATATTATTTGGTCACTGAGTGCAATTTGCCCAAGTACTGCCTTTGTTGTATCCTTCCTGACTATGAGAACGATACCATTCCTTTCTTTTTCATGTTCGGAGTAGTAAACCAAATCTTCTGACTAAAAATATCTAATTCCAGTCCATTTCAATTTGCTGTTGCTTAAGATGTCAATGTGTCATCAGTTCATTTCATCTTTTACTGTGTGGAGCTTTCTCATGTTCATTAGTTTTGTATTCTATGTTCCCACTGTAATCTGTCTTTGCAGCTTCAGACTCTCTTTTACTGCAGGGCAACATTACCAACTAGATATCTATAATGTTTAATTTAACCATGCCATGAACACTGTTAGTACTCTGAAAGATTCTCAGCTCTTCCTCAGTAGCATGTCGAGTGCCATCTAGCTTAAGGGGCCCATCATCCAGCACTGTATTGTCAATCATTTTATCTTGCCTTTCCTTGTGGTTTTCTTGCTAAAGTGCAGAAGTGGTTTACCATTGCCTTCTCTTGCATAGCATGCCTTTGTATTGCCATTAAATTGACCATCTGCCTCTAGCATCTTCCTATATTGCTACTGTCCAATATAGATGCCTGCTTGCTTTAGCTGGCAGCCGGGATGACCTTCACACTTTGGGTGACCCTGCTGGGTGTACAAACTCATGACATACGTTCCTGATGTTCTTTGCTCATCCCTCCAAAGAACACTCCTACCCACCAGTATGATGAGGCAGCATAGTATGACTTGGATGGGATTTTAGACATACTAATCCCCAATTTTAAAGGTAAAAACTAGCATTATTAAACTGAATCTGAAATTAAATTGGCAGCCACACATGGGACAGAAGAGAAGGGCAGGCCCACATGGAACCTGAAGCACACTGTTATGGCCCTGCTGGACATGTCCTGTCAAGGAAGATGGAGAAGAAGTCAAGTCAGGGGCATCTAGGGACAACAGTCTTGGCATGAGTTACTCCAGTAGTGGTGAGCCAATGAGTCCGCTCTATCTGAGGCTGTTCCAGCAAGTCCCCAGGGTGCCTTGCCTGCACCCACCAACAGCTTCTTAGACTCCAAAGGCCTAAGCAGAGGCATGTGATAAAGATTTGACAACAGAGAGCAGAACTCCACGGATTAGAGAGACTTGCCAAGAAACGGGCCTGCAAAACAGCCAATGCTGAGGAGGAAATTGCCACAGCTGTGTATATCGGTGGAGGTTCAGTGTGGCTGAAACGCTGGCCTCCATCCCTGGGAGCAGATGCTGCAAACAACTTGTCAAGCCTCAGCTCTGTCATGTTTTTCTTGCTGAACCATGCCTAGAATGCTGGATTCCACCTCACTGTATCTCCTGTCTTTTCCCCTGGATTTGTGGTTTGTTTATCGGATTCCTAGTCTCAACCTGTGCCAAGCCTGTGACTACATTTACAGTTGCCATTTTGTTTAAAAGAACCCTTTTTTTCTAAAAGTTCTACTTCAGCTTGCAGATCATTGGACTGCAGCAGGCATCTGGCTTGTTATCTTGTTGGCTGACAGCCAGCAGTGCTGGCACAGAAAACATGCTGTGGAAAATCTGACTAAAATCCTGGACCATTTTGGCCAGATTTGTCTTCTCCTGCAAAGGAAGAACTGGAACATCATCTGAAGTTGGGCAAAGGCTTTCCTTGTCATAGCATATCTGACATTCAAGGAGCATTGTGGGGTCCAGAAGCATCTCCAGACTGTGAAACTGGTATTCCTTTAGAGGGAACATCATCCTTGTCCTGAAGAGGCTGTATCCAGAATCCCAGATTAGTCTGTCTACAAGACTGGATTAAGGAACAATCTGTTAGATCAGATGTAACCTGCTCTAACTACATCCTGAGAACACTTCAGGATTATGACAATCTTCTTGTGACCAGTTGTAAAAAGAAAGAAGCCCCAACATCATCAGTACAGTAATGAACTGTAGCCCACCCCAAAATGTGATGAAACAGAGACCCGAGAAATCTCAAGGGCCAATATCCTGGAGGTAAGCAATGTCCCCCTTCCCATCACCAGGATTTTGGAGCTACATGTAATTTATAGCAGTGCATTCCCAAGTCATCTATTGCTCAAATTCATCCCAAATTCTGAGGTACTGAATATCACTGATGCATCCAATAGAACCAACTGGGATTCCATCACTTCCTTCAGTTTCAAAGAAAGCTGTCCACCAATGCTCTCCACACAACTTCTCCCCAAACCTAGCCTGGATTTAAAGGATGGGTTTCATTCAATAAAGCCCAGAGGTCAAGCCCCTTACAACGGCTCACAAACAAGAAAGCAAGATTCTCATAGTTTCAGAGTAGGCAGGTTTATTGCAATGGGAAAGGGGTTAGGTTACATTATCTTGGAAACTGGATATGTTGGCATTAGTATGTTAATTCAGGGTCTCCCTATTGCCTTTGATCCTTTCTTACTGAATCTTGGTTTAATGGGGAGGATGCTAATTGCTTATTTGAGACCACAAAAATGTCCATCTATTCTTGTTCTGTGATATTTGGGAAAATGTCCATTTTCATTCCCAGGGTTAGAAAATTCTGTCACAGTAGAGCAGAACTGCCACCACTTGTTCTAGCACCTTCTTTAGAAAAGGGTTGTTGGGCAACAATTAATACTTATCTAGGGTGGGAAGTATTTTTTTCTAAGGGTATTTTTATTCATAAGTAGTTCTGTGCAGCAACTATTCCAGAATGCAAATAGATGAACATATGAAATATCCTTCTCATATATACATACACATATACACACACACACACACGGTATTTAAAAAGCTCTCTGCCCTCTGCCTTAATCTTTCCTTGTTGTGCTAGATTGTGAATGAAATAAGGTCTGATCTTCCCTTGCAATACACTGAAATAGAAATGAAGTGGTACCTTGCCTACTTTAGGAAGACTGGAGTGGAAGAGGGATGGAGAGGAAAGGAAAAATAGAGATTATATTGCTGAATCTTCCCCCCCACCCAACACACCTCAAGTAGGCAAGTTTCCATTTCATTTCTATTAACAGTATGCTGCAAGGGAAGATCAGGACCTATTTCTTCCACAATTAAAGGCTATCAACTGTGTGTAGGCAGCAGCTCAGATGCTATGGGCAAAGCTCTTTGCAGAAACCATTAAATCACCAATGCAGTTAACCAGTTGAGGGGAAATGAAAGGCAGAATTATATTATGCTTCCCCTGAAAAAAACTTTTAAGGAAGACTTCAAGAATGCAACCACAGGAGCAAAATTAGAAGGAGGGACCATCAAAATATCACCAGTCCTGTGTTCCTGGTTCCCTGTGTAGCTACTCTCTTTTCATGGCTGGAAAGACAGGTCAACATCCTGAAACTGTGTATGGATGATACTCTTTACAGTTATTGATTTGACCTATTCACAAAGTATCATGTCTCTTCTATGCATGTGCATTGTTTCTTAAGAATGTGACTAAATTACAACTTCAGTTCTGTTTAAAGCAGTGCCCGTTGATCCAGACACATCAGACATGCTCACAGGCAAGTAGGAGAGTGAAGCACCTCCATTTGTATCTTTTCCATGTAGTAAAGCTTGTTGCAAAAGAGTCTTGACTCCTCCTAATATAAATATTTGCCAAATAAAATAAAAGCATGGGCATGCAGCACTAGACTGCAATAATTCCAAATCAAGAGTTGAGAGATGGGTGTAAAAGGGATGAGGTAGGGGACACAGACATTCTTTGTGCAGGCTGGGAAGATCCATCATCTGAACCCTTTTCAGTTGGGGTTCAGGTGTGGGCATGGAACTGAAGCAACACCGATTGCTCTTGTGGGGGACCTGGGACGAGAGCAGGGCAATGGTAGCACCAGTCTCCTGTTTTGGCAGCTTTTTATATTGTCGATTGTGATCTCCTCTTGGACCCCCTCCAAAGGTGGATACTGTTTTACAATGGTTCTTCTCCATCCTGACAGAGGGGTTCCATTCAGAAATAGTGGAGGGAGGGCAGAAGTCCTATTCTAGAGCTTTCGACTGTGGGGCGCTGCAAGATCTTACACTCGCACCTCTCCCGTTTAACATACTGTATATATAAAGCCATTGGGGAAGGCCATTTAGCAGTGCAGGGTCAAGTATCATCGATATGTTGATGATACACGGTTGTACATCTCAACCTCAGGGCAAACAGAATATGTGGTTAAAGTCCTTCCCAGGGCCTGGAGGCGGCCAGAGTGTGGTTGGGGAAGAATAGGCTTAGACTCAATTTCAGCAAGATGTAGTGGCTGTAGTATGGAAGCTTTCCATATACCAGAGATATACCATCTTTGGTTCTCGGTGAGGATGTACCACCTGGGGCAGAACTGGCCTGTAAACTGGGGTCCTCCTGGATTCTCAGTTCCTACTTGAGGAATAGGTGGCAAAGAGGGTTTTGCATAATTATCTTTTGTACATCAGTGACAATCTTACCTGGCCTGAGAGGCCCTACTTCAGCCACTAATGACTTGGTTACCTCTCACTTGGACTTCTGCAATGTGTTTTATATATGGTTGCTTGAAGACCACTCAGAAATGTCAGCTGCTCCAGAATGCAGTGGCCTGGGTAGTGATGGGTGCTAGTAGGCAGTCCCATGTCTCTACTATGGGAGCTGCCCTGGCTACCATTTAGTTGTGGGGTGGAATTCAAGGTGCCATTTGTCACTTTTAAACCCTGTATGGCATTGAATCTGGTTATCTTTGGAATTGCCGACTTCTCCTGGATTTGAAGAATGGTCTCTTTTTGGGTCTCTTCATTAAGAGAATGCCATCTGCAGGGATCCCAGGGATGAGCCTTCTCATTCCCCACCTGCTTCCTTTGGAATTGCACCCCTGCCTCCTCCATCTGCCCCCGAGGTTGGACAGGCTCCTCCCGGTTAACCTTCTGGAAAGCCACTGAGACCTGACTGTTCTCCAAGGCTTGGAGTGGGGAGTTTTTGGGATGAGGGAGGCCTCCTGCTGTAGAATGTTCATTTACTCGTTTGGTGCAAAGTTTATTGCAACTGTAATTTGTTTCTTTGGTTTCTTATTTCTTTTGTTTTTAACTCTCTTACTGGACAGAGTTTTTTAAGCAGCTCTAGATTAGAGTGCCCTAGTAAGTAAGTAAGCAAGTAAATAAATAAATGAATATTTACTATATAAATATACTAATAAGAAAGTAAATATAGTCCCAAACCATGTTTCACTTGTAAATTACTCATTCTTCAAAGCAAGGAACACCACATAACAAATTTTCTCGTGCACACTTGTTTGTGCTTTACACACAACATTTACTGTATACGTTCATTTAGAGACTTCTGCTGAGTGTGAAAACTCTCCTTCCCTTCCACCATTCCACTCTGGAGAAGGTTACAGCTTTATGACATCCTTCGTATCTTTCCAGGCACATTGTAAACACTGCTCCATGTGCAAACCATTGGAATACCCATCTCTCCTTAAAAAGTAATTTCCAAAGGATGAATGCAAATAACTTAGAGAACACTTAGCAATTCCAAGGAACTGATAAACTTGGAAGCATTTCAGAAAAAACACTTTTCATGACATTTGGATCTCTGGAGGCACCCACAGCCTATGGCAAAAGCATCAGTGAAAGATCTGAATCAGCCTGGGAGCCAAAGTGAGTTGCAGCTTCCAAGGACTGTATATGAATTTCCCTGCTATATGTTATTTATTTATTTATTTATTAAATTTCTCTGCCGCCCATCTCATACACAATGACTCTGGGCAGCTTACAAATAATAAAAGTAAATATAAAAGCATATAAATACAAATATAAATATTGAATATAAAATATAAAATTCAAAATGGGAAATAAGATCTTATCCTGGCACCCCCACGGGGCCAACCACCCCCATGAAGAGCCATTGCCCCTCCCATCCCAGACCAGGTGGCACAACCGTATTTTTACTCCCTTTTGAAAGGCTGGGAGAGTGGGGGCCTGTCTTACCCCTGGGGGTAGCTTGTTCTAGAGGGCAGATGCCATGGCAGAGAAGGCCCTCCTCCTGGACCCTGCCAATCGACAATCCCTCACGGTCAGGGTCCGTGACATGCCTTCTCAGCCTGACCGGGCAGGATGGGCCGATGTAGCGGGGGTGAGGCGGTCCCTCAGGCTGCCTGGCTCCATGCCATGTAGGGCTTTAAAGGTGATAACCAACACCTTGAATTGGACCCGGAAGCAAACTGGCACCCAATGCAGCTTGCGCAGCAACGGTGTTATATGTGCCCTTCTAGGGGCTCCTAAGACTGCTCACGTGGCCGCATTTTGCACCAGCGGTAGCTTCCGGATACTCTTCAAGGGTAGCCCCATGTAGAGCACATTGCAGTAGTCTATGCGGCAGATGACCAGGGCATGAGTGACTGTTTGGAGGAACTCCTGATCCAGGAAAGGGCATAGCTGGCGCACAACATGAAGTTGTGCAAAGGCTCTCCTGGCCACAACTGCCACCTGCTCTTCGAGCAGGAGTTGTGAGTCCAGGAGAACCCCAGGTTCCTCATCGGAACTGTCTGGGGCAGTGCAACCCCATCCACAGTCAAAGATGGCAAATTCCCGGATACTCAGGAGTTTATGCATTTGCTACAGGAAACTTCAATGTTCCTGCAGTAGCCAAGATTGCAGTAGAAGTGTGAACTCATTCATATCAGGGCATTTCAACACAGACATTTCCACTCTCCAATCCCTCCAAACTATTTTTAAACCAATTGGGAGATTATTTGACTGCTGCCCACTTCAGAGCACAAGTAAGAGGCAGGGTACCTCTTTTGTGCCCACTTTCTAGGTTACCAATGGGAGAATGCAAAGAATCTAATTCAATCCATGTCCTGCTTCAAACTACTGCAGGTTATGAATTTTACTGTATTTTAGCTGTTTTATGGTATCATATTTTATATTTTATATCTTATAGTGGCTGATGCCCAACTTTCTGATATGGTGATTTGACTAATCAATAAAGTTATTCATTCATACTGCAGGTTATGGAACTGCAGTAGCAGTAACAACAACATAGTATCCACACCTCCACAACGAATACATAAATACATGCTAACTACCCCCATCCATGTCTTCAAAATACCTCCAGACCATTTGTTTGCTATCTGCAAAAAAAAAAAAAAAAAAATCTGAGCAGTTATTGAAAAAGGGTAGCTACAAGGCTGCCAAGCTATCATTGCTGTACTATACATATTTAAAACCATCTTGCAGGTTATGATGCTGAAAGGATAGCATGCCATTAATTGTGCAGCCAGGCAGGCATGTTTCCCATCAAAATGCAATGACTTTGTTGTACATTTCAAGCAATGCCTACCAGCAGGCACTATGAACAGGATGCCTGTTGCAGTGTGGTATGGTGCAACAAACCCCCCTTCTCACCCCACATAAAAGTGAAAGAAGAGAAATGGCCAGCTCCCTGTGCATTCACAAAACTGGTCTTGGGGTGGGGGGTTTACACAGTAGCCTCATAGTTTGCAGCTGGCTGGTTCCCTTCTCCAGAAAAGGAGAAACTGATCTGTCATTGTTATTCCTGTTCCCTTCACCTGGATCACTATGTACCTGGAACCATGTCAAGCATCTACAAAGAGTTAAAACAGCTCAGGTCATATGTGACCCCATCCCCGTTCTCACAACAGTTGCTGATAAGGGGAGTTGTGAAGCCATCATGTCACCTTTCCCATTTAAGGACCTTGTGAAGAGAATGATAAACCAGCTGATGTAGGGGAAGCAAGAAGTTCTACCAATGGAAAACAGACTGCTCACAGCTCTACAGAATTTCAAATGGAAAGGCTTCACTTTTTTGGTGATTTCAGATGATTAAACTGAGGTAAAAATGAAACAGCATGAGAATCATGAAGTCTGGAATCGTGCAGATACCCCATGTGGCAGTGGCCTCTCACTAAAACACACAATGACCACCAGTTGTGAACAAAGAATTTAAAAAAAGGAAAACCAAACAAGAAGCCAATTTCATCATTTTCTCACAAATATTTTGTGTTTATATAAGCACACAAAGCCTTTTAAAATTTGTTTAGCCTCAGTTAACAATATTCAGTGCATTAACGTAAGAAAAAAACTTAGCTGAGCTGTTGAGTAATATAGAGACAAACAAACATCAGGAACAGAAACACTCATCTGGGGTTCTTACGACCCACATGTTGCAACCAGCTGTCCAAAGAGAGAAGAAAAACAAAGCTAAAAAACCAGAATGAAAGGAAGAAAGCACTGTTCTCTTTAATCAGGGCAGTGATTATGCAATCTTAAATCAATTAATGCTACAACTTGTTGACATTTCACATCTGGCAGTTTCTGAAATGATTTTTTTCCACAAGTGTGAGGCTCATTTCTCTTGATGTTTGGAGAATGATTGTACTGCTCCTCTTTGAAAGGTAGAGAAAGGCAGATAAGCCAGGTTTTGCGACCCACCTTGAAAAAAGATTGTCTTCCTTTCATTATAAAATGTATTATCCACTATTCATCAGGGAAACATTTTTGTGGTTAAATTTGAAAACATTTCTAAAATCTATTACAATGTCAAGAGAAAGTTTTGCATTTGAAGACTTTCCAGACGATTGTAGCTCACCCTGTGAAGGCTGACCGCTGGATCCTTCTGTGACTGAACAAGATCCTCGGCAGATCTTATCTGCCTCCCCAGACAAGGCAACCTCCAGGCATACAGACTTTGACTGCCAGAATCTGCATCAAGAACTCAGGTTGTTGAAGTCCACACATCTGCTGAGTACTCCGGTTGGGGAATATTGCCCTTTATTTTTGACTATTTAGTACTAAGTTCTCTACTAAGTACCCAATTTAGCCTGATTTAAATGTTTGCCTAAATAAGGGAAGGCCAAAACTATGTAAGTGACAAGCGCATACAGTTAAAAAAAAAGTCTAACTTTGAAATCTCCTGGTGGCCTCCCAACCATGTCAAATCCCTTATAGCTCTTTTCAAGGTCAGCCAGGTCCTGCTGCCTAGTTGGACAATGTGCAATAATAGTAGGACAATTTCTCTAGGGGTCAATTCAAAGTGACAAAATGGTATGCATGCTAGTATGTTGTTTAAATGCTTGATAAACATTTTTTGACCAGGAGTAGGAAATCCTGTGGAGGGCTGAAACAAGCAGGGAGGGAGGCCTTCTAGTTGTTAAAAACTCATTTTTATTTCTGTCCTTTTAACTTTCTTTCCGGAGCACTCTTCTTTCTTTCCCACACCAGCAACCTGCTGAAGAGCAGATCAACTGGATTTGCCAGCAGTGTTTTGGGTTGTTTGCAGAGAGCTCTTAAAATTAGGGTTGAGACAGGAAAGTCCCTGGACAACAATCTTTTTCCTTTGTGAGCATCTGGCATGCACCCAGCCCTCTGAGCATAGTTTGAGTTAAGTTGGGCCCCGTTCCTGGTCTCAAATGCCCTCCATCCCCACTACCCCCAGGGACAATCTGCTGCTCTGCCAGGCAAGGGCACCTCACAAGGGGTCCAAAAAGTCAAGGTGGCCCTGCAATTGAAGCCCTGACCCTTTCTAACATTCTATTTTTATTTATTATTAAATTTATACACCGCCCATCTCACTATAAAAGTAGCTTGGCTTTGACTGCGCAGCTGCCATCTTGACTTTTTTTAATCCCCTCTCTGCAGGTGCTCCTGCTGCCAAAGCCATGGCATGGTCCCACCCATCCACTGATCCATTGGCTTCTCTTTCTTCTACTTCCCTCAAGCTTAGCCAGGCACTGTTTATTTTTCCAGCCCCTCATTTGTTCATAATGTGTGGCCCAAATCTGTGAATGTCTGCTTGCTTCAAGGGAGCAGTCAGTCTTTACTTCACGGAGGATTGTCTATGCTTCTGAATAATCAGTAGCGTAGCATGGGCAGAATTTGTAATGTTACTATATTTATTCTGTTTAGCCAATCCTAAGCTATGCAGGGTCAGGATCTGGTTAGTATTTGGAGGAGAGATCTCTTGGGAAGGTCAGGACTGAAGGTTTGGCTGGGAAGTCAGAAGAACATTCTGGAAGAAGAAGATGGCCAACCTCTTCCAGACAGCGGTTGAGAAAACTCCATGGACACAGTCACGGCATCATTAAGAGTCAAGTCTGACTCGAGGGAGACTTCACTTAACACTTTTTATTCTGTGATGCTGCTTTTACATTGTATTGGTGTATTTTTGAAGAATAGGATGGATGCACCCATTGGCGCTAATAAGACAGAAATTTGCTATGGTTCTGCCTTGATTCTCTGCCAGTTTGCTCAGAAAGGATTCTCTGGATTTTTTCCCCAAGCAAATCTGCATGGAGCAGAGGCTGTGCCATCCAACTGTCTGCATATTTATGGGCAGTAAAGGTTTATTCCAATAGAAGCGAACATATATAACCCATGGTTGAACTGTGGACTCCTTGGTGCTCTCTGAGTTGTTTGCCTGCAGACGTTTCATTACCTGACTAGGTAACATCATCAGTGCTGGTGAGTGTGGAGTTTGCTCCCTGTTTATATACAGTGGCTTGCCCTGCCAGTGTTGGTGGGGGTGCGGTTTTCCCCTCGGTAGTTCCTTGATTAGGGGGCATTGTTCTCTGCTTGATCGTTTGACTGGTGTCAATCCCTGCTTATCTGGGTGTAGGCTGCTGGAGAGAACGTGTTCTGGTCTCTTTGTTTCCTTCCTAGCTTTTTTATTGTCTCCTTTGAATGGTGTATAGATATAGTTTATTTCTATGTGTCTATTGATGGCTGATATGTCTGAATGCCCAGCTTCTGGGAATTCCCTAGCATTTTTGGATTTATCTTGGCCTCAGATGCTCACCACTTCCCAGGTGAAACGGTGGCTGAGTCTGTCCAAGTGTGGTGAGATTAAGGAGTTTTCATCACATCTTCTGACTGCCAGTTGGTGTTCATGGATGCGCCCTGCGGGTCTTCTGCCTGTGCGTCCTACATAGTGGCTCTGGCAGCCCTTACACTGTATTTATTTATTTATATATCAAATTTATTCACCGCCCATCACACACAGAGAGCGACCTTGGGCAGTGTACATAAAACAGGAATAAAATCTTAGTTAAAATGCAATAAAACAATACAATAAAAACAATCTTCATAATAATGTTGTATTATCTGTGTATGTTGTAGATGACTCCTGTTTTTCCTTCTTGGGCTCCTGGGTCTTTCAGTTTACTTAGGATGTTCTGGAGGGCTTTGGTTGGTTTGTGTGCTACGGTGACGCCGTGTGGCTGGAAGAGTCTGCTGGTGGTTTCTGAGCTGTTTCTGATGAATGGCAGAGTCATCCATCTCCTGGCTGGTGTTGGTTGGGCTGCAGTGGGGGGAGTGCTCTGCCTCCTCTTCCTGGGGCTCCGGGCGGCTGCTGGGCATGAGCGCTCATCTGAATAATGTTCTCACGCAGCTCCTCTTGTGGGAGATGGGGTTGTTGCTTTGTTGATGGAGCACTTGGTTTGTGTGGGTAGCTTTCCAGGAGACTAGCGTTTCTAATTTATTGATATCAATAAAAGATTTATTGATATCAAACATAATTACCACCAAGTAGCACACATATTGAGCATTTAGGATTTTCTTATTATAAATATAGCAGATTTAAAATTTTTCCTATACATAATATAAATTAGTTGTATTCTGAATTCCACATTTCCCAGTGCTCAACTGGTATTTGACTTTGACAGAGGAAAAAGAATAATGATGGAAAATGAACACACACACACCCAAGCATGAGCAGAGAGAGGGGAAGTCAATTAATCAATAAGTCAATGGGAAAGAAAATCAAACAGAAGAGAACATCTGGACAAATATGCCACTTGCTTGTAAGAAAATAAAGTATTTCCCTTATGCCCAGGAACAGAAAATTTATTTCACCACTGGTTTCAGATTAAGGCCTCAAGGAATCTTCATTTCACAAGGCTAAATATTAATCCTGTGCCCCCTGAACTGAACATAAAATAATAACCTTCAGAAGAAACTTTTGCTGTTTCAAGTAATTACAATGTTAAAACTGATTATATTTAACCAGATGAGAATCTCACCATGGTTTGAATCCCCCATAGTATCATTTCATGTCATATTTGAGAAACTGCTCAATAAAAATGTCAAATAGAGAATGACTTCCCCCAAGGGCAGACTTGGACCCTTCCCAATATAAATGTGTAGCCAAGGAATCTCAACCAAAGAAGGTAAAATAAAACTCATTCCATCTGAATAGAAAGAAAAAAGGCTCAACTAAGAAAGATATTGTGGTGAATAATAAATCAACCGCATCTCTACAAATTTAAATGGAAATGACATTTCAGTTCTTTCTTATTATGATGATTATTATCTTTCTGCAATTGCCTTTGCAACATTATTGTTGCACACTGGCCCAAAGAGAAATTTGGATCGCAGGGTATCAGTCTACTCAGGAAAATATTCACAAAACAATGGGTGATGTTGGATCATCCAAACCTGCCAAAATATTTGCAGAAGATTTTACTTATTCCTGGTGTGTTTTTTACAATACAAGTCTTTTCAATAAGCAGAAATAGCAGAGAAAAGGTGAAGAAAAATACACATTTATATTTTACTAGTCCCTTTAAAGAATGGGATGGGTTTGCCACATTAGTACTAATCAGATGAAAGGACCCCCTGCTGTTTGGGAATTAAAACTATTCCATGAAAGTTATTACTCAGAAATAATTCTCTCTGGAGTTTTTTCCCCAAGGAATTCTTCTCCCAAGAGCAAACGCTGCCTAATCTCGCTTGGATTCTTCCCTGATCCATCTACCAAACATAAAATAACTCAGAAAAAGGGGCAGGTGATGGGGGATATGATTTCCTCCTATTCAAGGGTTCTTCCAGCAAGGAACAGAACAATCCACTTTCCATCAAGCTGAATTGCCTTAGATGTTGTAGTCCAAATATTTCCAACTTCCGGAAGCACCTTTTCTAAGAAACTTTATTAAAAGCTTTTATGATCTCCAGCGAAAACCTTTGCCTTTTAATACAATGTGTTAGGTGCTACCCAGGTTCCTTTTGCTTTTGGTAGACTTTTGGCTACCAGAGACTCTCCTCCTACAATGTCTACAAGGGAAACCCTTCAGGTGATTAGTCGGGGAACCAGGATAACATAGGAACAATAACAGGGCTTAGGAGCTGGTTCTTTGAGGGCCTGCCCATCCTCATCCCACCTGACCTGACAGGATTGTCATACTCCGGATCCCATTGATTAAACAACGCCATCTGGTAGGATCCAGGAAGCAGGACCTCTTTCTCTCTCTCTCTGTTTTTTTTTTCTTTTTTGGTCTCATTTTTTTATTATATACTTTGAAAGAATATAAAAAATAGTACAAATAAGAAAATCAGGTACAGATAGAGAAATACAGGCAAATAACAGATTTGAAATATAAAACTAATATATTCCAATACATCATTAGAAGCAAGTCTTCTCTGTCATGGTGCCTATCCTCTGGAAGTTGTGCTCTTTTAAATGATTTAATTTTTTTCCAGACTTTTTCTTTTGATGACATAATTCTTTGTTTTTATTGTGTTTTTTTATATATGTATTCTGTAAGCCACCTAGCATCATAATAGACTGGGGCGCCTTTAAATCTCACAAATGTATTAATTAATTAATTATAACACAGATTAATAACATAATAAACAATAACATAAGTATAATAAAATAATCTAAGATATAATAAACAATAAAAATGACAATGTAATAATAAGATCCCTTCCCATTAGATAGATTTTGCTTTTTCCCACTGATAGCCCCACCATGACAAGGGCGATGTGTGAACAAACATTAATTATTATTAATACCTGTACTGTTAGCAGCCCATGGTATTTTAATTTTGACTTACATCAGCCATAAATTAAGATTACTTAAGATGGCTACATCACCTTCATGGGTCATGTAAAGACGGTGGTGGACATTGGGTGTTTGAAGCTGTCCCTTTTTTCACATGCATCATAAAAAGAGGGTAGGGATTGTGTGGTTGTGGCTCAGCTGCCATCTTGACTTTTTTGACCCCCGTGGCTGGCTTTCTGAGCTAGTGGTGTGCAAAAGCGTCCAATGGTGCTATCATGGAAAGAAAGGAAGGGGTTCCCAGTCCTTGGATCAAGGATGACTCTTTTAAACTCAGCTCTAGGAAAAACAAACCTTAGACTGTCCTACAGAACATAGAAACCCAACATTTTAAAACCCTGTGAAAAGCCAAGGTACAAAAAGGGTAACTGCAATTATGAAATATTACAAGAGAGGGAGATTTGAGTTAGAAAGTTCCTTTTTAAGTACCTATTTAATTTTGCATCTGATTCTCAGTGCAGTCACAGCACTGATTCATTGCCAAGAAAATGAATTAAAAGCATCTCTGCCTGATTAGAAGATTGCTAAACAGGTCTGTTAGCAGAAGCCTCACCATTTTATAGAAATCTGATTTAAGACAAAACCAGTTTGTTAATAGACTAAATGCTATTTATTTTGTTCAATAACATTTCTGGGTTTGGGGTCTGGCCAGAAAGTCAATACACTACTTAGCAGATGAACCCACTTTCTTAACAATCCTATGTGTATACATCTATACAAATAAGAACAGAAACAAGGAAGGATTTGATTTCTAAAAGACTAGAAATTTTGAGAGAAACCAAAATTAATTTCATAAGACCATTTTCATTCCTAATGAACTTAAACATACCTAATCACATGCTATATACTTTTTAAAAATATATATCCCTTAGCTTTTACCAAGTAATTAATCTATGTTACAAGCATTAAAATGTATATATTTCAGTATATTATTGTCATTCTTGTAAAGAATATATCCACCTACTTGTGATTATAATTGGATCAGCATGAATGGAGATACCAAAATCTATCAAGTAATCTTTACCCTTATGATGCAATGGAAATACGATCTGCCAACATCAGTAAAGGCACTTCTAAAGTGCATTGCCCTTGACAAACTCAAATGAGCTGCAACAAAATTTTTCATCCTCTGAGACCGATAGCAATTTGACAGTTTCAGAGGCTGAGGATCCACTGGTCTTATTTTCTTCCAAACATTTATTCCCCCACCAAAAAATCTACTGAAACACCACATTTTTAAATTGTTGCTATCCAACTAAATAAATACGCATTGACAAACATGAATGAAGCAGATAATGCAAAAATAAAAGATCAAGGTGGCAGAGGAGTAAAGGTTTGGGAAAGGGACAGTGGGCATGCATGACATGTATTTTCTACATACATAGAAGTATCTGAAACATCTTGCACACAAATCGCAGTTTGTAAAAATCCAAACTGATAGGTGTCCTATTGTCCCACGTATTAAAAAAATACTTATAAATGAATTAGTTGAGAGAAACATTAGCCCAGATACTATAGGATGAGACAACCAATCCTGTGGTTGTACAACAAATTTGGACTTGATGCACTGATAGGACACAAGCATTTTGTGAAATTATGACAACTGGAAACTGTGACTAACTGGGCAGTATAAGCACTGAGAAGGGGTTGGCCTCAATGGCCCCTATAATTTAAGGATTCTGTCATTTAATGTACAGTAAATCAACCAGCAAATGACTAATCTTTTAGATTAGTCCTAGACTCAGAAACCTAAGCAGGGTCAATCCTGGCTAGTACTTGGATGAGAGATCACCTGGAAGCTGCAAAAACATGCCAGAAGAACACAGTGACAAACCACTTCCATATTATTGCCAAGAAAACAACATAGGCTTGACAGTGATGTCATTAAGAGTTGAGCTCAACTCAGAGGAAATTTACTTTTTATTACTTTGTTTTATCAGATATAAGTTACTACACACATGCACACAGGTATGTTTCAACCCATCAAAATTTATTTACGGTCCAAGACCAAACACAATAAAAGACCAGCATACAATACAATAACTATAAAAAGAAATTTTAAAATTGTGAGAAAATCCTAAAGTGATTAGCAGCTAACAATTAATGGCATGGGGGAGGAACCAGACGGTTTCTAGCAGCTAAAGCCACTGATAAAAATTCTGCAACCTTGTTAGGGGGTTTCTGAAGGGTGGTCACCCAGGGGGAGGGTAACAGCCTCCTGGTCACAATGGTAATTAGTATTGTTAACAATTGGAAGTATTAAACTAGATCACCATTTGGTATGCAACGGACATTTTAAGAGCACATGAGAGACAGACTCTACCTGCAGATAGGGTGGATCATAGTTCCAGAGCCACAGTTTAATTTGAACAATATCAGCAAGTTACTTGAAAAGACAATCCACAGTTTAAGGCTTGGAATAAGATCATCATGATTGCCTTACCAGCATTCAAATTAGATAGTTTTGTGCTTCCTTGGAGGAATGAGTGCTATCCAACAGATAAGAAATTGTATCATATGACCATCAAGTTTCTCCACAATAATGACTCACCGAGGCAATTGTGTCCATCTTCAGCCAACATGAAGCCATCATAGCATGTGCATCTGTAGTTCCCAGGAATATTGATGCATTCATGTACACAACCTCCATTGTAGAAGTCATTTTCACATTCATCAATGTCTGAAAACAAAAGAAAAGAAGAAGAAAAAAAACCCAGTGCCAGGTATATAATATCTAATGCAACAGAAAACAGCATCGATTAATATTGTAGAATTAATACTCAAGTGCTATAATTTCCATTTATAAGGATGGAAAAAAGTCATTTCTGTAATCTAATTAGAAATGTTATTATTATATGGGATCCCAATAAATGCTTGCTTGTCTACAAGATCCTATTAAAACACTCCCAACCCTCAGAGGGCTGACTGTAGGGTACACACAACACCTCTAAAAAACAGGTGGAGCTTTGATCACACCAGTGTTTCTCAGCCTTGGCAACTTTAGGATGTGTGGACTTCAACTCCCAGAATTCCCCAGCCAGCAACTCCCAGTTGAAGCCCACACGTCTTAAAATTGCCAAGGCTGAGGAACACTGGCTCACACCCTCGTGGCTGCCATCTTGATTTTTTTTAACTACACCCAGTGGACACCACCCCTGTGCCATCAGCAGCCAAGAACTTGGTTGAAGCTTCCCCAACATTCAGACTGGCACAGCTAGTAAGGAACATTTATTCTAATCTGATGACTGTCCTGTCAGATTAGGTTGCAGTCCCTTCACACAATGTCTCCAGCTTCAACTTGTTCCCTTTCTCCTGCCCTTCCTATAACTTGACAGAAGCTCTGCTTTACATTTCTCATGGTTAGCACTAGGTGTAAGCTGGTTATTGACACTGTCGGTACTCCTTCCCTAGGTATCCCCAGCGTAGCTCCCATAATTACTCTTGTAATCCTGGAGCGATGGAGTGGGCAGCCTTGCCACATGCTTTGCTACCGCCACTCAGACCCCTGCTTTGTTGGGGTGCCCTTTCTGGGGGCAGGGAAATGTGTTTAGGGGAGAGGGGCTACTGACACTGATTGTAGTAGGAACGCACTACATTAAGAACCAGAGGGGTTTGTGAGGTATAGATCTTACCATCAGGCATCCATGCTAGAGCCTTTTCCCTGTAAAGCAAAGTAGCTGTGAATGTCCTCTCCTGAAGAGACAGCCAGAACAACTGTCCCACTTAGGAAAAACACAGCTGCTTTCATGGTTAAGCTGCTCCTTACATGCTCTCACACAGTGCAGAGCCCTCTTTGGAGGATGTGCACAGCTCCAATATAGGACACAGAGTCCTAACCATTTTCCCCGGCCTCCTTGCAAAAGCCATTCCCAACATAGACTCCTCTGTTCCCATCACAAAGTGAAAGTCTATAGTAAAATGTTATAAGGAGACTGCTTTTCATGAAGTCTCCAAGTTTAATTCTGGGACTGCCCTATTTGGGGTGGGAAAAACTCCAGTCTGAAACTGTGGGGAGTTGTTACCACTCAGTATAGACAGCACTAAATAAGATGGACTGAGGTCTGATGTGCTATAAGGTAGCTTCCCACATTCCCATTGTAGAACATGGAACCCTTTTCCTAAGAAATCATGGGAAGTTGTTGAATTTTTGAAAAAAAGGGTTGTTGCCAAGCATGCGTACACGCACACGCACACACACACAAACACACACAGCCAAACCCTAATGAATTCTTAGGACTGCTGCAATGTGTTTCTGTCACAAGCTTTAAAAAGGGAGAAGAGTGTGGTAGTAGGTTGTTAAGTGGGAGAGGATTGGAATTGTAAATCGGGCATGTCTGAAGGACCCCGGTTCCCTGCCTTTGTAGTAAATGATGCTTTTATGGTAATGGCCAAAGTCATCCATAAGAGAAATAATGAACAATCTTAAACTACAGTCTAGACTCTCCTATCCTGAGCATTGCCTGATGACAGCCTTTCATCAAATATGAGCTCTATTTGGCCAGAATGTATGTTTTTCTTTCATACTATGCTCCTTTTACAATTGGATCTGGAACTAATTTGAGAAGCATAAATTGCAATTGACTTTCATTAATTTATGTTCTTGAACCTCTGTAGAAATGCAGTCATCAGGAAGCCGCCTGCCTGCATCAATCTTAAACCTCTTTTCATCTAAATCAGCTATTCAATTCCAAAACATCGCACTTGGGGAAATCATGCAGCAGAGTTTGGGTACTAAAAAGGCTTGAAATGTAATATTTTGATTGCTGATATGTCAGTAGTTAGCTACATGGAAATATTTGTTCAGACATCTGGAATGAACAGGTAAACTTGTACAATGTTGAACAAACACAAATTGAAATAAATGATATGTCAACAAAGAAGCACAGAAGATGAAATTAATAGGGTTTGGCTTAAAGGCAGTGAATACTAATGGCCAAGGTACACCTCCAGTGGCCAGTCATTGCCCTGTACATTCACTTCATCCTGGGCTATTGGGCTATGTTCCCAGCTGATCAGCACTTCCTTCCAGTTGATCTAAAAATGGCCCATGGAGAGCAGGAAGTCTCCTGGCCACCATTTGCCTTCTTTTCTTCTACCAGCACACCTGTCACAGTGAGCAACCTTTTGGTTTCTGCCCAGGCCATATGAAGCATACCTTCCCTTCCTTCTCACCCTGTGCCCCCTTTTGATTTAAACAAAGAAAAAAATAAATTATAAGGTAGGGATGTTGCTACTTGGTTATGAAGTTCCTTTGCAGCTTAATGGGTACAAAGTTTCTAAGAGGACTCCAAATAAAATAAATAAATAAAAATCAGAGCAACGATGGGGCCATGAGGGGAAAAAAGAAAAGGAAGGGTCTGCTTTAGTGCCAAGGAAGATAATTTGGGAAGGCATCCTTGTGTGCAAACATCTGGGGAAGCAGAGGGACGAGTGAGGAGGGAACAATCCGTAAAGGAAAAGGCTGGTTCAGGTAGACAGGTCCACCCACCCGAAGTCCAGCCAGCCAGCCAGCCAGCCAGGCTCACCTTCCTGCATGGATGGGAAAGGCAAGAAGCAGGGGAATGACCAGTCAGGCCAGAGCCCAACCCACTGGGAGTTGGGAGCAGCATGGGAGACCAACAGCTTAGGCTGCATGTGGAACAGCTGTGTGTTGATGGACTTGACAAATCAAAGGTGGCTGCCAAATTGACTGGTCTGTAATTTCGGTATACTTTTTTCTCCTCTCCTCTTCTCTCCCAATTGAACCAACACAATTATTAGCCAATCTTTAGATATGGTAACATCATCAATCTGAGTGCCTTTTAGATATATGGAAGAACAGCAAGATAACTTTCTATTTAAAAAAATATATTACGAGTTATTTTTAGAAGGAAAGCCTGTATTGTTTTGATTCTTGATTTTACTGTAGTTTAGAACCTGTACAGAGTTTGTTTAGGAACAGTAGCAGCAGGTGCAATTCTGATTCATGGAGTTCTGTGTATGCAGTAGTGCTACTGAGATGATTTCTCAAGTAAACAAAACTTTGCCACACATTCCAGCAACTGGTAATTCGTTAAAAACTAATTGGGTGGCCAACCTAGCAGTTCGAAAACGTGCAAATGTGAGTCGATTAATAGGTACCGCTTCGGCGGGCAGGTAACGGCGTTCTGTTTAGTCATGCCGGCCACATGACCACGGAACTGTCTACGGACAAACGCCGGCTCTTCGGCTTTGAAACGGAGATGAGCACCACCCCCTAGAGTCGGACACGGCTGGACTTCATGTCAAGGGAAACCTTTACCTTTACCTAATTGGGAGGCATCCTAAGGTACACTGTATATCAAAGTACTATTTGTTCATTGAAGGGAACAATTTGTTAGGAACAGAAGGTATAGAAAGAGAAGAATAATTGGACTCCATGTTAAATTATCCATTCCTCCTCAGAAATCCAAGTCAATGAACTTGGTGAGGGTATAGATTTATTTTCTGGCTGAAAAAATGGAGGAACAAATAAAAATGGTATCTACTATCACTTACCCATCCACCCAAACAAAAATAACAGATTTGGTTTTCCGAATGCAAACTACTTTATCTCTTCCAAAGAGGCATAAAGTGGTAGTGATACAATTTAATGTTGTGTGAACATAAATATACAGTATTTCAAAATCACTGGATGCAATAGATTTCAAATATTCTGTCCTGTTCTGAGCCATACACTTTAGGAAGGATTCAGACAAATTGGGTTAGGTCCAGAGAAGGACACCAAAGGTGACCAGGGAAAATTAAATTCTATGAAGTGAATGTGTGGGTATGTTTGGCCTTGAAAAAAATGGGGTGGGCTCCTCTTCACTGGACGTCTTCAAGGGGAGGCCAGGTAGGCATCATATGGGGATGCTTTAATCTGGGTTCCTGTTCTGAGCAGTGGGCTGGAGTTATAGGACTAAATAGCCCTTCCAACTCAAAGTTCTCACTCCTGTCTTGTTTTTTCTTTTTTGGTGGGGGGAGAGAATACAAGGATCCTTTTAAATTTGTCATCACTATCAAAACAAGCTCCCACCTATCAAATCAAGTTATGCAGCCCAATTCTATACATGTAAATCTCATAACATTCAATGAGACCTGATGCAGCTAAACTAATACTGACTACAGCCTCAGTTAACATCCTTTCATATCATCATTACTGAAGATGATGCTTACCATCATTTAATAACTTTGCAAATCTAAATGTCATGGATTTTTTATGTCTAAAAAGTATAAAGATGAATGCTGGCACCTTTGTTTAACTCACATATGGCTCACACCTGATTCTTAAAATAAGGTGAAGCTGGAAAGGAAATCCACACTTGGAAAGGTTTGTGTAGCGACTTCCGGTGGAAACATGGTGGACTGAACAGCTTTGCCTGTGAGCAATGCAGGCAAAATTGGCATCATGGCAGTTTTTTTCGGGCTCAGGCTGGTTTCTCCTGAAGCCCAGGAGCACTTTTCCAGACCAAGGAAAATGCTTGGAGTCAACCCATTTGCCCTCCAGACGGCGAGTTGCAGCCAGGAGATTGTAAACAGCAGTCGCGATCAACAGATAAGACTTCGCCGGGGAGGCTGGGAAGACACCATTTCTGAGCTGCGCTGCAGCCCTTAAAGGGGCATTAAGTCCAGCCACTCCATTTCTATAGCACCCAATTTTTTTTAAAGTATTTCTACCCTAAGAGAGGCTTTCTACATCAAGGAGAAACTATCTCTCTTGGTGCTTATCGTTATTTCTGTGATTAATTAAAAATCTTTTTTTAAGCTTTGGATTTTGCTTTCCATCCATTACTAAGGGGGGTTGAGCATATGTTATCGTCTCTCTGTTACTATTTTTGCGCTAATTTTGAAGATTTTTGCATCTTTCCTACACCTTGAATCTGCCGTTCTGAACTTTTACTTTCCTGCCGCTACTTTCTCTGCCTGTGATCTTATCTTAACTCAGTTCGGAAATTTTCCATTGCCATGCACTTCTGCTGGTTAAGTATCTAGGGGACGCCATAACTTACTGCCTCAGGCATGGAGGATCTTAACCAGGCTTTCTTTGACTTTCACCGAGACATTAAAGCAGATATTAAAGCAGATATTAAGCAGATTTTTTCTGATTCCTGCCAAGTTATTATGCAAGACATTCAGAGCATTGAGGAAAATATGTGGTCTAAAATGTGCCATCTGGTTGGGGATGATGTGGATGAACCTGAGGAATCTAACAGTGATGGAAATGTCTCTCCCAAGAGTGAGATTTGGGCTTCTGTTGAAATCCTGGATAAAATTGGCAATGCTGAATTGAAGAACTTAAACGGAGAAATCAAGCTGCAAGATATGAGTGAATTTGAGTTTCTGATGGAATGTTATGGAAAAGAAGGGATTATTATATATGGGAGGTTTTTTGAAGAGAAGTCTGTGTTTGTGAGGGGAGCAGTTGGGCTATTTGATCTCTTTAAGAAAATAGCTCTGTGCCTATTATGGGAATATGTAAATGTCTTGGTCTATTTTGAAGTGGGTTAAGGGACTGAAAATATTTATCTGGATGGTCTTTTGGCTTTGGATGATTTTACTTACCGTTAATGATTGGGATTATGATTATTAAGGTCTCTTCATGTTTTTTGAATCCACATCTTTTGTATTATTAATTATAGTGGTAGATAATTTACATGCTTTTTTATTTTTGATCTTTATTATAGTAGACAGAAATGTATAGAATAGTAGTAGGAAGGGTATAATTAAGTAATTGTTATTTTGGGGGGGGAGTTGATTAGGTGATTTATACTTTTTCTTTTCTTTTAATATAAAGGGAGGGAGCAACTGTATTTAGTGATTTTTATAATGTGTTAAGGGGTTGACTTGTAGAAATAACGTGATTTTGGTTTAATATAGAGTAAGGGATTGATTATGGGAAATTGCTGTATACCCTTGATGTTTAAAGTTGGAAGTCACCTCTTTTTGTAACCTATCTAAAAAGAATTTCTCTTGTGTTTTCACACTTTTTTAGTTCTTTTTTTGTAGTTCTTTTTGTTTTGTTTTTCTGTATCTTTTTCTGAAATTCAATAAAATTCTTTAAAAAAAGAGAGAGAAGAAAAGGTTTGTGTAGCTCCTGGATTTCTCCAAACAGATACAAAGAAA
Source organism: Candoia aspera (assembly GCF_035149785.1). Lineage (NCBI taxonomy): Eukaryota > Metazoa > Chordata > Lepidosauria > Squamata > Candoiidae > Candoia > Candoia aspera. The sequence goes on from NC_086159.1 coordinate 79,542,519, forward strand.
GAGGCAACCTCGTTCTTCCCTCTGGGGTTTTCTCTCTGTTTGAAACAACATGGGGAAAAATAACTTTCAGTGCTAACCACAAATAATAATAGCGGTGGCTACTAAATCCAGCCAAAAGTAATGAATCCAAGCCTTTTCCACAGGGTCAGGAGTAATAAACACTTCAGGCTTTCTGGGTGGGAGGGTGAGGGGAAGGCATTCAGGATTTTCTGTATGTTTTTCAACTCTACAATTATCTATTTTAGGATGAAGTGATTAGATGTTACTTTTTCCCAATGGAAACACTGTAGTTTAGACATCTGCCTGTTATACCTACTCAAGCATATATTTCCTTAACTGAACACAATAGCAGCCAGATATACATATTTAGTCATCATCAGTTACTACTAATGAATTATTGAATGCCAAACATGAATAAGATACTTACCTGATAGTAATGTTCATTTGATTCTCGGCAAAGAAAATCAAGTATGATTTTCTAGCTTCTCTTGAGCGAGACTTGCATGTGTATCAAGAGATGTCTTTGTTAAAGGCATTTTGCCTGTAAGCATTATAGGCTTGTAATTGGCATGGTTTTTTAAAACCCTACAAAAATCAATTAAAGACATGCCACATGCCTCTTCATTTTATTGCTTTCTAGTTGTCATGATATTTTCAAGATGTTAGGGCCCGAGGAAACTGAAAAAAAAAAATTTAAAAGCTGGAGGATTGTTTGTGGAGACAAGGTCAAGGGTGAGCAATGGGAATGGAAGAGCTAAAGAAAGAAAAGCTGATGTTTATTAGGGAAAAAGAAAAGGCAGAAGTGCAACAGCTTTGATAATAGTCCGCGAGGAGCAGGAGGAGGAATTGCTAATTAACATACTAGGACTGGGGTATCTGTTATTAGTCAACCATCAGTCTACACAGTTGTAAATACTGACTTTTTTTTCTAACTCTGGGAGAGAGCGGGGCACATTTCTTTCTGCCTTCTATCTGTTTGTGTGATCAGCCTGGTTAGCCCTAGTTACCCATTTACTCAAAAGGATAAAGTGTTCGTCTTTGATCATGTGCAAGGACTGAGCAACTGGGCAAAAGATTATTCCTCTCTCTTGCAATGTTGTCAAAAACAAAATGTACACTTTCTTCATGAAGTTAATGACAATTATCTCCACTGTAAGGAGCGCTAACCCTAACTCCCCCCAATTGCCAAGGTTGCATGTAATTATACAACCTCTCAGGACAGTTTACAACAATAAAGCAACATTAAAACATTACTGTGATTTCAACAGAAGCAAAAAAAAAAAAAAAAAGGAGGAGGAGGAAAAGAGTCAACCATGGCAGCCACAATGATGCAGTTGTTTTTTGTGTGATGGGCTCCACTAATTTGTGCAGAAATTGTGAAAGGTCCCCTGTGCAAGCACCGAGTCATGTCTGACCCTTGGGGGGAACGCCGCTTTTGTGACATTTTCTTGGCAGAGCAGGGTGGTTTGCCATTGCCTTCCCCAGCCGTCACCCTCCCCAGCAAGCTGGGTCCTTGTTTTCCCAACCTCGGAAGGATGGAGGGCTGAGTCGACCTGAGCCGGCTGCCTGAGAGAGAATTCAGCTTCCGCTGGGATCGAACTCGGATCGCGGGGAGAGTTTTTGGTTGCAATACTGCCACCTACCCCCCTGCACCACACGAGGCTCTTGCAGAAACTGTATCTTTGGCCAAACAGATCAAAACAGGAAAAGCCCCAGATAATGACTTTATCCCCATAGAACTCATATGTCGTCATTTAGATGGGTGGACCTTCATCTTAGCTTCCCTTTTCACTTATATTGATAAAGCAGCAAGATTCCCAAGGGAATGGGGTCTAGCAGTTATAAAGGATGTGAAATCTATCAACCTATTAGCGTACTTAATCTCATCAGCAGAATGTACAGTACACCATTAAGAGAAGTTGCTGGATTTGGGTTGAGGCAGAACATATCTTAGCAGATGAGCAGGCTGGCATTAGGATGCTCCCTAACACTACTAACACTAATAGTAATGCTCCCTAACAGTAGAATTTTTGGCTGAAAAACACACATATAATTCCAGGTCGACATTATATGCTACCTTTGTGGATTTTGCCTTTGACTCAATTTCTATAAGTAGCTTATGGCAAAAACTGAAGGAATCTTCTATTGATAGATGTTAACTTTCATTTTTGCAAAAACTCCATGACAACCTGAGAATAAAAGTTTGGTGCTCCATCCATGGCCATCATATGCAGAAATCCCAACGCATGAAGGAGTTAGCCAGGCTTGCATCCCAGATCCTATATTGGTCAATTATTACATAGTGTACATCCCTTGGTCTCAATTTGGGAAATCCTCCACCAGAATTGGTACATAAGCATGTTTCAGCTCTTTTGTGTGCAGATGGCGTCAAGGGTGGTCTGTGAAGGGCATTATGGTCCTTGTGGAGTTCTGCTCTTGAAATCAATTGTGACAAAATCAAGGTTATAGTTTTTGCACAGTGCCTTGAAGTCCGTAGATGGATACTAAATGGACATGAGCTGCAACAGATCAAACTATTTAAGTATCTGGGGTAATCTTTCAAGCCACAGAAAGCTGGAATGCACATTTAGAACAACCTTACAGAATGCAGGGAGGTCACCTTTGGCTACTGAAGCCTTTTATAGATCTTGGGAAGCATTATATATTCCAGCGACAATGAAATTATTTATCGTTAAAGCCTAATAGACAATAATTGTCTATTAGGAACCTAAGAGGGCAGAGAAAATCAACTGTGTCCTGGTTTTCCTGCCCATTCTGTGAACACAGACCAGAAGGCCTCCTAGGGAAGCTCCTCTCCAGATGGATATCGCTCTTGCACAGAAGCAGAATCTGATTACGTTGTGGTTCAAGACAAGGAAATAGAGAACTGATAAATGCCTAGAGACAATTCTGACATTAAATACTCCCTATATAATTAAAACTTATTAAAACCAGCTATTTTGAAATGATCAAAGACTACTGAGGATTTTTTTAATGCACAAAAGTGAAATATATAATATTTAGAACTTTTGTTTCCCTATCTGGAGGCTAGTGCAGAGTACAGTCCTATGCATGTCTACTCAGAAGGATGCCTTCTTGAGTTAAATATGTTAAATGCCTTAATCGCTTTCCTCTTGAACTATGGTGGGCTAATTAAATGATGCCTCTGACCCCAGCCATGAATTTATTTCAAATATTTAGGAATATATATTTACTTGTTTTTCTCAACCTCCCTCTGTAATGATACTGTATACTGTACAGTATCATTGTACATTAATACTGTAATGATGATGTAGCCTTTGCACCTTTTACTTTAGTTAAAATGATAATGACAATTGGAGAAATATGATAATTGGAGATAATGACAATAGGAGAAAAATGCACTGAGGCAAACACACCCACAAAGGACTGCTTCCTTCCTCCCCTCCAGGCACACCTCTTACAGGGATGCAACTGTCAGTCAGAAACCTTGCATGACAGGTACGAGACTCCACCCTCCAATTTTGGGATGTCTCCTCCACCAATGCCTGGCAGCCAGAATGTTCACTGGGAGGACCTGATCTTGAACGTAGCTTTGGAGAGGGCAGTGGCCACTAAGTGGAGCCCCTAGCTGATTCCAGTTAGTTCTTATACAGGGAATTGCAGGGGAATTCCAAGGCTTAATCTAGACTGGGAAGTCAAAAGCACATCTTGGAAGAAGGTAACGGAAACCACTTTTGTACTGTTGCCAAGAAAATTACATGGGTGTGTCAACAGGACTTGGACTTGCTGTCAGGCTCAGCTCGGAACAGCAGCTAGCTGACTCTGGGTGATATCTAAAAACTAAGCAAGGTTGTCCCAAGTTAGTATTTAGATGGGGGATTCCCTGGGAATTCCAGGGTTATTGGCTAGACAGGAAAGTTAAAGAACAACAACAATAAAACCGAAGAACACTCCCATTTCATTGACAAGAAAGGTGCATGGATGTAGCTACTAGGAATCATTTTTGCTTTGAGGGCATCTTGATGCTTATTGACATCAAACAAGCTAAGAGAGTCATGTTTGTGAGATGGGCAGCTATATAAATTTAATAAATAAAATAAAGGTTTCAGTGAGACTATGTCCAATCCAGTGTTTATTGATTAGCAGTGAGAGACAGGCACTTTAATGTTTTGCATGAGCAATTATAAAATTGCTTACAATAGAAACAAAGTACATATCGAAATAGATATTCTGGAAACCAGCTTGGTGTGTGTTTTCATGTATGTGACTGAAGATCTACTTCATTCATAGTATAACTAACATGAAGCAAATTACCTGCAGGCTATCAAAAGGACTGCCAAAGCAGAGGTATCTTTTTTGTTTTTCTAAAACTTGAAATGAGAACCAGCTTGGGGTAGTAGTTAAAGGTGCCCAGCTAGAAGCCAGGAGACCATGAATTCTAGTTGTGCCTTAAGCAAAAAGCCAGCTGGGTGACTTTGGGCTAGTTCCTCTCTGCCTCAGGAAGAAGGCAAGGGTAAAACACTTCTGAAAAATGTTGCTAAGAAAACTGCACAGGCTTGTCTAGGCAATCAGCGGGAGTTAAAAGACAATAAAAAAACCACTGTGAAATCCTTGAATCCTATGAATTAACCTGTACATTTTCCCTTGAAAATGGACAAACAGTTTTGCAATATTTTAGAAATGCAAATCTCAGAATTTCACATGGGGATTAACAGCTCAAAAGTGTAAAGGACCCCTCCCCTCCCAGTTCATGTCCAAACTCTGTTATCATAGCCTTTCTAAACAAGGAATTCCATCACCAGAATAAAGTGCAATCCACATGAAGGGAGCTTTTTATAATTTTAATTAACTGCAATACATCTACATAATGTATTATGTAGAGACTAAGAGACTAAGAGACAACAGAGACTAAGTTATTATCTAAAGGTATTTTAAACAAGCCATTTAAGAAAGGTTTTTCATGTTTTTTTCTAATGTGGTCTGTTTCCAATTATAAAGGAAAGCTTTTAATTAAGTTTAGAACAGCTTAATTCAAGCAATAATTTGATTCTTTAGTTAGTAAACCTCTATTAAAAACAATGCAATTAAGGTTAAATGGGTTGAGGCACTTAATGTTTTCTACTACCTCAAATAATATAATAGTAGGGAAGGATATGTCAGGGACTAATTCAGACCAGGAAACACATGTTTCAGACAAGTTTGTATTCCTTGTTAATAACATGGTTGCATTTAATCTTTCACCAAAGACTAGCATGTTTGTAAACTAGATATTCTACAGAATATCAGTTTGGAAAAGATGTAATCATAGTAAAGTAAAATCATTGCTCAACCCCTTCACTGTGTTTGTCCCTCTCTCTGAAATCCAGACCTGCATTTTTACAACATAATTTTGGTTTAAAGTTGGTTTAAGAGCAAAATAGAAGAAAGGGTACCAAAGATCATGTTGCTAGCATCCAGTGGATAATGGAGAAGGCCAGGGAGTTCCAAAAAGAGGTCTATTTTTGTTTTACTGAATATAGAAATGCCTTTGATTATGGAGACCACAACAAGTTGTGGCTAGCCTTAAAAATATGATTGTACCAGGCTATCTTATCTGCCTATTGAAAAATTAATATAATCACAAGGAAGCCATAGTTAAAACAGGATATGGAGTAACTAAATGGTTCAAAATTTGGAAAGGAGTACATGAAGATTATATACTGTCACTGTCCTAACTGCCAGGAAACACGCTGAGACAAGGAACTGGTCTCTAATGTTTTATTGCTTGTACATAACAGGAATCCTAACAAACTGAAGAAGCGTGGGAAAAACCCAGCCATATAAACCCCGCAGGTTAAGGCGGTCCCAATCTGTGTCTCTTTGAATGGCTACCTAATTCCTCAGTGCATGCATGCGCTTAACAGTCTGGATGGGAGCCCCCTGCTCGCCATCCTTACTCATGACAGTCACCCTATTTAACTTATATGCAGAATATATCATGAGAAATGCTTGACTAGAAGAAATAGAAATTGGAATTAAAATTTCTAGGAGAAACATCAACAACTTCAGATATGCTGAAGATACCACTTCGATGGCTGGACATAAGGATGATTTAAGGAATCTCTTGTTGAAGGTGAAAGAAGAGAGAACAAAAGTCAGACTGCTGTTTAATATTACAACACACACATAACACCACCCCTAGGATTATGTCAAGAAACAACCCTAACCCAGTACAAATGGGATCAGAAGAAACTGAAATGGTAACAGCCATGATCTTCCTAAGCTTCACAAGGACATTGATCATAGATATTAAAAAAAAAACCTGCTACTTGGGAAGAAGACTATGACAAAACCAAACTAAATATTAAAATGCAGAGGCATACAAGGAGGCTTATCAAGGCCCTGCTTTTCCCAACTATAACATACGGCTGTGAAAGCTGGATCGTCAGAAAGCCTGAACAAAGAAAAGTAGATGCCTTTGAACTGTAGTGCTGGAGATGATGGTTGAGAATGCCTTGGATTGCAGGAAGAACATATAATTCAATACTGGATGAAACAAAAACCAGACAGGTCACCGGAAGCACCAGTACTGAAGCAAAACCTTCAATATTTTGGACACATGATGCAAGGGCAAAATCATTAGAGAAGAACCTGATCCTTGGAAAAATCAAAGGCCAAAGAAAAGAGGCCAGTAGAAGACAAGGGGGCTAGATGATGGTAAAAGCAGGAGCTTATAAAATCTTCCTTACAGAGAGAGAGTGCTGGTTCTTCAGATCATGAGGAATTAGAAGGAACTGAGTGATTTAATGATAAAAAAAAGCAATACAAAATAGCATTCCTTTCATATTCCTGGCTCTTAAAGCCTATAATTCTAGGTGGTCTTCAGGATCACAAGGAAATAGGCACAGTTTGGTGATTTCTGGTTAATCATCTTGAAAGGTGGAAGAGTTTCTCCTGACTAGGAAGAAGAAGTAGGACTCATCTGTACAACCGAGCTTCCACCACCAAATCACAGTCTTTGGCAGGAATCTCACTAATGTTTCCCAGCATCTTCCAGTGTCATTCAGCTGTTGTTGTGCTAAGTATATCCACAAGGACAGGCCTTATCACACCAGTGAGATCTGGGGGATCCTGGAAAACAATATTTATCCATTTATTTATTTGTTTATGTATAGTCAACGACCCAGCAAAGTAGCTACAACACTAAAACAACACATAAAAGCAGGCTGAAATACAAGAGCAATAAAACTATTGTATAGATCTGCCAATTAAAATGTATATGTATAAGAAATGATCAAAAGAGAATGAAATAAAACAAAGCAAAACAAAATTGATAAAACAGAAATAAAATTAGGATAAAAGAATAAAAGGAAGAAGGAAGAAAACAATACAAGTCACTAGCGCAGAGCCTGCCCATGAATTTTTTCAATGTGGGCTTCCTTCCAGGAAATTTTATGAAGGACTTTTACATTTTAACTAATTTTATGAATAATGTTTCACAGAGAATAAACCATCAGATTATAGTTCAAAATCTAAGTGCATATTCCTACAGGCTTAAATTCAAGCTTTCTTCCTGAAAAATCCAGTATAAGAACAAACAAAAAATAACAAATGAAATTAAGATTACAGACACATCTGTGATGTTGCCCACAAACAAGCCAAAGGCATACTGGAAAACCAGTTTTAGCATCTTGAGAAATGCAAGAAAGTACGGAACCAAGCATACCTCTAAGGATACAACTGCGAAAGCTGGCCACCTAACCCATTTCTTTAGTGTAGGAGACTTTCAGCAGCCCCTCTCTAGAAGTTTGGATTAGACAGGAATACCCAGTTTTGGCAAGGTAGCGCCTGACGTATGCAGGTGCTATACTGTGTAACAGTTTTTAAAGGTAATGACCAGCATATTGAATTGGGTCTGGAAACCTACTGGAAACCTGTGTAGCAACCCTAACATTGGTATAATTCTACAGTGGCAAAGTTGTCCTGTTACTAATCTGGCTGCCATGTTCTGCATCAGTTGCAGCTTTCCAGTTGTCTCCAAAGGTGGCTCCATGTACAGGTGCATTACAGTAGTCCAGCTGAATGAGGTACTGTTCCCAATGGATCCTGGTCTAGCACTTTAATAATCCTAAGTGGTGTAATTGTGAAAATTTGCATGCAGAACTCCCCCAAACAAATCATCAAATTATAAATCTGCTAATTAAATTATAAAATGCAGCACAAGGCAGCTTCATATGCACCTTATAATTGCAACAAAGTGGAATCTAACCCTTTGTTGAATAGGAGGCTGCACAGGACTAAAAATATCACCTACATTGTTCTGCACTGGTGATGTTGTCCAAACGATTGATAAACAAAGAAGCACTAACATTAACCGAAAGATCAATAAAAGGTACAAATCAGATAAGAAGACCCCTGACTCTTGCGAGACCCAGAGTGGCATCTGCGGGAGGAGGCTAAAGTAGGCAAGAAGACGTGCCACCTGCCATCAGGCCAGCCCCAGGTGTTGTGGCCTTTAGAACCCCGTGGACCTGAAGACCACATGGCAGCCAGCCAGGTCCATTTCAAAGGATCCTGACAAGCTGAAGTTTGGTATATTTTTCTTTTTCCTCTGTAGTGCTTTTAATTCATACCCAGTAAAACTTTTTGGCACTGGTGTGAGCCTATTGTCTTCAAATCCTAGAACCTATTGGCTACTGGCTGGCATCACTAGAAATACTTCTGTAAAATGCCTAGCTTTATTCAGGATAATTGAAGACAGAATGGAATCTATGTCTATCCATTGGGCTTTTTAAAAAAATACAATTTTACTGGAAGTTTTAAAAACAAGAGTAGAAATTAATACAAACTAAATAAGGTAAGAAGGACAAAAGAAAAAGGAAGAAATAAAAAAAAAGGCTAAAGTGCAAAAAGAAAAATAGAAGAAAAATAGAAAAGAAAGAAAAAAGATACAAAGAAGTGGCTTCTGATCTTCTTTACCGCAGTTATAAGTACAATTGTAGGTTTACCTCTTTCTCTAAAATAACATCATGACTCTCTTCTTTCTATAATCTCTCTTATCTAATCATCAAAAACATAGATCATAAGTTCATTTTTTCTCTATCTCATCATAATCTTTAAATTGGTGACAGAATAATTTTTTAAATTTATGCAGCATTACTGCATTTATGACAGTTTCATCAATACTGGCTTTATCTGAAAGGTTTGCAACCTTGGTGAAAGCATCCTAAATCCCTCAAGAAGATTTGTGTTCATCTTCCCCCAACAGTGTCACCTTTGGTCAGGTATATGGGAAGCTGTAATCTGGAACAGAGATAGCCAGTCTGGTGCAATGGTTAAAGACACTGGGCTAGAAAATGGGAGCTCATGAATCCTAGACTTTCATGCCTTAGGCACAAAGCCAGATTGGGGGAATCAATCTGGGGAATCCTGTGTTAAAAGGCGACCAGGAGAATGAACGAGAATATGAATTCTTTACCCCTGGACTTCCACTACAGTATAAGCCTATCTCTCTGCTCCTTGCTGCAACTGCAATTGGGGGTCACCCTCTTCAGGCTTCACCCCAGGGCCCCCATTAAATATTGACCATCCAGAATCTGTAGAAGTTTCACAAACCTGAGAAGGATAATGTGTTGTTTTACTACAGAGAAGAAAGAAGTAATTGGAGATTGTCTAATGTCGACACACAAATCAAATCATATGTGTGTGAGAGAGAGAGACAGAGGACAGCCCTAGGGTTTAAATCCTAGGTCATTTTCTCCCTGTCTTTCAGGTCATCCCACTTTAGGCCATTATTTTCCCAGTTTGGGAATCAGTGATATCTATATCATGTTCCTATAAACAGATGTTCCTGACTTCAGCCCTTACATCTACATTCCTTCCTGCAACTGGGCATGGCCTTCCCACAGATCTAATCCAAGGAAAAATCTCAGCCTTCCTTCCTACATGCAGCCTGGAGTTTAAGAACTAAAATTCCTGCTAAGAGTAAAACATGTTGCCCTTTCCAGCTTCACTAGTACTTCAGGTGTTTAGGCTTATCAAACTTCAGCATTTTGGATAGCAAAGATGTCCCATTACCACGGAGTTTGCCACTAAGAAGAACAGAAAGGCAAATGCCCCATTTTCAGATGCATCCTATAGTGTGCGCAAAACATTTTGAATTCAAACTGCTTCAAGCTCAAAAAACTGTGTTGGATTTGAGAGAGTTGTTTCACATTCAAACAGGCTATTTTGACCATTCTGGAAGTGTTTCAATTCAAATGGAGCTTTTGGAGCTGGTTCAACCTGTTTTGAACTCAAAATAGGATGCTTCAAATTCAACCCAGTTCTGTTCCTGCAATTATCCTTAGTTCTGCCATGTCAGTCCATCACTGCCTCCATTTCCTTCTGTTCTTAAAACTCACCTCTCTCTTGTTCAGGTTAGCATCCATTCCATCCATCCAACTTTCCCAGGCTCCCTCTTCCTCTGGGGCCATTCATCTATTTTGAGATTCAATCCTCATTCATTCTGTCAGCAAATATACCAGCAAGCATGTAAGGGTGGCACCTGCATGATGACATCAGCAGATGTGCATTGCCACTTGTTGTTTATTCGTTTAGTCGCTTCCGCCTCTTCGTGACTTCATGGACCAGCCCACGCCAGAGCTTCCTGTCGGTCATCAACACCCCCAGCTCCCCCAGGGAACGAGTCCGTCACCTCTAGAATATCATCCATCCACCTTGCCCTTGGTCGGCCCCTCTTCCTTTTGCCCTCCACTCTCCCTAGCATCAGCATCTTCTCCAGGGTGTCCTGTCTTCTCATTATGTGGCCAAAGTATTTCAGTTTTGCCTTTAATATCATTCCCTCAAGTGAGCAGTCTGGCTTTATTTCCTGGAGGATGGACTGGTTTGATCTTCTTGCAGTCCAAGGCACTCTCAGAATTTTCCTCCAACACCACAGTTCAAAAGCATCAATCTTCCTTCGCTCAGCCTTCCTTATGGTCCAGCTCTCACAGCCATATGTTACTACGGGGAACACCATTGCTTTAACTATGCAGACCTTTGTTGTCAGTGTGATGTCTCTGCTCTTAACTATTTTATCGAGATTTGTCATTGCTCTTCTCCCAAGGATTAAGCGTCTTCTGATTTCCTGACCGCAGTCAGCATCTGCAGTAATCTTTGCACCTAGAAATACAAAGTCTTTCACTGCTTCTACATTTTCTCCCTCTATTTGCCAGTTATCAATCAAGCTGGTTGCCATAATCTTGGCTTTTTTGAGGTTTAGCTGCAAGCCAGCTTTTGCACTTTCTTCTTTCACCTTCATCATAAGGCTCCTCACTTCCTCTTCGCTTTCAGCCATCAAAGTGGTATCATCTGCATATCTGAGATTGTTAATGTTTCTTCCAGCGATTTTAACTCCAGCCTTGGATTCCTCAAGCCCAGCATGTCACATGATGTGTTCTGCGTACAAGTTGAATAGGTAGGGTGAGAGTATACAGCCCTGCCGTACTCCTTTCCCAATCTTAAACCAGTCTGTTGTTCCGTGGTCTGTTCTTACTGTTGCTACTTGGTCATTACACAGATTCTTCAGGAGGCAGACAAGATGACTTACATACCACTAAGAACTTGCCACAATTTGTTATGGTCCACACAGTCAAAGGCTTTAGAATAGTCAATAAAACAGACATAGATGTTTTTCTGAAACTCCCTGGCTTTTTCCATTATCCAGCGGATATTGGCAATTTGGTCCCTAGTTCCTCTGCCTTTTCTAAACCCAGCTTGTACATCTGGCAATTCTCGCTCCATGAATTGCTGAAGTCTACCTTGCAGGAACTTGAGCATTACCTTACTGGCATGTGAAATGAGTGCCACTGTTCGATAGTTTGAACATTCTTTGGTGTTTCCCTTTTTTGGTATGGGGATATAAGTTGATTTTTTCCAATCTGATGGCCATTCTTGTGTTTTCCAAATTTGCTGGCATATAGCATGCATTACCTTGACAGCATCATCTTGCAAGATTTTGAACAGTTCAGCTGGGATACTGTCGTCTCCTGCTGCCTTGTTATTAGCAATGCTTCTTAAGGCCCATTCAACCTCACTCTTCAGGATGTCTGGCTCTAGCTCACTGACCACACCGTCAACGCTATCCCCGATATTGTTATCCTTCCTATACAGGTCTTCTGTATATTCTTGCCACCTTTTCTTGATCTCTTCTTCTTCTGTTAGGTCCTTGCCATCTTTGTTTTTGATCATACTCATTTTGGCCTGGAATTTACCTCCAATGTTTCTAATTTTCTGGAAGAGGTCTCTTGTCCTTCCTATTCTATTGTCTTCTTCCACTTCCACGCATTGCTTGTTTAAAAATAATTCCTTATCTCTTCTGGCTAACCTCTGGAATTTTGCATTGAATTGGGCATATCTCCCCCTATCACTGTTGCCTTTTGCTTTCCTTCTTTCTTGGGCTACTTCTAGTGTCTCAGCCATTTTGCCTTCTTGGTTTTCTCTTTCTTTGGGATGTATTTTGTTGCCACCTCCTGAACAATGCTGCGAACTTCTGTCCAGAGTTCTTCCAGGACCCTATCTACTAAGTCCAGTCCCTTAAATCTATTCTTCACCTCCACTGCATATTCCTTAGGAATATTAGTGAGCTCATATCTAGCTGATCTGTGGGTCTTCCCTAATCTCTTCAGTCTGATCCTAAATTATGCAATAAGAAGTTCGTGATCGGAACTACAGTCGGCTCCAGGTCTTGTTTTTACCGACTGTATAGATGTCCGCCACCTTTGGCTGCAAAGGATGTAGTCAATCTGGTTTCGGTGTTGTCCATCTGGGGAAGTCCATGTATAAAGCCGTCTCTTAGGTTGTTGGAAGAGAGTGTTTGTTATGCAGAGTGAGTTGTCTTGGCAAAATTCTATCAGCCTATGTCCTGCTTCGTTTTGTTCTCCCAGGCCATGCTTACCTGTAATTCCAGGTGTCATTTGACTCCCCACCTTAGCATTACAGTCTCCCGTGATGAAAATAACATCTCTTTTAGGCGTGTTGTCCAGTAGGTGCTGCAGATCCTCATAGAACTGCTCTACTTCAGCTTCTTCAGCATTTGTGGTTGGGGCGTATATTTGGATCACTGTGATGTTAGATGGCTTGCCCTGAATTCAAATTGAGATCATTCTATCGTTTTTTGGATTGTATCCAAGCACTGCTTTAGCCACTTTACTATTAATTATGAAGGCTACTCCATTTCTTCTGTGGTACTCTTGTGCACAGTAGTAGATCTGGTGGTCATTTGATGTGAAGTGGCCCATTCCAGTCCATTTCAGTTCACTGACGCCCAAAATGTCTATCTTTAATCTTGACATCTCACCAATAACCACATCCAATTTGCCCTGGCTCATAGATCTTACATTCCAGGTTCCAATGGTGTGTTGATCCTTAGAACATCGGATTCGCCGTTCACCACCAGCACCGTCGACCACTAGCTGTCCTTTCGGCTTTGAGCTAGCTGCGTCATCACGTCTGGGGCTAGTTGAGCTCATCCTCTGTTCCTCCCCGGTAGCATTTTGACCATCTTCCGACCTGGGGGTCTCACCTTCCGATGGTATACCGACATATCTCTGGTTGTACTGATCCATTTAGTTTTCACAGCAAGAATACTGGGGTGGGTTGCCATTACCTTCCCCAGGGATCACATTTAGTCTGACCTCTCTGTCATGACCTTCCCGTCTTGGGTGGTCCTTCACAGTTGAGATGTCACAGCATCGTTGAGGTGCTCAAGCTCCAGCACCACGACAAGGTAACGTCCTTTGCTGAAGGCATTGCCACTTACTCCTCTTTATTTATTTCTGTTTGTTGGTTTATGAGATTTTCAGGCTCCCCCAATCTGTTATGACACTGTTTAAGCCTATCAAATTTCAGCTTTGCACTGTGGACACTCACACTTTCAATGTGACCAAACCCCAGAGGTGTCTGCAGGGATAGGCAAAAAAGTCAAGATGATGGCCACAAAGGTGTATGTGTGATGTGCATAAAAAATGGGCAGAGCTTCGATTGCACTGTTGTGGCCACCATTTTGACTTATTTTCTCATGTCCTGTGGACACCCTTGCCATCCTCTTAACTCTCAATGTCCTTCTTTCATACTGCTCATTCACTTTTGCATTCAATCCACATTAATTTAGCATCCTACTTGTGTGTAGGACATGAGACAATCTGGTAGGAGGACATAAGCAACAGCTCACAAGGATGTCTAGAGTGAAGATCTTAACTTGCATAAAATAACATTGCTAGGCTTGGGAAAAACTAAGCTTTGGTTGAACTTGGGGCCACAATAAGCAAAAAGGAACCAGAACTCACCTTCCTTTTAGCAGGCTATAGGTATAATAAAGGCTGGTGATCTGGTCCACAGCTTCTCTATCTTACTGAAAAGCATTGGGTGAAAACCCAAACAATTAGATTAAAGAATAAGAGCTGGGGGGAAAAAACAGTTTCTTAAACATGTGAGAAGGCTGGCATTTTGTAGTTGGACTTAATAGGCTAAGAATTGATTGATGGATGGATTATGTGCCATTAAGTTGTTGTCAACTCTTAGTGACCACATAGATTGATTTTCTCCAGGATGATCTCCATTCAGGGGCCAGCTAAAGCCAGCAGCCACTTCTCTTGGGCAGCAGCGATAGAGGAAGAGGCTGAAGGCAGAGGGTCACTTGAATGACAATGGCAAAAGTTGGAGAAGGCGACACTAAACCACTCCAGTATTTTACCAAGAAAAACCACATGGATAGACCATATAAAGAAGGCAGAAAAAGGTGTTTCAATCTGCCTGCCATATTTGAAAGTAGGTATTTTTGGATTTGTCATATAACATTAATTTGGGGTAAGTATATTCCCACATGATTACATTGATCTTCCTGATTGTGTGTGTGTGTGTGTGTGTGTCTGTCTGTGTGTGTATATGTGTGTACACGCATACCCATACACAGCGTTTATATGTGTGTATGCATGGAGTTCTTTTGTTTGTAAACAACTTTTATTATTTACAAAATAAGTTATCAGTTCAGCTTTTGATGCTGCTTTCCTTTATTCTGCTCATTTTTAGTGCTCCTTAATAACAAATTCTAGTCCGAAACACATCAGGAATAAAATGTCCTATTTGGAAACAACTGGCAGCTGCTTTGTTTTCCTTGTGGGGTTTTTCACAGCTGCCTTCATCCTTGGATTTTAAACACTAGAGGCTGCTGCAGATGGAAGGGAAAACAGAGTTGCACACCCTGGGTTGCAAGCTCCCAGCTGCAGTTTCCCTAGAATAAAACCCCATTAAAATATCCCGGGATGTGGCCAGAATCTGTTGACAACGGCCAGATTTGCCGTCTTCAGGCTCAGTTGGCAGCCCAGAAGAAGTTGAGCAAAGACAGGTCACAGATGCTTATTTCACATCCAGGAAAAGCTGAGCTCAGAGACACGTTTGAACTATGAAATTAGTTCTCGGAAAGAAAACATACTGTTTTCACTGCTCCAGGATCAACTTTCCTCCAAGCAACAGTACTTACGTCTTGCTAGGTTTTAAGTTGGTAGAAAGAAGAGACCAAAAGTAAGGGCTTACTTCTACAGAATCCCCCATCGCTTCTGGGAATCTCCCATTTTAACTTCAGGTAAAATTGCACTATTTGCATCATTTGTGTGATGAGGTAGGATGATGCCTCTTGCCTGTGAGACTAGTCCTCCCCAGTCTGAAGCCCTCCAGGTGTGGCTTTATAACCTGGAGTCAGCATCTGTCTACCAAGCCCAAAATTGCACCTCAAAGCCTTACACTTCGGAGAGGTGAGGGCTTGAGACAGGCAACACTGAAAGAGATTGTTTTTGTTTATATACTGTAGATGTTTTGTTTTGTATTAAGATCTCAAAAGTCTAAGCTGGAGCTTGCAACCCAGGGTGTGCAACTCTATTTTCCCTTCCATCTGCAGCAGACAACTAAGACAAATAATTTCTCATGAATGCACTTCACATGAAACCAGCATGAAAAACTGCATTCATGAGAAATTATTTCTGTTTTCTGTCGTTCAAGACTTGTGCTAAAGTTGGAGGAAAAATTCACGTCATGTTTAAAATTCATTTGAAAATGTCAGCCCCAGAATTGAAAGGTAGTTTTATGACTGGAAAAATAATTGGACATATTCACTAGATTAGTTTCATTAATTAATGACATATTTTTTGACCTCAGCATAATTTCCTGTTGAGGGAACAGTAGTTATTTTTTTTAAAAAATCCTGTATATTTCCAGCATACATAGGAATTCAGGGTAGCTTTGTCAAAAGGTGTCATAAGTCCATCATCAACATAAGGTTTAAATCTTCCAGAGGAAGCGACGACCACGGCAAAGAATGAAAAGCCAGTGAGTAGACTCGCTCTTCAGAATCTCTGTGGCAAGGAGAGGATGGGAGATTGCCCACACATGGTCCAAACAGTTGCTCCTTGCAAGGAGATTGCAAGACAGGGGTCCCCTGTGGGTTCTGACCACTGGGACGGGAATAGCCATCTTGCTCACAACCATGGTTGGCAACTTTTAAAGGACATTAGGGGAAAACTCCCTTTTCTAATCATGTTCAGAAATTGCTTGTTAACTACTTTTAAGCTATTAGAGACCTTCAGATCGACAAGTCTGAAAACCCTGGGTGAGTTTTCCTTCAATCCTTCATGAAAGAAAATTTTAACCATAAGTTTAAGAATTTAAAAAGTTTGAAATAAACAGCAAAAATCTAAATAAGACTTTGATCATAGAAAGTTTTAAATGGATTAAGGGTCCATATAAATTTGGAATAAGATTTTGCAATTAATTATAAAGAATCCTTCCCATGGGAAATAGATTTTTTTGGACTTTTACAAGACAAAACAAAGATAAGCAATTTTAAAAATTGGACACTAGAGGGAACTAAAGATTTTAGTTAAAGAAGAAAAATTCACAAGCCTGATTAATAACTAATTAACTGGGACGTATAAAATTACGCAAAACATTTTAACGCTGAAAATATTGAAGGACACTTCTGAAAAATGGAATCAGAAGTTAGCATCAGCAACGTCAATAGTGACGTTTGCTTCTATGGACAGACTATGTCCAAAAGATGTTATGGAAGAAAAGGCAGATGAGGAACAAGTTTTATTCGACAAGGCAGAGATGGCATCAAAAATAGGTCTACAAATGACAGGTTACAAGAATGACATGGAAAAGGATGTTACACTGGACATACAAAAGAAACCAGTTAATGTTTTAAAAATCAAAAGGGAAATACAAATAATAAATCAAGAGAGTGACCTGGATAATTCTTTTATATTGGATTTACAAAAGAGCATCTTTAAGGCTTTGAAGAATTTTGTAAGAAGGGACAAAGAAGAAATGAAAAGAAATCAAATTCTACAACATTATTTGAATGGACTAAAGATTAAGATTGTTAAAAGTAAAAGGAAGGAATATAAAGTTGGTTTATTTGATCAAGGTATCAATATATACATTGTTATTTCTGGTAACCCTTAATGGACTATCTGCTGACACTAGGACTGAAAAGATGATGCTTTATGGATTTGTCTATAGATAAGAGATGGGATATGAGATGAAAAGATCATTGGTTCTAAACTAAGAGTTACAAAAATATTTATACTTATTGTGATGAAGGTTGGAAGTCACTTCTTTATATACTTCTTTTCTTTCTCTTCAATATATACTTATTTTTCTTTTCTTTCTTTTTTCTATTTTCTATGTTCTTTTTTTCTTCTGTTTTGCACCTTTCACTCTTTCTTTCTACTCTTTCTTTCTTTTAGTTTGTATTAGATTTTCCTATGTAATTAAAATCCTTAATAAAAATTATATATGTATAAAAAATAAAACTGTTGGCCTCATACAAGAAGAAATAATGTACCCAAGATCCCTAAGGCCATCGAAGAGAGGCCACCTAACTTTCAATGGATACACCAAACTAGTCGAAGAATAAAGCTTTCAATACACAAGATATGCTTTTAACTACATCCCAGAAAGATTTTTTTCCCATATCTAAGGAATTATTTGAATTAAATATGTATGATTGCATGTGACTGGAGCATTATTTTCTGCTGACCTGGGTGGGGCAGTTTTTCAGGAGACATACTGTATAAGGAAGCTAGTTCTTCAGAGAGCAAAGGGCACAAAGTGAAGGAACAGGGAGAGGAAACGGGGATTTGGCAGTGGAGACTCCATTTGTACAGGAGAGACTCCTGTACAAATATCCTGTACAAAACTCCAAATATCATGGAGAGCAAAAAACCTAATGGTAATCTGCAAGAAAATTTGCAATTTTTGTCCTTCTGCCTGGAGAGAGCCCAAACTATACCTGCTGGAAGTACAACCTTGTGTTCTTATTGGAGGAAAGGGAAAAGGGCTTGAAGAAAGAGCTTCTACACTGCAGCACACCATGGAAGAAGAGAAGTTTCTAGGTAGGACACGTGAAGCTCTTCAGGAGGAACAGAAAAGGAAAGCAAATACAGAGAAAAACAAGTAGATCTGTGTGAACCACAGAAGCAAAAGGTTTGGGAGGCATTCAGGGTTGTTAGAGCTCAGCAATTAGTATCAGGCTAAATTCACAAACTTGAGCATGGAAATCTTGTTGAGAGCGTTTGAGTAACAGTAAAGGAAGAGAGAAACAAAAGATATTTCATAATGCAAGTTTATGATAGGCTGCCTGGACAGGGAAAAAATATGCATCAGCTGTTCTGTGTCAGATGACTATACTTTTAAAGAGATATGTGATAGTGGCAATGGGAGATTTCAATTGCCTTTACATTTGCTGGGACCTCTCTCTGCCAAGCATCAGAGGTCTAATACATTCCTGTCCCCTCTTACTGACAACTTCTTTCATCAAGAGATAGAAGAAGGATGGTTGGAGAGGATCTTCCATCCTAGACGTGATCCTTACTAAGCAGTGGGATAGGGTGAGGTTGGAGCCTGAGGATGGTGTTTGTTGATGCATGGGAGAGTGTTGGTTGGAGCACCAGGTTCTGGTTTTACTGTTTTTTGGGGTTTTATTATTGTTGTGAGCCACCCAGAGTTGTGGTACATAAGATGGGTGGCCAAATAAGTATTTTAAATAAATGAATAAACAAATAAATAAGGGATTGGTTGAAGAAGTGAAGGTGGCTGGCCCCTTGGGACAAGGGTACAGTGGTACCCTTGAGTTGATATCAAGGAAGAAGGAATAGAGAAGTACATAACTGATTTAAGAAGAAAAGATTCTGATGAACTCAGTCAGAAGGAGAAAAGTGTATGAAAAGGACTAGAAATCCTGCAAACAAAAAGAGATACTGAAGGCAGAACCACAAATAATTATTACTAGTAGTCAAAATGGGGGAATCTAAAGAGACCAATGTGGATACACAAACACTTCTAAAATGCTGAAAAGGAAATAGTTACACCTATCTCTGGTACTCAGACATTGAATTCTGAACCACAACATCAGCAATCTCAATCCTTACAACCTACGGAAAATGGGGCCTCTTGCGACAAGTCACTGGCAGGTAATCTTGATCCTCTCTTCCCCACTTTCCAGCCCAGTGTTTCACAACCTTGGCAACTTCAAGCTGTGTGGACCAACTCCCAGAATTCCCCAGCCTGCTCTAGCCTTATCCTCAGTAGGGTCTGGGGGAAAAGCAAACCCAAAGAAATCCTCAAGGGGTGCAACAGAACAATTTTCAGCTCCAGTTCAATGTCTTGTTTTGTTAAGCAAACACAGCAGTGCATCGATATATATTCAATTAAAATCTGAATTTGGGCATGCAGGGGTACTCTTCTATCACGTTTTTGAGGACCTACTTTGGGTAGAGAAAATTCTTCCTCCAAGCAAGTTATATGGATGTATGATTTGTAATCATTACATAATATCTATTGCATTTGACTGGGCAACATAAAGGCCCTTGGCATGCTTATATTCTGTATTTTAGGAAATGAGCAACAAATCAAAAACCCATTTGGAACAAACCAATTTAAAGCAGATGGAATAATTCATTGACAGAAGCTTTGTTTCACAGGTATGTCAATTCCTCTTTGGCACAGTTTGTCAAAAAATTCTTCAGGAGCCTAAGCACAATTTACAAAATAGTTCCTAAGAGTCTGCATTGTGAAATATGGTATGAAGTGGAAATCAATCAATAGTGCTGTACAGTTTATATTTTTGTACTTTCCACCTCCTAACCAAGAGATTCTTCTTGTGTGGAGATGCTTCTTTTAATCTGTGGCCAATTTGCCTTGTGACATTGTTTTCTTGCTCTTCAATATACATCTTCATTAAAAAGGGGAGCAATGACATTTCTCAACTTTCAAAAGAATCTGTGGGCTTCATAAACCAAGCTACATTTTATGAGAAGCTGATTTCAGATCTGTTTTTAATCTGAGGCTGAATGTCGCTGGACTACTTTGCTGGTTAATGCCCAATGGTTTAATAATAAACCCATGACTATCTGTCTTGGATGAACAGTTTGATCTGTTGGTGTCACAGAAACCTGGTGAGAGTGAAAAAGGTGGAGAGAGTCTCTCCAGGCTTTGTCTAGAGTGCTATGGCTCTGAGGATAGTCAGGCTATTAGCACTGGAAACCTCACCATCCATTCCTGGGTCAAGCGGATGAAATTTCTCTCTGGCATAAAAGCTGGTTTTGGTCTGAAACAGCCTTGATCATCATAGTACTGTAATGATCTTCTAGAAAGGATGAGTGCATCCTTAACGGTCCTGCTGGATCTCAGAGATCAGAGACCTAAGCGTGAAATGAATGGGAAAATCCATTTCACCGTACATTGGAGTGAATGTACTAGAACTCAATGTTTTGCCTCTAAATCCAGCTGAGAACATGAGATGTCTTTTAATAATTAATGCAAACCTAACCTATCTCTTGCAGACATATAGAATCCTGGCATGTTACTAAATTTCAGATCTCAAAGGTTCAGTTTTACCTTACTTTTCTTACCTATCCACTAGAAGATTCTATATAAATATGTGAAAGCACGCACATTCCATTTTGTAACACGTGTTTCCACAGAATATCTTATTTTAATTCTTCATAAAGCTTTCTTATTATGCATGAGCCAAGGGATGTTGGGACAGAAAGAAAGTTATGCATTAAATAAGCTTGGATTGCAAATAGGTCTGCCATTAAACAGAGATCAGCATCAAAAATATGAATAGTTTTAAGATATAGGAAATGTTTGATGCAGCTAGCTGGGGTGTATCAAAAAGTTAAGATGGTGGCTTCCACTGCATAAGTGAAGCTTCCATCTAGCCTTTTTTGACTTTTGCTAGCTAGCCTAGTCATACAAATCAGCACTGAGGATTCTGCCTTAAGTTGCTGCAGTTGTAACTAGGTTTTCCCAGAGGGTAGAATTAATTCCTTGGATCACATGGGGAAGGAGAAGAAAAGCTGCAGAAAGATCCTCTCTTTGTCTCTCTGCTTGCAAAGTAGGAAAGCTGATTTCCAAGGCAAAGAAGTTTTGAGACACGGAAACACTGACGTTTGAACAAATCTAAGCCAAAGATAAAAATAAAAGACAAACCACAAAAATGTTTTACAGGCACACGTGACCAAACAGTTTCAGTGCCCTTGGAGAATATGAAATTTCACTGTTTTGATTTTTAATTATTTAAAATAAATAATCTTCAGGTCTTCAATCTTTTTAATGGACGAAATTTGTATTGTGCTGAATATTTCAAATACAATTTGTCTTGCAATTAGAATGGCATTTATAGAAACACTGGCTGCATTTATGAGTGAAAAAACCCACATGTTTTATTTTCAAAGCACTGGTTTTGGTGTTAACATTCACTAAATGCAGAGATATCTGTGCCCAAATATGCTGTGTGGGAAGTAAAGTAATATATGCACAATCCAAACTATGATGCATGCAGTGCCTTTGCAAAGAGAGATTTTTAATATGACTGGAACAGAAGTGGGACACCCAGTTTAGCATCTGGTGAGGTTACCTTTAAATCTGCCAAATGTGAGCACAAATATTGTTTTCAGAATTGAAAATAATTCTAGAAATAGCTCTAATGCTAGAGAGAATCAGAGAAAGAGAGGTAAGTTGTTCTGCCAAGGATCCAGAATAATGTGACCTCCCCCAGAACATTTTGTCCATGTTTCTACAAGTCTGACAAATTTCTCCCATTAAAAATAACTGTATTAAAAATAATATTATTCAGTATTAGTTAATTGCTACATTTCCTTTAAAGACAGCACACATTAGTGGGAGTTCATATTATCTTGGTAACAACAACCCAAAACTGGGTTGGGATTTTTGGTCAAGTGAGACTTTATCTTGGGTCTTCCCAGTGCAGCAACAGGCATTTTAAACAGTACTTTCAAGCCCTCATTAAATAGGAATTCTGATTAGCCAAATTCATACCTTTGCCTAAATGTAAGAAGTCTAAAACTGTAGAAGGGATGGGCACACAAACACACACAAAAAGATAGAAGTTCAGTCAAGATCAACTCCTGGCTACTTCCCAATAGAGTCAACCATTTGGGGACTTCCTGGGGGTCTCCCATACGGATGTGAACCATGCCTGATCCTGCTTAGTATTTTGGGGGTCAGCCCAAGTCAGCCTTACTGCAGCATCCCATAGCACTGAAAAGATTCTTCTTTGGACTATACAAAGGTTGGAAGAGGATTCACAGGTGCATTTGAGAAGACTCACCAAATAGCAACTGTGTGCATGGAAACAGAGTTCCTAACTGGGTAACAGTTCCAGCATGTTCCCTCTTCTAGAAACATTTACTGAATTCTCCCAGAAGATGGGTGTGAACATTAGGGAATGCTCGAGGTACAACTTGGATATCTCCTCCAGGGATGTCTGCAGGGCATGGTAAAAAAGTCAAGATGGCAGCCACAACAGCATCACTGAAGCTCCTCCTGTCTTTTTAATGTGCGTTGTATGTTTCAAAAGTAGCAGAGCCTCAGGCACATTGTCGTGATCTTGACTTTCTTGACCACACCCTGCGGGCAACCTGATTTTTCCTGTGGATTGGAGGGCTTTCCATCTTGCAGGTTTGGCCACTGCCTCAGGAGGGCTTCAGTTGCGGTTGAATCTGTGCTGAGGTCACCCTTCACTGCGGTGCCGGCTGGAAGAGAAAGGAGGACGGCCTAATGATCAGCTCCCAATTCTGGAAACTGCCAAGGAAGCTGCTTCCTGAAGGGAGAGACATGATGGCCAGGCTTGCTGCTGATTATGGTCATGATTATCATGTTATTGCTATCATTGTTGTTTCTATGAATAAGTATAATAGCAATACTATTATGAAGAACAATCTGTAGTTTTGTTAGCCCAGTATTAAGTTCTCTTTTAGGAAAGTTCCTTTACAAAGCATGAAAATCAAAATCACAGGTCACAATATACAATGCAAGTAAAGTAAGAACTTTAGAAAAGAAAATCAAAGCATCCGTACTAAAGTCCCAACCACACCAGCCAGAGTCTTTCGTTAGCCCTGGCAATAGCCCAGGGTTTTCCACTGCCCATGAAGGAGACCAGCCAAAAGGGCACACAGGACACACAGGCTTTCCGCTGCTCTGCTGGACTCTGTCCACATCTGAACATGCGCTTCCTTGCAACTGAGTCAGCCAGCATTAGGTAAGCAGAGCAATACGCTGGAGTATTGCCTGCATTGTCTGGGCCTTACTGGGAGAAGGCAGTTGGAGAGGCGGACAAGCCAGCAACAAACAAGGATCAGGACAGCTGCAGGGAGGTCTGGAGAGCAGTTGGGGTCAGGAAAGCCATCCCACATCAACAGCCACTTGGCTACACTGCTAGTGAAGACAGCAGACTACCTATCACTGTTAGATCTGCACCCGAGATATTGATTCTGGATGAGATGGCCTGCTGCGTCAATTGTCTACAAGAAGAAACACACACAGAGACCTTTTAAGACTAGCTGGTTCGCATTGCTTCCCCATACAGACAGTTTTATCACTGCCCTGTCTACTCCTACAAATGACAATAATAAAGCCCCACATGAAGCCCATATTGGGTGCCAGAAAATCAGGAATCCAGGTAGACCCTTGGCAAGACCACTAAAAGCACGATTAAGCAAAAATAAACAACTACACAGTGTAGATTCATACTTTCTCTGTAATTCAAAGAGTTGGAATAGGAAAATGTTCTTTACATCTTTCCCCCATCTAGTTTCTCCCAAGTAGAGCCATCATTTTGAAAATATATTGAAAAGAATATGCAGCTTCATTTTCTAGGCTTAAATCAACCACAAGTTCTGGAGGATTTGGAATAAACAGTTTTTGACTGTGGATGAAGAATAAAAGTAATTTTTTACAGAACATACATCTGAACAACTATATTTGTGAACATCATCTCCATCCATCCATCCATCCATCCATCTCTATCTGAATTACAGTTCATCTGTCTGTTCTGGAAAGTACTCAAGATTTGGCCAGCAACATTTAAGAAAGCAAAACAACATAAAACAAAAACAGAATATAAAAAGTTAATAATATAAAACAAAAAATATATACAAAAAATAATCAGTAACATAAATACTAAATCTATGATGATTGCCTGGCATTTCCTTGAGAAAGGGAATGGCAGGAACGGAACAGGCAGGAAGGGTAGAAGGCCAGAAATATTTTTGAAAGCTTGTTTGTTTATTAAATTTCTCTGCCACCCATCTTGTACACAATGACTCTGGGCAGCTTACAAAGAATAAAAATAATATAAAAACATATAAATACAATATAAATATAAAATTCAAAAAGGGCAATAAGCTCTTATCCTGGCGCCCTCACGGGGCCAACCACCCCCATGAATGGCTGTCCCCCCTCCTATCCCAGGCCAAGTGGCATAGCCATGTTTTCACCCCCTTCCGGAAGGCTGGGAGAGTGGGGTCCTGTCTTACTGCAGGGAGTGGCTTGTTCCAGAGGGCGGGGACCACAGCAGAGAAGGCCCTCCTCCTGGACCCTGCCAATCAGCAATCCCTCATGGACAGGGTCCATAACATGCCTTCTCTGCCTGACTGGGCGGGACGGGTCGATGTAGTGGGGGTTGTGAGAATCATCACAGATACCGTGACCAGCACAGAATATAGAAGAAGGATGTCTGGCCCTGGCAAAGATGAGATTCTTTGAAATCTCCCAACTTCCTTTTATGTACCTGGCCAGTGGAAGAGAAGAGGACGTTCTCTTTCTTTCTATTTTTCTTCCTTTTTGATATACTGTGTGCATGTGAATAGATGTCTCTCTGTGTGTGCTTGTAGAATATGTCCTAATAGAGTAGCTAGAAAACAACTGGTTGTATATCTGACATGTTTGATGGGGCCTTCACTATCTATGCACCTCCCTATTTTGCAGACATCTGCCCACAAAATGAGCCTCCAGCAAGGGTGTCGAGAAGGACTCTCCTACCCACCTTAACAACCAGAGAGGTCTATAATGGAAGAGGGTGTCTGTCTGATGGTCAGGCCTGACCCATCTGTCAACACCAACTTCAGAAATTGTGCCCAGGAAGCAGCTGGCACATTTTGTTCCAATTGCTTTAAAAGTAAGAACTTAGTAGCAAGGGTATCCATGGGGGCAAAAAAGTCAAGATGGCAGCTGTGATCATGAATCTTATGTGTATCGACATGTAAAAGATGGGTGAGCCTTCAGTCGTGTGATCACAGCTGCTATCTTGACTTTTTTGACACCCTCTTGTGAAGCTCCTGCTTGGTAGAACAGGAATAAAGTTACTTATTGCCCTTAAAAAAAGATTACACCAATTTTTGACCTTAGACATTAACATCTAATGTCAAGCACCTTCTCAGCATGAAATTTTAGGCCATTGAATTATCTGAGCAAACCTGTTTGATAAATAGCCCTGCCAACATATTGATTACATTTTACATTTTTAAATGTACACTTTAAAACAATACACAAAGTGAATGAAATTGACCGTCACTAGATTGCACAAATTCAGTTTGGGGGGATGTTATTTCTCTGAATTCCAGCAAAAGCTGGAACTATATAAATTTTTCTGAGCTGCATTATGACTGATTTTAATTTCATGCTACTTTTGGATTTTAAGAAGCCCTTCAAATATTTGGTTTGATTGTAATACATTCACTAAATAAATCTTAAGAAATGTTTATTCTTTCACTTTTGTTTCTTAAACAATACTGTTCAAAATAAACAGAATTAGCAAGAACTAAGCCATTTGATCCAACGACTCTCTGAAAGAGTTTAGCTCTCTGAAGGATAGCAAGAGGCCGTGTGCAAAGCAATTAAGGTTAGAATTCCAAACATTTAAGCTGCCCTTAAAATATGGAAAAGGTCACTGCATTAATCTATTTTTTAAATTTAATTTATTTACAAAATGTTATATTGAAAACATCAAAAACTTCAAAATACTAAAATTCTTGACCAAGTCAGGGGATTGCAATTGGGATAAGGTGTACTGCAATCAGGTGAGCAGAACATGTATAGAAAAGACATAGAATCCACATGTATGCTTCTTTTCCTTTCACTATTTTGAGGTCCAAATGCCCCAAAACACAAAATATGGCATGGTGGGAGCCACAGCAGGCACCCAGCAGGTTCCCACTTTGTAATGGTATGTGGAAACGACCTTGAGAGATGAGGGGAAGAGGCTGCCTAGGGAACGATCAGATAAAAGGGGGAGGAGCCTGCAGCTGCTTAATGGCAAAGAAAGAAAGAAAGAAAGAAAGAAAGAAAGAAAGAAAGAAAGAAAGAAAGAAAGAAAGAAAGAAAGAAAGAAACAAACAAACAAACAAACAAACAAACAAACATAGAAAGGATCCGCCCTAACCTATCAGGCTGTTAAAAGTGACGGCAGGAGATTTGCACTTTCAGACTTGTAAGATTCTGCTAATGTAGCCTTACATTAGAATTCGCTCATCTGGTCATGTTTCCTGTCTGGTTTACCTGGGAGAGCTGACACACTCAAACAAAAGAGAATCTGTTAAGTTTTGCTTCCTGAATTAAAGCAAGCTCAGTTTTTGAGAAGTAGCTCATAGAAGGCAGGCAGTGCAGTTCAAATGGTCAACAATAACCAGGACCAATAGGACATTCTTCCCAATAAACAGCCACAATCTGAGGTTAACCAGGGATAGCCAGCATTAATCGTTTCAGGAATTCTGCTGTTTACCCATAGATGTGCAGAGTAATAAAATGGGGGGCAAGGGTAGAGGGGACACTGGCCAAAGTAGAAGAGCAGCTAACCTTACCTTCACACTGTTTCCCTTCTCCTTTGTAACCTGGCTTGCAAATGCATTTGAATGACTTAGGAGTGTTCTGACAAATCGCATCAATGTGGCAGTCATCTGTCCCTTCTGTACATTCATCAGCATCTGTGCAGTAAAACAATTTTTTTTAAAAGGAAAAAAAAAATAGCAAGAGATTTCATGACAGCCTTGAGGAGAACCTATCCAGTGAAACAGTCAATGGTTCCCTCAGCTAGGCATCTCCATCCACCTCCCAGGGTGATACAGGCAAAGAAGGAGAAGCAGAGGTATCTGCAGAGGGTGGTAAAAAAGTCAAGATGATGGCACAGGGCAATCGAAGTGCCACACACACAAACTATCTATCCACACTGTTTGTACTGTCTGTCCACACTGGGGAAGTGTAAAATGTAGACAGCACAAAAATTAATGTCTCCCTTTCTATCACTGTAGGGAAAACAACATTATTTTCTTGAGTGCAGTATGTGGAGAGAGGCTGGACAAGCCCAAAGAAGGGAGAAGGGAAAGAAAGGAAATTAGTGGGGATGAAATGTCTTCATCTTGCTCAGATGTGTCACTCTTTGGGAGGGATGGAACTGGTTAGTACTTGGATGGAGTGCCAAACAACAACAAACAAACAAACGTATTAATGTATTTTCTATTTCTGTGTTTTAGCTTTTTATAACAGATCTTAATATAGTTCTGTGTTTCAGCTTCCTATATTAGATTTTAATATATCTTTTGTGCTTTTAACTGACTGTACCCCACCCTCCTTATGCTGGTCTTTGACCATAGTAAAGATTTGTTTGTTTGGGTGGAGTGCCATCAGGAAACCCTGGGCAGTAGGCTAGACTGGGAAATTTAAAAAAGCTTCCTGAAAGGATGTAAATCATTTCCATATTGCTCCAGGAAAACTTCTGGGATGAATCCTGGAAGTCCTCAGATGTCATGACTTTACCCTTTCTCATAGCAGGTAACGGCAATTAGTCAGCCTTGAACAATCCCAAAAGCTAAGCCTGATTGGGCCTGTCTAGAACTTGGATAGAAGACTACTAGGAAATCCTAGGGCTATAGGTTAGACTGGATGTCAAAACCATCCCTTGGAAGATGGCAACAGCAAAGCCTCCCACTGCTGTCAAGAAAACTCCATGGATGCATCAGAGTAATGCTTGGCTTAAAGTGACCTTTGCTGCAATCAGGATGATTGAAGCTAGCCTTATGGGCCAATCCTCAAGGCTGCTTTCCAATATCCTGTCACCAGCAATGTCTAGCACAACATACAACTTTCTTGTTGGTGTTCAGAAGCCCTAATTTGTCTGCAGGGACCTGCAAAATCATGCCTTGGGAGGACAAGCATATTGGAAAGGATTGAAGATAACACCTTATTTCCCATTTGCCACGAGCAGTCCTTGCCCGTGCATTACATTAGATCAAGGCTACTCCTGGTTAAGCAGGGTCTTCTATTTATGTGCCTCTCTACAGCACTGTATTTATTGTTAGCGCTGTATGAATAGTCGCTTTTAATAGATTCAAGCTGTGTGCATTAGTGCCCTCCTAAGAGCCATTGTAGTTCAGCCTTAATCTAGGTCTCGGGCAGCAACTCACAGCAGGCCTATTGTGACCACATGAAAATCCTACTTTCCAGCCATATGGTCAAAATAGTCCATTAAAAAAAAATCTGTCATGTTCATCTTCCCTGGGTTTCTAACTGTATTCAGATGTAAGGAGTGGGAGATCATTCAGCTGCCTGGCAAGGGGTTACATAAAACCACATTTCTGCAGAGTGACAAGTGCACCTCCGGACTCTGCAGGCAATAACCAGAGCATAAATACTTAACCCGGCTCATTCGCTACACAGATTGTAGTAAGGAAGGATGCTGCTTCACTGCTGCTTGTCACTTTTTATGCTGGTCTGGTCTGGTCTATCCATTCAGTCGTGTTCGACTCTCGGTCACTTTGTGGATCAATGCTCTCCCTGCCTTTCTATCTCTTACAGCTTCCTTTAGTTCCCTCAAAGTCATTCCAGTGTCCCTTCTGATAGTGCAAGCCAGTGAGTCCGAGGGCAGCCCCGTCTTCTTTTGACACTGACCAGTCCCAGCAGAACTGTCTTTTCGAGTGAGTCAGCTTGCATAACATGACCAAAGTATGACCGTTTTTGTTTGGTGATCTTGGCTTCCAGCGATATTTTTGGTTTGACTCTGTCTAGGACTTCCCTGTTGGTAATCTTCGCTGTCCATGAGATGCGTAATAGTCATCTCCAGCACCACAATTCGAATGCATCTCCCTTTCTCCTGTCTGCCTTCCTCAAAGTCCAAGTTTCACAACCATATGTAGCTATTGGAAATATGATCATATTAACTAGTCTGCATTTGGTTGGGAGGCCAATATCTTTATTCTTCCAGACGTTATTTATACTAGTCATTGCTGTTCATCCAAGCGCTATACGTCTTCTGATCTCCAGGCTGCAGTCACCCTTTTGGTTGATTTTAGAGCCAAGGAAGTTAAACTCCTTTACTGCTTCAATTACCTCGTTGTTGATCTTAACACTGACTTGTACATTCTCTGCCGCTGTCATTATCTTTGTTTTCTTGGTGTTAAGGCACAATCCAAGTTTTTCACTTTCATCTTTGACTATTAGGATTAGCCGTTCTAGATCTTCTTTACTTTCCACCAGCAGTGTTGTATCATCTGCATAACAAAGGTTGTTGATGTTCCTACCACCAATTTTTACCCCAATAGTAGATTCTTCCAGATGTGACTTTCTCATAACTACTTGTGCGTACATGTTGAATAATGAAGGTGATAGAATACAACTCTGACAAGTGCCTTTTCCAATTTTGAACCATTCTGTGTCTCCATATGCTGTCCTTACAGTTGCTTCTTGATCAGAGTACAGAGATTATATCAGTTGGATGAGATGTGATGATATTCCCATTTCTTTCAAGCAGTTCCACAGCTTTTTATGCAGTTTTTTAATGAAGTTTTATGCATTTTATTCCTTTTTTTTGCTGGATGGCATTCCCCCAATAAAACCTACTTTTCTGGGAGGGCTGTTTGAGAAAAAGAAGGGGGGATAAAGGGTCTTCTTTTACCCTTCGTATTCTTTATCATTCATTTCCAGAGTGGACAGTGTGCTAAAATGATTCTGCTACGCTCCCTGCCCTTCCTAACCTGTAAAGATCCTTTTAATTACACCAAAATAAACAGGATGCTGCAACACCAAGGCTTAAGTGGAGCCTGTGCTTCTGAAAACACATTTAGGCCCAAGACAGACCCTGGAGGATTTCATCTTCTAAAACCCAGATAGCTCATTGCTGCCTTCATCCACCCCAGAACCCATTTGGGGCAAGAGTTGCACTCAAAATTCCAAAGGTGTCGAATTTCCTGAAAGGAAGATGTTCCCGTGGCTGTGCACAGGGAGACTAAAAAAGTCAAGATGGAGGTGGTGACCTTGAAATCAAACCTCTGCTCCTGTTTCACAGGCATCATCTGCCCCTGGATGTCCCTGACTTTAAGGCAAACTTCATCCCCCCACTAAGAAAGATCTCGTGGAAAAAAACTTCTCTTCCTCTCCTTCCATATTCTTACCAAATCTAAACTTACATTATGTGGGAAAGAAACTTCATTCGGGAGAAGTACAGGGTTGCTATCATAAATAAAGAAATCTATTATTTCCAAAAGAACTACAAGTCTTTTCAAAAGAATTATATCTTCTACAATTAAACTGTACGCTAGTAAATCTGATATATTCTAAAAGAACAATGTGAATACTTATACTGAAGATTAGAATGAAGGATATGAGAAGGGATGCCCAGAATAAACAAACCCTTTTTCTTCATGCTGGAAGAATATACTATAATAATGCAATTTTAGCTTACCATGTTCTGCAATCCCAGCATGAGCTACTGAGGCTTGAAACCATAGTTAAGCCATAAACTCAATGGCTTTGCTTGTGCAAACGCCACCCAGTGTTTATGAAAAAGACTAACCAAGCCATGGCTTAGTCTGATCTGTGAGCTCAGTCACTGAATCAGTTCATTCTCTAAACAACTAAAAGGTCACTAGCCCTGGAAGAGCCGATGGACTTTTACAGTCCTTCTATTTGAGGTTCTTTAAGGTTGAATGTTAGGATGGGGGTAACCCTTGGATCTTCTTCCCACCTTTAATTAAAGAAAGTCAGTATTTCTTCCTTGTCCCTGTGAATAATGGGCAAATTATTGATCTGTGGGTTCCATATGGTCTTTGTTTTTTCCAGGGTCATCTTCCGAAGCTAAGCTGGAGATGAAAGGAACATGCCTCTACAATCTCTTTGTTGCTTCATCTTTCAAATGTTATCTGTTTTTTTCACAAAATATTTCAAAGATGACAATTTTTAGCCCTTAGGCTACTGAATCATTTTGCTTTGCAGTATGACCCATCTTGTAAACCTGCCATGCTAAAAGGAATAAAATGCCCTAACTAAATAATGTTAACCCTAGTATGGCTCTTCAACATGACAAATGTCAGTCTCTGTTGACACCATGTAACATCATGGAGCAGGTCTATGCAAAGCTTTGAATTTTATTCCCAAACCATGCTTCAGAATGAACATGAATGCAGTCTGAATGCAGATCCTCTCAGCAATGCTTTAAAGAGCTGAATCTTTTCCCAAGACCACAGGATAGCTGCTGAAGAGAGTCATGTACTTCCAGGAAAAGACACAGCTATTTTAAAGAGATGCAGACAGGGGCTATATTTATGCTTCTGCACACTATGAAGTACGTCTTTGGAATATAATCCAAAGCACTGCACAGCCCTATAATACATTGTGTGTTGTTTGTGGACTAGAAAATGTTTTAAAAATCAAGGTAGAGTCTCTTGCATCACATTCGTCTCTTAGTAACTTCATGGACATGTCTGTGTAGTTTTCTTAGCAAAATATTTAAAGTAACAAAGGGAAGAGTTTATTGCCCCAGTGCATTTTAACTGATAAACCTTCTGAATATTTCTCACCACTGGTGTTGAAAATAGATGGATAATATTACATTGTTATGAAGAAAAGCGCTTCTATAGCCCTTACTTTCAACAGGAAAAATAATTGTTAATGTTGAAAAAAAACCCTTTATTTTAAAAAGCCAATATTGTATAGAAGAAATGAATGAAGTAGGTCAACATATTCAATATCCAAATAAAGAACTAAAAGAAAATTAATCAATCTTCTTTTTGGGTTTGTAGCATTGATTTTTTTTTTTTAAATGCTTGTTCAGAGAAAGTCAATCACTGCTAGAAGCATCTGGTCCTCTGGAAGGGCATTTTCCATGGGAATCGGTTTGGTGTTTAGGGAAGAAAGTGGTGAACAGCTATTGATTGTGGCTGAAATGTCAATTGGCTAATTTTGCCTCCCTGCCAGAAGAGCCTTAAGCCATTTTATTTTAAAACTTAATACCAGTGGCCCATCTGGGACTCATAGAAACCATGAATAATAATATATCTAGCAATTAGCTACCAAAAAGTAGGAGTTTGATTTATACTATCGATGGACTGGGGGAGGGGAGGGAAATTGGGGGGGAAATGTAACAGACCCCCATCATCCTTGGGTAGATTTATTTTATGCCAATTAGATGTAAAGATCGCAAGAAAAAATGCCCCAGAATGAAAATCACTTTGATTGTTAGCTTGAAATACTAACACTCATTGTTTCAGAAATGCTCCAGTGAAAAAACCAAAGCTCCTTCAAGCCACCAAGGAAGAGAGGGTGAGCAGCTATTAAGAGGCAGCAGATATTGTTTCTGCATCTCAGAGAGTTTTGCAAAGGGAAAGATATGGGGTATATGGGGGGGATGACAGTTATTTGGGGTAAACTATCTGAGAATCTTAGATTATTTACACAGACATATAAAATAATGCACAATATTTTGCTTTGCCCAAAGCTGTTGTGAGAATAGAGTTTGTCCTCTATCAAAATGTGTGTGTGGGAGGGTGAGGAATGGCTCCAGTGCCTTTTTTTAATGTATTTTAGTTGCTTCCACATTTGCTGTGGTTTTCCCTTCTAAGCAAAAGCAAAGATGAGTAAATTTGCTTGGGGATTTTAAGGGCCCAGATGAGAGAGGGAGAGAGAGAGATAAGGGCCACTATCTAGTCCCACAGGCAGGGGATCAGGCAGAAAGTAATGTTTTTTGTCTCAACTGCCTAAATTTCATACTTCTGACTCAAAAAAACCTGCTCCAATCAAGATCAGCAGAGGTGACAGCTTGACCCAAGGGTAGGGTGAAAATACTCAAGATGGCAGCTGCAACAGTGGGATAGAAGCTCTGCCCGTTTTTTGCATTCAGAGATTTTATCACACCATTGCAGCCACCATTGCCTCTTCTGATCACATCCTGCAGACACCCCTGGTTGAAGCCCTTTCTAATGGCATGTAGGTACATTTCACAACAACCAAGGACTCCTGCATGTCACATGCGTAAATGCCCAGGAGTCAGCTGGAACATGCCAATCTACCTCTACCCATCTCTAGGAACATTATCTACTTTTCTTAGAGAAAGAGACAAACATAATTTGATTTTATTAATTTTTGCCAAACTTCTGATAGCTGAGATACTTAGTAAATCTTCCTGAAGTTAATCCAAAAGCACATTTCAGTACCGTATCTGGAAAAAGTTTACTATTCAGAATGTGGAAGAATTACTTATCCTAAAAGACAGAGTTCTGGTTAAGCTATCTTGGAGGTCAGATAATTAAGGCTCACTTTGTTGCAGAAAAGGGGGAGAATTGGCCCTCTCCAGTAGGAACTAATTTAAAAAAAGTAAAGTCCAGCCCAATGAATGAAGCAGAGACCCAGTGGGCAGCCTCTTCCAGGGTAGAGAAGCAGCTTTAAATAGTGTTCTTTCAGCACCTTTGAACAGAGTTTGGAAATCACCATCCAGGGATATAATTTACTTTAAAGGTTTGGGGTAATGGTAGCTTGCCTTTACAAATCACTTTGCACATATTTCTACATCAAAATAAATGGATCAAAATCTCACATGTGTGGACAGATCTCTCAAGATACCCTAATATTTTGCTTGGAAAAGGAAGGGCATTTCCTCCCCAACCCAACTCTCAACCTCAGGCTGAAAGAACCACGAGCACTCTCTGGAATTAGAAGGCAGAGAATCAAGTCTATTATTAACATTGCTTCACACATCCCACTTAATAGTTAACTGCCAGATGCAGAATCTGAGAGTCAAAGAGGTACCTGGTATCATTAAGCATAAAGTGTCTTAAGCGTAAGAAGGAAGCCCTGTGAAAGTTGGGTTGAAAGGGGAGGCTGGCTGGGAAACGGGAAAACAAGCTGAAGTTAATACACTCCGTAATTAATGGTTTGTATTGATGGAGGGAAACTCCTATACTTTTCTGTCTAGACAGGTTGACCTGAGCACCACTTCGCTCGAGCGGTCGCGCTCCCCTCGCCTCGAAGCGAACTCCTCGGCTTCGGCGGACGGGGCGCGCCAGGCGGAGCCGCAGAAGCCGCGCTGCGCGACTTTTCAGCGCCCGCACCCTCCTCCCCGCAGCGGCTCGGCCCCGTCCGCCCCCGCCCCCCGCGGCATCCAGAGCGCGCGCCGGCATGGGGGCAGCCGGCGCTCCTTCCCGCACTCCCAGGGCAAGCCGGGGCTGGCGCGCAGGGGGAAGGGGGAGGGCGACGGACGCCCGCGCGGGTCTTACCTGGGACCCCGTTGCCGCCGGCCAGCCTGTCAAGGTGCAGGAGAGCCAGAGCCAAGCACAAACACAAGCGCCGCGCAAAGCCGCCGGTCCCCATGCTCCGGGTCGGATTCCGCGCAACCTGCGAGCTTCCTTTGCTGAGGAGACGCGCTTCGGGCTAGCAGCGGCAGCCACAGACACTGACGCGCTGACAGCATTCCGCTCATTCGCAGAGGGGCGGCCCGGTGGGCGGGACCGACGGGCGGAACACCAATCGCTCCTCGGAGGAGGGGGAGGGGCGCGGAGGAGGGGGCGGGCGCTGCGGACCCGCTCGCTGGCCTGGGTGCCTCGCGCGGAGGCCGGAGGGACGCGGCGGGGCGGGTCGGGTCGGGACGGGACGGGGCGCTTCGCGCGGCGGAGCAGAAGGCGACCGGCAGCCTTCAGTGGGCTGGGGAGGTGGAGGGGGGGCGCCTGGGTGTCTTCCGCACGCTTGAATTCGGTGGCTTGGATGGTAGAGATCCGTCTAGCCTCAGGCAGAGGCGCCCACCGGTGAGAGCGGGAGATGGCGATCCTCTCCGCGCCGCAGAACCCTCGGGACGGGCTGAAGAGAAGGTCCGCGCCGCTGAGCCAGGAGGGAGGCGCCCCCGCCACGGGTTAAGAGAAACAAGGCCGGTCCCCGGAAGAGCGGCGGGGGGAGGAGACCTGGGTGCAGCCCGGAGCTTCCCCGCAGGCCCTGCTCCGTGGCCGTAACCCCACCAGGGATCAGGCTTTGGCCTGCCGGGGCAGGGCGAGGGGGTCAAAAAAGGCAAGATGATGGCTGTGACCATGCAGTGGAAGCCCCACCCCCTTAGGAGGCGGTGAGTGTCCGTCCCGCCTCCCTTGGGCCCCCCTGCTCTGAGCATAGTAGGAGCAACCCGGTTCCTCTCAGAGGTGCCGACTCGGGAGGGGGCCGTTCCTGCCAACCGACTGTTGTTTTCACGAGTCTTGTTCAGAAGCCCTTTTTCTGGCCCTTGATACCAAGAAGAGATGTTTTTCCTGGCACGGAAAATTCCCAAGTCAGGTGCGGCTGACGGACCAGAAGTAGCAAAACCGGGCATCCTTGTGTGGGAAATGCCCCTCGGAGATCTAAAATGTCTTCATAACCTGGCCTCGAAGGACGAGCATTTTTCCTACTCAGAACACACCAGGCTCCCATCCCACCCTGGCTCCAGGAGATGCCTGCCTTCTTGTCCTTCTGAAGCGGATTCCCATAACCAGACCGCGTCCATTTGCCTCGGAGTTGTGGGCTGGATGCTTGCTCCCGTCGGCGTCCCCTCGAGCTCTTTCTACAGGGTTTAGAGCTGGGCCAGCCCTGTCTTCAGCGCTCCTCAGCCTCTCCACCCCCCGGGGGGGTTTCAGTGACAGCCTGATTTGCAAAAAAAAAAAAAACCCGCTCCTCTCGGGCTAAAGGCAGAGGGCTTTGAAGCCGCACAGTCCAGAAACTCAACAGCAAATCTCCTTGACAACACTAAGAGGGATTCCCCTTCCCCCTTCGTGGAGCAGACTAAAAGAAAACTTTTTTTCTATGCTTTTTTTTTTTTGCTTTCCCTCCAGGCTCATCTAAGCTGGAGCTGCTGCCTTTTCCACTTGCTTTGGGTCATTACCATTAATACCAGCCACCAGATTTCCATAATGTTTGGAGACAGCTAAAAGGAGGGGGGCATATTTTAAATTTCTTGCCATGTCAACAAACTACTCTTGTTGATTTTAATGAGGATATATCAAATTGCCAAGTTTCACTGACCGTTGATTGATAAAATAATTCTATTTCAAGTAAAGGAGAGAGGCTTCAAACAAGCACTTCTTTTAAATTGGGCCCGTGTCCAAACGCTACCAAAATGGACATTCCTTTCTGTTCGTTTTCATGGACTGGATTTCATTCTTAGCCCCCCCCCCCCGCTTTTTTTGTACTTTCTACACTACCATATACATATTCTTTAGAAAGAAGAAAACGTTTATGATCAAGTCTTCTTCCACTTAACCACACAGGCTTTGGTTTTTAAAAGGGTTGCGTTTGGACTAATCGATTCAAACTGATTTTATATTACTTTCTTACTGA